>NW_024070212.1:2191375-2426750 GCF_014754425.2 Oryx dammah
CCTTTTAAGGTATCCATATATTTTCCTTCCCCTTTTAAGGTATCCATATATTTTCCTTCCCCTTTTAAGGTATCCATATATTTTCCTTAGCTTTATGGACAGTTTTCTTTGCTTGTATCTTCTCTGGCATTTAGAAAGTTGTGTATATTATTGTTTTTGTTGTTTGGTTTTATTGCTTAAAGTTTTCAAATGTATTCTCTAACATGTTTCTGTGTCCTAGTCATCAGAACTGTTCAGAAATGTTCCAGTTCTTGGCTTTCCTGGGAAAAACTTTTGTTTAATGGTGATAGGATTGTATTTCTCTTATTTAAAGTTAGATGTGGCCACATGAAGTACATTGGCCAATAATATGTGAATGGTGGTGATGTGTCACTTTCAGGAGGTGCTGAAAAGTGAGTGAAAAACTTACCATGCTTCTTTTTTCATGTCTCAACAATTTTGGATGTGTGAATAGAGATGCATCTTCTGCCTATGTCCTTGATTGACTATGATATGTGGAGCCCTCCTGCTGACCTATCACAAGTAGAAAGAAATATTTGTGATTCTGAACAATGAAGCTTGGGGCCACAGCAAAATTGACATTATCCTGAGTGATGGAAAACCTAATACCTTGAAGTGGGATGTTGCTGTTGTTCAGTTGCTAAGTTGTGTCTGACTCATTGCAACCCAACCGACCATAGCCCATCAGGGTCCTCTGTCCATGGGTTTTTCCATGTAAGAATACTGGAGTGAGTTGCCATTTCCTTCTACAGAGGATCTTCCTAGACCAAAAATGAAACCCATGTCTCCTGCACTGGTAGGCAAAGTCTTTGCCACTGAGCCACCAGGGAAGTCTACACCAATAATCTAGAAAAGGGAATAAAGAGAATCCAAAATTTGTGGTCTTACAGGGTTGGAAGAGGCAACTGACTCTTAACTCAATAAATAAATAAATATAAAACTGAGAAGATCTTTGATTAAAACTCAGTCTTGTGATAAAAATCAAATTAAGGGCACAGTCGTCCCACCCACTATTATAGCCCTTGAGTGGATTAAGGTGTCAAGGTCCAGCCAGAGAACTGGTTTCAAGTAAACCCATTCAATTGAGTGGGAAAAAAAAATCTCAGCGTGTTGCTCTGTTGATATGTGCAAGCATAAATTGCAGTTCGCTCAACACAGGGGTGGGAAAGAGAGAGAAGGAGAGAAACAGAGGAAATGAGAGTATGTATGAGTGTGGGTGGGGGCAGGGGAGGAAGCAAAGCTGGGAGAAGGCAAAAAATACAGCAGCATAGAGAATACATATAGAAAAGGCTGTGGTCATGGCTCCTGATACTTGGAGCTGAACTGGAACTGAATGCATAGGAAGGTAAGTTTTTGAGAGTTGTACTGTCAGAAGAACCATCTGCCTAGACTAAAATAGACTGAAACCATTTGAAACTGACAGTGATCCTTGAGCTCCCAAACATCAATGGATGTAGATAAAAGACAGGAAAAGCTGCTTAGTCAGGAAGGAGGGCAGAGTCCCTAAAGTCCATTTCAGGTGTGGCCATGGAGCATAACTAAGCAAACAGAACTTCTAGGACATGCAGCTAGGGGAACAGGACACCAAAGTTCAGAAAGTGGAATCAGGATCAAACCAAAAACACTACCCACTCCCAGTGGTATCTAAGCATTACCAAAGTATCATCACAAGAATATGGCATATCTTCAGTACCCTTGAAGAGGCTGGGAGTTTAGCACAAGTTTAATCTCCTTTATCTCTATCCCAATGTGTCCTGACATAATTTTAAATTTGTAGATTCAGGTTTTCGTTGTACTTTTTTAAAAATAAAATTTATTTATTTTAATTGGAGGTTAATTACTTTACAGTAGTGTATTGGTTTTGCCATACATCAAATAAGAGTCATTGTGTAACTTTTTTCTCCCAGAAAATAACATTAACATTTGTGTTCAGTATTGAACTCAAAATTGAAATAATTACTAGACACTTCCATGTTTAGTTTGCTTCAGAGAATAAGTCCAGTCTTATGAGATCTCTTTTTCTGAGCTCTTAATTTTCTTTAATTCTTCTAGCAATTTCTTCAAGAAAAGTGAAGGAACTGTGACAGGGCAACTGTATTATCTCAGACACAACGTGGAGTTCTTAAGACTCCCTGGATATTTAATCTTCACACAGAGTGGTGATTCAGTGTGAAGCCTTAGGCCAGACAGCTTAACATATATTTTTCATTTGGAGGATGAAAGGATATTAAAGCTTTTGACCTCTGATGAATTTTGTTATAAAAAGTATTATCTGATGTAGTAATTATAATATACATGCAAATATTACTTTCTTTAAAAATAGATATCACCAAAGATCCATGATAAGTTTATAGCAAGAAAAAAATTTCAAAACTACTTTCCACGTGCAGCGAATACTACCATCATCTAAATTCAATGAAACTCAGTCATTTAGGTATAAGTATTTATTGTGAACTTCTACCAATGTGAGCTTTGTGGTAGATGTTTGTGTATAGAAGCTGGTAGAGCTGGGTGATCGGTTGCCACTCATGGGTCCAAGCAGTACACAGAGGGAAGTTTGAGAAATGCCTGCAATGAGGGGGAAAAACCTCAAATAAACAAGTCTGTATCTCAAGAAACAGACTTAGAAGAACAAAGTCCAGTTAGCAAAAGGAAGAAATTAGAAAAGAACAAGACCAAAAATAAGTGAAATAAAGACAATAAAGACAATAGAAAAGATCAACAAAACCAAGTGCTTTGAAAAGATAAAATTGACAAGCTTCTAGACAAAAAAGGGAGAATAAATCATAAATGAAAAAGGAGACATTACAACTGATAGAAATGATCACAAAAGACTACTAACAGTTACATGGAAACATTTTAGATAACCTAGAAGAAATGTGTTCATTTCTAAAATCGTGTAACCCTGGGTTTCTCTGATGGCTCAGATGGTAAAGAATCAGCCTGGATTACAGAAGACCCAGGTTCCAGCCCTGGGTCGGGAAGAGCCCCTAGAGAAGGGAATAGAAACCCACTGTAGTATTCTTGCCTGAAGAATTCCATGAACAGAAGAGCCTGTCAGGTTACAGTTATGGGGTCACAAAGAGTTGAACACAACTGAGTGACTAACACTTTCATATAACCTACCAAGACTAAATAATGATAAAATAGAAAATATGGACAGACTAATAACAAGAGACAGAATCAATAATAAAAATTCTCTCAAGAAAGAAAATCCAGACCAGATAACTTCACTGGTGAATTCTAACAAATATTTTAAAAAGTATTTATACTAACCATCCTCAAATTTTTCCAAAAAATTAAAGAAGATGGGACATTTTCAAACTCATTTTTACAAGACCAGCATTCACTTGATACCAAGCCAGACTATAAGAAAAGGAAATTACAGACCTGTAACCTTGATTAACACAAATGTAAAATTATTAAATAAAAGTCCAAAAAATTGAGTTAAACCACACATTAAAAGGATCATACACCATGATAAACTTACATATACCACTTGGGTGCAAAACAAGTGAAGAACTGATGTCTTTGAACTGTGGTGCTGGAGAAGACTCCTGAGAGTCCCCTGGACAACAAGGAGATCAAACCAGCCAATCTTAAGGGAAATCAACCCTGAGTACTAGTTGGAAGGACTGATGCTGAGGCTGAAACTCCAGTATTTTGGTCATCTATTGCAAACAGCAGACTCATTGGAAAAGTCCCTGATGCTGTGGAAGATTGAGGGCAGAAGGAGAATAGGGCATCAGAGAATGAGATGGTTGAATGGCATCACCAATGCAATGGACACGAACTTGGGCAAACTTCAAGTGACGGTGAGTGACAGGGAGTCCTGGTGTGTTGCAGTCCATAGGGTCACAGAGAGTCAGACATGACTGGGCAACTGAATGACATATGCAAATGAATCAAAGTGATACACTATTTAACAAAAGGCAGCATAAAAATCATATGGTCATCTCATTACAGACAGAAAAAGCATTTGACAAAATCCAATAGCTTTTCATGATAAAAATTCTCAACCAACTGTGTTTAGAGGGAATATATCTCAACATAATTAGGTTCATATATTTTTCAGGAACAACATAAGAATACCTACTCTTACCTTTTCTATTCAACATAGTACTATAGACAAGAAAAAAATTGAAGGCATCTAACTAAGAAAGGAAAAAATAAAGCCTCTGTTTACTGATGGTATAATCATATATATATATATAAATATATAAATATATATATATTAAAAAATATATATATAAAACCCTAGAGATTCCACCCAAAACTGTTAAAGTTAATAAAAGAATTCAGTAAAATCATAGATTCAACATCAAAACACAAAATGTTTCATTTCTCCATACCAACAACAAAACATCTGAAAAGAAATTAAGAAAACAAATTGTATTTAACTATTGGAATAATTAATACTATCAATATATCCATGATACGTAAAAGAATCTAAGTATTCAATACATTTATTACCAAAATTCAATGATATTTCTTAGAGAAATAGGAAAAATAATCTTAAAATTTGCTTGAAACTACAAAACCTTGATAGCTAAAGCAATTTCAGACTAGAAGAGCAAAACTGAAAACATTGTACTTTCTAAATCAAAATACATTACAAAGCTATCATAATCACAATAGTATGGTACTAACATACAGTACACCAATGGATACAGAACATATAGCACAGAAATAAACTCAGGCATATAGAGTCAACCAATATTTGACAAAGTTACCAAGAATACACAATGGGGAAAGGATAACGTTTTCAATAAATGGTACTGGGAAAACTGGACATCCACATTAAAAAGGATGAAATTGGACTATTATCCTAAGCCATATGCAAAAATCAACTCAAGTGTGTTAAAGACTTAAAATGAAACCTGAAACCATTAATGTCTTAGAAGAAAACATAAGGGAAATAATTGACATCAGTATTAGCAATTATATTTTGCATACAACACACACAAAAAAAACAGAGAATATAAGCAAAAATAAACCAATGGGGCTATATGAAACTGAATTTTTTCTATGTAGCTATTGATACAATCAACAAAATTAAGATGCAACCTATGGAATTTGAGAAAATGTTTGAAAACCAAATAATCAATTAGTGATTAACGTCCAAAATATATCTGGAATTAACACACTTCAATAGGAGACAGTCCCAAGATAGCAGAAGAATAAGATGGGGAGACCACTTTCTCCCCAACAAATTCATCAAAAGATCATTTGAATGTGGAGTAGCTTTCACAAAACAACTTCTTTCTGAAGGTTGGTGGAGGACACCAGACACCCAGAAAGGCAGCCCAATCTCTTCAAAAGGAGGTAGGGCAAAATATAAAAGACAAAAATGACAAAAGATTTAGGGATGGAGACACATCCTGGGGAGGGAGTCAGGAAGGAGGAGAAGTTTCCACACAAAAGGAAATCCTCTCACAGGCTTCAGTGGTGAGATTTGGAATCTCAGAGAGCAAAATAACCAGGAAAACAAAACAAAACAGAATACTTGCCTAACTGCGACTACCAGTGGAGAAGTGGCTCAGATGTCTGCCAGTAGGGAGTGGGGACTGGGCAGAGATGTGTCAGTCCTTAGGGTAAGGATGGGCCTTTAATGCTCTGAGGACAATCTGAGGGAGCTAATGTGATATAGCAACCCAGACCATGGGGACGCCAGAGAGGTAAAAATTATGAAAAAAGACCTTTCCCCTGAAAGGCTCTAACACTGCATGGTGATCCTTGGTACACTCACAGAACAAAGGATTGCACCCTAGTGAATATCAAAGGAGAGCAAGCAGACTGCCATTTAGGGCCCTCCCTCCCCAGAGACAGAGAGACAGGTGTGCAACAGCCAGAGCTTGAAGGCAAGGGACTGCTGCAATCTCAGCCCTACAGACCACATCTTCCACCAAACTGTGAGCAGGCTGCTAGTAGCTAACCACGTCTTTCTGGGATCCTTGATGGTTCACATAGGCCAAGAGTGTCACAGCCTGAGATCAGCCCCCAGAGGAGACACACAGCATACCTGTAACTGTGCCCTGATGCCTGGGAAACTGAGCGGCCAGGACCAGGGAGGTGCATAAGATGCACAGCCCACCTGGGACAGTGCACAAGCACCTGGTCGCCTGAGTGGGTTGGACCTGGGCCTGGGAAGGGCACAAAACTCACAGCCCATCTGGGTCTGTGCTCTTGCAGAACACCCAAGAACCTGAGGCTCTTAGACCTGGGAAGTGCATGGAATACGGGGCTCACTTGGGACAGTGCCCTAGCGGAGCACCCTGGAGCCTGAGCAGTGTGAACCTGGGAAGTACATGCTGCCTTGGGCTGTGGCAAGCCCAGGGTGGTCCACCCACTGTGAGCAATCCCCACATATGCCAATGATACTTGTTTGCAGTGCCCCTCTTGTCCACATTGTAACTGAACAAGTGAGCCTGAATAAGTAGTCAACTTAGCCCCCTCATGTCAGGGTGGAAATTAGACACTGAAGAGACTTGCAAACAGAGGATGCCAAAATAAACAAAGGTGGCAGAACTGCCCTGGAAGTGACAGGTGCAACAGATTAAAACCCTGCAATTGATGCTGAGACTATGCATTTGAGGGAGCAAGTATAGACTTTGAGAACAAGCACATGCTGGAACAAGGGGCTATCTGACACTAAACTAGCCCCACACTGCCCACAACAGCTCCAGAGAAATTCCTAGATATATTTTTTTACTATTACCACTTTTAAAAAAATTTTAGTTCTCCTTTAACTTTCATTTTTATAGCCTACTATTGAAAGTGAAAGTGAAGTCGCCCAGTTGTGTCCGACTCTTTGCGACCGCATGGACTGCAGCCCACCAGGCTCCTCCAGCCATGGGATTCTCCAGGCAAGAACACTGGAGTGGTTTGCCATTTCCTTCTCCAGTGTTTGAAAGTGAACAGTGAACGTGAAGTCGCTGAGTCGTGTCCAACTCCTCGCGACCCCATGGACTGTAGCCCACCAGGCTCCATGGGATTTCCCAGGCAAGAGTACTGGAGTGGGGTGCCATTGCCTTCTCCAAAGGTGCAGCCATCCCATCTATATTATAGCCTTTGTGTGGATAAGGTGTCAAGGCCCAGCCAGGGCACTCGTTCCTAGTAAATCCATTCAGTTGAGCAAAAAACTCAGGGTGTTGCTCTCCTAACGATATCTGTGCAGCTAAGGAAACTGCAGTTCACTCAACTCAGGGGTTGGGGAGAGAAGGAGAGAAACAGAGGAAGTAGGAGTATGTATGTATATAGGCAAAGGAAGAAGCATAGCCAGGAAAAGGTAAAGAAATATAGTAGTATAGAAATACATAAAGGGAAGGCTGTGATCATGGATACTGACACTTGGAGATGACTGGAATTAAACATATAGGAAGCTGCTTTTGAGAGAGTTGTGCTGTCAGAGGAACCATTTGCCTAGACTTAAATAGACTATAACTATTTGAGACTGAAATTGATCCTTGGACTCCCAAACATCAGTGGTTGTAGGCTATCAACCACAAAGGAGGGCAGAGTACCTAAAGCCCATTTCAGGTAGGACCACAGAGCATAGCTGAAGAAGCAGAAGCTTCCAGAGCATGGAGCTAGGGGCACAGAACACCAAACTTCCAGAAAGTGGAATCAAGACCAAATCAGAAACATTACCCACCCCAGGGGTATTTCAGAATTATCAAAGTGTGGTCAGAAGTAAAAGGCATACACTCAGTACCCCTTATGAAGGCTGGGAGTTAAGCACAAGTTTAGTCTTCTTTCATCTCCATCCCAACGTGTCTTGACATAATTTGAGATTTTCAGATCCAGGTTTCCATTATTATTTTTTTAAACCGGGGTTATTATTTAATTATTTTCCCAAAAGATAACACTGACATTTTAATTCAGTTTTGTACTAAAAATTGAAAATAATTACTAGACACTTCCAAGTTTAGTTGGCTTCAGAGAATAAATCTAGTCTTATGAGTTCTCTATTTTGAAGCTCTTAATTTTCTTCCATTCTTTTAGTAATTTGTTTAAGAAAAGGGAGGGAACTGTGACTAGGCTGCTGTATTATTGCAGGCACAACATGTAGCTCTTAAGACTTCCTGAGTATTTTACCTCCACACCCAGTAGTGACTCAGTGTGTGGCCACAGGCAAGTTTAACATATCTGTTTTATTTCTGGATGATGAAAGGCTATTAAATATTTCTGATCTCTGATGGATTTTGTATTATGCAAAGTTTTATCTGATGTTAAAAATTATCATTTACATAGAACTTTCTTTTTTTTTTCTGAAATAGACACCATCAAAGATCAAGGATAAGTTTATAAAAAGGAAAAAATTTCAAAACTACTTCCCATTTGCACTGAATCCTTCCAGCATTTTTGGATTCAATGAACCTTTATCATTCAGGTCTAAATATTTATTATATTAAGCTTCCACTGATATGAGTTCTGTGGTAGGTGTTTTGTGTGTAAAGTTGATAAAGTTGGAGGATCTGTTTCCACTCATGGGTGCAAGCAGTACACAGGGAAGTTTGAAGGATAAATGCCTATATTAAGGGGGAAAAAGTCTCAAATAAATAACCAACTTTTGTACCTCAAGGAATAGAAGAAAAAACAAAGCCCAAAGTTAGCAGAAGGAAGGAATTAACGAACATCAGAGCAAAAATAAGTGAAATAGAAATAATAAAAACAATAGTAAAGATTACCAAAACTGAGTTTTAAAGAAGTTAAAATTGACAAACCTTTCTGACTGAGAAAAAAAGGAGAATAATCAAAATTTAAATCAGAAAATAAAGAGGAGACTTTGCAACTGATACTACAGAAATGCAAAGGATCATGAGAGACTACTAAGAAGCACATTCCAAGATACCCATATAACCTAAAAGACTGAATCATGATAACACAAAAAATATGAGCATACTAATAGCAAGTAAAGAGACAGAATCAGTAATAAAAATCTCCCAATAAGGCAAATCCAGACCAGATGACCTTACTGCTGAATTCTACCAAGAATTTAAAGAAGAATTAGTACTAGTATTTCAAAAACATTGGAGAAGATAGGGCATTTTAAGCTCATTTAATAAGACCAGAATTAACCTGATATCAAAGCCAGACAAGGACACTATGAGAAAAGAAAATTACAGATCAATAACCTGGAAGAACACAGAAATAAAATTCTTCAAACAGAATTAAACAGTGCATTAAAAGGATAATAAGTGAGCAAGTGAAAGTCGCTCAGTCGTGTCCAACTCTTTGCAACTTCATGGACTATAAGTCCATGGAATTCTCCAGGCCAGAATACCAGAGTGGGTAAACTTTCCCTTCTCCAGAGGATCTTCCCAACCCAGGAATTGAACTCAGGTCTCCTGCATTGCAGGCAGATTTTTTTTTTTTTACCAGCTGAGCCACAAGGGAAGCCCAAACTGGAGTGGGTAACCTATCCCTTTTCCAGCGGATCTTCCCAACCCAGGAATCAAACCAGGGTCCCCTGTATTGCAGGCAGATTCTTTACCAACTGAGCTATTGGGGAACATGATAAACTAATATTTACCCCTAGTGGCAACCCACTCCAGTACTCTTGCCTGGAAAATCTCATGGACAGAGGAGCCTGGTAGGCTGCAGTCCATGGGGTAGCTAAGAGTCAGACATGACTGAGTGACTTCACTTTCACTTTTCACTTTCATGCATTGGAGAAGGACATGGCAACCCACTCCAGTGTTCTTGACTGGAGAATCTCAGGGACAGGGGAGCCTGGTGGGTTGCTTTCTATGGGGTCGCACAGAGTCGGACACGACTGAAGCGACTTAGCAGCAGCAGTAGCAGCAGCAGCAGCATCCCTTGGCTGCAAGAGGATTCAATACACATAAATTAATCAAAGCGATGCAATATATTAACAGAATGAGGGATAAAGATCATATGATCATCTCAAAACACACAAAAAAGCGCTTGAAAAAATTTAATAGCTTTTCATGATAAAATTTGTCAATAACCTGAGTGTGGAGGCAATATATCTCACATAATCAAGTTCATATATGTTCAGGAAAACGTAAGGATACCCACTTTTACTTTTACCCTAATTGCCTAGAGAAATTAGGCAAAACAAAACAGAAAGAAAGAAAAGGCATCCAAGTCAGAAAAGAAAAAGTAAAAGCTGATTTTCCAGATGATATGATCCTATATATAGAAAATCTTAAAGACTACACCAAAAATTGGTAAACTAACAAATGAATTCAGTAAAGTAGACTAAAAATCAATACACAAAATCAGTTTCATCTCTATATATGAATAAAAAAAGCCTTCTGAGAAGAAAATTAAGAAAACAAATCTAATTTACAATAATAATATCAAAAAGAATAAAAGACTGAGGAACAAATTTAGCCATGGAAATGAAATATCTGTATAATAAGCCCACAACTTGATGAAAGAAATTGTAGAAGACACATAAATCGAAAGATATCCTGTTTTCATGGATTGAAATAATTAATATTGTCAAAATATCCATGATACTTAAAGCAATCTACATCTCAAGGATAGATCACATCCTGGGCCATAAATATAACCTTGATAAATTCAAAAAAATCGAAATCATTCCAAGCATCTTTTCTGACCATAATGCACTAAGATTAGATCTCAATTACAGGAGGAAACCCATTAAAAATTCCAACATATGGAGGCTGAACAACACGCTTCTGAATAACCAACAAATCACAGAAGAAATCAAAAAAGAAATCAAAATATGCATACAAACTAATGAAAATGAAAACACAACAACCCAAAACCTGTGGGACACTATAAAAGCAGTGCTAAGAGGAAAGTTCATAGCAATACAGGCATACCTCAAGAAACAAGAAAAAAGTCAAATAAATAACCTAACTCTACACCTAAAGCAACTAGAAAAGGAAGAATTAGAGAACCCCAGAGTTAGCAGAAGGAAAGAAATCTTAAAAATTAGGGCAGAAATAAATGCAAAAGAAACAAAAGAGACCATAGCAAAAATCAACAAAGCCAAAAGCTGGTTCTTTGAAAGGATAAATAAAATTGACAGACCATTAGCCAGACTCATCAAGAAGCAAAGAGAGAAAAATCAAATCAATAAAATTAGAAATGAAAATGGAGAGATCACAACAGACAACACAGAAATACAAAGGATCATAAGAGACTACTATCAGCAATTATATGGCAATAAAATGGACAACCTGGAAGAAATGGACAAATTCTTAGAAAAATACAATTTTCCAAAACTAAACCAGGAAGAAACAGACAATCTTAACAGACCCATCACAAGCACGGAAATTGAAACTGTAATCAGAAATCTTCCAGCAAACAAAAGCCCAGGTCCAGACGGCTTCACAGCTGAATTCTACCAAAAATTTCGAGAAGAGTTAACACCTATCCTACTCAAACTCTTCCAGAAAATCGCAGAGGAAAGGAAACTTCCTAACTCATTCTATGAGGCCACCATCACCCTAATACCAAAACCTGACAAAGATACTACAAAAAAGGAAAACTACAGGCCAATATCACTGATGAACATAGATGCAAAAATCCTCAACAAAATTCTAGCAATCAGAATCCAACAACACATTAAAAAGATCGTACACCATGACCAAGTGGGCTTTATCCCAGGGATGCAAGGATTCTTCAACATCCGCAAATCAATCAATGTAATTCACCACATTAACAAATTGAAAAATAAAAACCATATGATTATCTCAATAGATGCAGAGAAGGCCTTTGACAAAATTCAACATCCATTTATGATAAAAACTCTCCAGAAAGCAGGAATAGAAGGAACATACCTCAATATAATAAAAGCTATATATGACAAACCCACAGCAAACATTATCCTCAATGGTGAAAAATTGAAAGCATTTCCCCTTAAGTCAGGAACAAGACAAGGGTGTCCACTTTCACCACTACTATTCAACATAGTTCTGGAAGTTTTAGCCACAGCAATCAGAGCAGAAAAAGAAATAAAAGGAATCCAAATTGGAAAAGAAGAAGTAAAACTCTCACTGTTTGCAGATGACATGATCCTCTACATAGAAAACACTAAAGACTCTACCAGAAAATTACTAGAGCTAATTAATGAATATAGTAAAGTTGCAGGATATAAAATCAACACACAGAAATCCCTTGCATCCCTATACACTAATAATGAGAAAGTAGAAGAAGAAATTAAGGAAACAATTCCATTCACCATTGCAACAAAAAGAATAAAATACTTAGGAATATATCTACCTAAAGAAACTAAAGACCTATATACAGAAAACTTTAAAACACTGATGAAAGAAATCAAAGAGGACACTAATAGATGGAGAAATATACCATGCTCATGGATCGGAAGAATCAATATAGTGAAAATGAGTATATTACCCAAAGCAATCTACAAATTCAATGCAATCCCTATCAAGATACCGGCGATATTTTTCACAGAACTAGAACAAATAATTTCAAGATTTGTATGGAAATACAAAAAACCACGAATAGCCAAAGCAATCTTGAGAAAGAAGGATGGAACTGGAGGAATCAATTTGCCTGACTTCAGGCTCTACTACAAAGCCACAGTCATCAAGACAGTATGGTATTGGCACAAAGACAGACATATAGATCAATGGAACAAAATAGAAAGCCCAGAGATAAATCCACATACATATGGACACCTTATCTTTGACAAAGGAGGCAAGAATATACAATGGAGTAAAGACAATCTCTTTAACAAGTGGTGCTGGGAAAACTGGTCAACCACTTGTAAAAGAATGAAGCTAGATCACTTTCTAACACCGCACACAAAGATAAACTCAAAATGGATTAAAGATCTAAATGTAAGACCAGAAACTATAAAACTCTTAGAGGAGAACATAGGCAAAACACTCTCCGACATAAACCACAGCAGGATCCTCTATGATCCACCTCCCAGAATTCTGGAAATAAAAGCAAAAATAAACAAATGGGATCTAATTAAAATTAAAAGCTTCTGCACAACAAAGGAAAACATAAGCAAAGTGAAAAGACAGCCTTCCGAATGGGAGAAAATAATAGCAAATGAAGCAACTGACAAACAACTAATCTCAAAAATATACAAGCAACTCCTGCAGCTCAATTCCAGAAACATAAACGACCCAATCAAAAAATGGGCCAAAGAACTAAATAGACATTTCTCCAAAGAAGACATATGGATGGCCAACAAACACATGAAAAGATGCTCAACATCACTCATTATTAGAGAAATGCAAATCAAAACCACAATGAGGTACCACTTCACACCAGTCAGAATGTCTGCGATCCAAAAATCTGCAAGCAATAAATGCTGGAGAGGATGTGGAGAGAAGGGAACCCTCCTACACTGTTGGTGGGAATGCAAACTAGTACAGCCACTATGGAGAACAGTGTGGAGATTCCTTAAAAAATTGCAAATAGAACTGCCTTATGACCCAGCAATCCCACTGTTGGGCATACACACAGAGGAAACCAGAATTGAAAGAGACACATGTACCCCAATGTTCATTGCAGCACTGTTTATAATAGCCAGGACATGGAAACAACCTAGATGTCCATCAGTAGATGAATGGATAAGAAAGCTGTGGTACATATACACAATGGAATATTACTCAGCCATTAAAAAGAATACATTTGAATCAGTTCTGCTGAGATGGATGAAACTGGAGCCGATTATACAGAGTGAAGTGAGCCAGAAAGAAAAACACCAATACAGTATACTAACACATATATATGGAATTTAGGAAGATGGCAATGATGACCCTGTGTGCAGGACAGCAAAAAAGACACAGATGTGTATAGCGGACTTTTGGACTCAGAGGGAGAGGGAGAGGGTGTGATGATTTGGGAGAATGGCATTGAAACATGTATAATATCATGTAAGAATCGAAATGCCAGTCTATGTCTGATGCAGGATATGACACGCTTGGGGCTGACGCGCGGGGATGACCCAGAGAGATGTTGTGGGGAGGGGGGTGGGAGGGGGGCTCATGTTTGGGAACGCATGTACACCTGTGGTGGATTCATGTCAATCTATGCCAAAACCAATACAGAATTGTAAAGTAAAAATTAAAAATAAATAAATAAATTAAAAAAAAAATGTTGCCCCCCCCAAAAAAAAATAAAAAAAAAAAATAAAGCAATCTACAAATTTTATGTCACACTTATTGAAATTCCAATGGTATATTTTAGGTAAATAGAAAAACAACCCTAAAATTTGTATGGAACCACAGAAGATCTAGAATAGCTATAGCAATTTCAAGCTAGAAGAACAAAACAGGAGACATCATACTTCCTAATGTCAAAATATATTATAAAACTTTCATAATCAAAATAGTATGGTACTGGCATAAAAGCAAACACATATACCAATGGAGCAGAAGATATAGCCCAGAAAAGCATATATGGTTTTTTGACAAAGATACTAATTTTTGACAAACATACCAAGAATACACAATGGGGAAAGAATAATCTTTTCAACAAATGGTACAGGGAAAACTGAATAAGCCCGTGCTGAAATTGGACAGTAATCCTATGCCATATGCAAAAATCAACTCAAGTGTGTTATATACTTAAATGTGAGACCTGAAAGCATTAAAGTCCTAGAAGAAAACATAGGACTAAGTTCCTCAACACTGATATTGGCAAATATATTTTTTGTATATGATACAAAAAGTGCAGGCAATAAAAGCAAAAATAAACAAAAATATCAAACTAAAATTTCTCTATACAGCAAATGACACAATCAACAAAATTAAGAGGTAACCTAATGCAATGGGAGAAAATATTTACAAAACAAATTTTCAATTAGTGATGAATGTCCAAAACATATCTGGAACTCACATACCTCAATTTAAAAAAATAATTAAAAAAAGGGGAAAGGGCTTGATTTTTCCAAAGACGTAAATGGCCAACAGGTACATGAAAAGATGCTCAACAACCCTAATCACTAAGGGAAATGGAAATAAATAATGAGGTATCCCTGCACACATGTTAAGATGCCAATTATAAAAAAGTCAAAAGATAAGTATTGGTGAAGATGTAGAGAAAATGGAGTCCTGTACACTGTAGGTGGAAATGTAAACTGGTACAGCCACTTAAGGAAATAGAATATTGATTCCTCAAAATAAATTAAAAATAGAACTACTGTATAGTCCAGCAATTACTCTTATGGGTATATATTCAAAGGAAATGAAAACAGGAGCTTGAAGAGATCCTATAGTCCCATGTTCAACACAGTGTTAATCACAAGATATGGAAGTAACATAAGTGTCCATCAGAAGATTAAGGGGTGAAGAAAATGTGATACACACAACAGAATTTTATTCAGGCTTAAAAGAGAAGGATTTCCTGCCATGAGTGTAATGGAAGTATCAAGGAAGCCCTAAGTGAAATAAGCCAAATGTAAAAAGACAAATACTGAATGATTTCACTTATATGTAAATTTTGCAAAGTTTAACTCTTAGAAACAGAGTGTACAAGAGTGGTTACTGAGGTCTGATGGGGAAATGGAGAGACATTGGTCAAAGGGAACAGACATTCAGTTATAAGATTAATAAGTTCTGGAAACCTAATGTACGTTATAGTGATTATATACCATTTTGTATACTTGATATTGCTAAGAGGACATAGCTTAAGTGTTCTCACTACATACACACACACACACACACACAAAGGTAACTTGTGAAATAACTAATGAGGTAATTAATATGCTAATTAACTTGATTGTGGTCATCATTTCACTCTGTGTTTGTATATCAACATATCACATTGTACACTTTAAAAATATACAAATTTTTAAAATTTTCAATCATGCCTCAAGAAATCTAGGAGAAAAATTTGTTACAGAATATCAGCACTAACCTCAGATCTAGCCTGTAATGTGAGTGACTGATCCAGACACAAATATTTCATCTCTCTGCTTAATTGCAAAAGTTATAAATATTTGCTTATTTTCCATTTCTTCCTTTCATTCTCCTCAGTGTTTTATATAATTTTATAGTTTTACTATGGAATTATTTCATGTGTTTTGATAGTATGAGTAGACAAAATTATGTATATTTTTTGACTTACATTATTCCCTCTTTTTCTCTCCCTGGCACCCTCCATAACCTGAAACTATCATCAATAATCCCTCAAACAACTTGATACCTCAATATCCATGATTCTGTAGAATGTGACCTAGTGGAAAGGATTGCTGGTAAAATATTTCTTCATTGTTAATTTTTCTAAGCCATTGAAGAGAAACTTTTTCCTAGCCTGTGTTTTACATGAAAAACAAAGAATTCACCAATTCATACAAAAGGAGGCTAGGAGACACTGGTAACTGAGAACATTTCTCATATTATAGAAATTAGATATGCTTTTCTAGAGCAAGCTTTCATATAAACCATTTCATTTGAAATCTCCAATTTTCGAGTTGGCTTTAGCTCAAGTTGTTACTCTACCCCTTTGGACTTCTGAAGACTCCAATTTTGCCAAATGCTCATACATGAGTAATTTTGTAATTATTAGGCAATTCACTGCACTAATCTAGTCCAGAGTGAGGGATAAATACTTGTATATGCCCAGTCTCTTAATTAGTGTGTGTTACTGTTAACCTACAATATAGCAATGATCACAGGAGGATTATCCTTTAATGATGAAAGTGAGAACAAAGAGGAGAAGGGCCACACAGATACTTTTAAGCCAAAGTGGCACAGACCATGGCGCCTGGTCACATATGAGGGTGCGAGTCCTCAGGGGCTTAATGATCCGTTCTCTCTGAGTCAGAATGGCTTCCCGGGCTCCAGCCCACTTCCCTGGCCCTTGTAGGCGGTACTGGTAAGGTGTGCATGGCCCAAGGAAAATTTCCAGAGCCAGCTTTGGATCCCACAGGAAAAGTGAGAACAGGTTGGGTTTCACTGCTATTTCAGAGGCAATTTCATCCATGTAATCCACATACTGAACTCTGCGTGCATCACGGGGACAATTCAGGTAACTGATACCTGAAACCAGAAGGGGAAACTATCAGAAACTCCATCTCTCCAAGCACAATTACATCTAAACATTGGCTGATGATTTCTCCAAAAAATGAGATGTACAATGTTTTCTTCTTTTCATTGACTTTGGCCTCAGTGCTTTTTAACAAAATATTCTTGTAGTGTTTTTTCCCCAACAAATCCTTCCAAGGATCTTGGATATTAATAGGTGTGTTTCAGAAGATTTTTGTCTTTTCTTAAGTTTTCTTTGCCCATAAATTTAATTCTCAATTAGGATATAGTCTCGTTTGGTTAAATCAGTGGTGATGAATACACTACGGAATATGCTACAAGAATTGTACATATATGTGTGATATTAATTTCATTTTAAATATTACTGAAACACAAACCTTCACCCTCCTTCTAAACCAAAGTTACTAGATAACAGATTGTGATTCTTTAAACCTTTTATTTCTCATAGAGAAAATGCTGTGACCTCCACACTGTAGATTCTCAGTAGATATTTGCTAAATAGAAATAAATTATATTCCCAACACTAGTGGTTGAGAATAATTTTCCTTTAAGAAGGTTTGGTGCAATCTACAACATCGTAACCAAACATTAGCATTTTAATTGGATCCTGTAATGGTCTCCTATCTCATTTCTCACATTGGTTTTTCTTTTCAACATGTTAAAAGAGTGAAACAATCCTTCATTTCATCATATATTTCAGACGCTTTACATCTCTAAGGCTACAGCATGACACAAATTTATAATTATATGTTATATAAAGTGTTCCATAAACTTTAAATAAAATTCTACAGTTTCCAAGTTGGACCATTCTCTACCCATTCCATTCAATAAGTCCTCCATATATGATACTTATGCATAATTAAGAGGAAATTAAAAAGTTGATAATTTGAGATCTCCTCCAGGCAAATAGACTCAGATTCTATCATGAGAAAAATATGAAGAATGCTTGAATACAAACACCTCCACCTAAACACTTTCTACTGACTTTCATCAAGAAGCAAGTTTCTTACTCCTTTTCAGCTTTTGTTCTCTTCTTTCTTATGTCGGCCATCATGTCACTCACTGAAGGTAATTTGTTCAGTCCTAGGAAAGAAATTTCAAATGGGAAAATGGTTTTCTTATTGAAAAGGTGTGGTTTGAGGAAGGAATGTGTAATACGAGGGTCTGTTTGGTGGAGAACATCATGAGATAGCAGAGGAGTGCGAGTGATGGATTCAGGAGCTGCTCTGGATTGCCCTACGTTCACTGTTCTATCAGGTACACATGCCTCACACATGCAAAAACACGGCTTTAATGACTTCACATCTTGACTGCTGCTGCTGCTAAGTCGCTTCAGTCGTGTCCGACTCTGTGTGACCCCATAGACCGCAGCCCACCAGGCTCCCCCATCCCTGGGATTCTCCAGGCAAGAACACTGGAGTGGGTTGCCATTTCCTTCTCCAACGCATGAAAATGAAAAGTGAAAGTGAAGTCGCTCAGTCTTGTCCCACTCTTAGCATCCCTATGGACTGCAGCCTACCAGGCTCCTCCATCCATGGGATTTTCCAGGCAAGAGTACTGGAGTGGGGTGCCATTGCCTTCTCCACACAATTTGACTGGCAGATCTCACATCTCACAAAGAAGAATGAACTGAAGGAAGGCACAAAGTAGTGTGTGTGTAGTTCCATAACCAGCGTATTTTTTCTGATTCTCTTTTAAATAGTGAGCTATACTTGTTCATTTATGGGATCACTTAGCTTTTCAATAGCTACTAATGGTGAGTCAATGACTCCTGTTGTCTTCACTGGATAGAGATTTCTTCTTGATTTTTCATCTTAAATCATGGAAAACACTTTCCCATAATTATTAATTTTTTAATGAAAAATATCCTACATTTCAAGAGGCAGACTCTAGTAGGAACATATGGGAAACATTTTAAAGAAGGAACAAAGAAATGAGCAGAATTATTACAATGTGATTGGCGTCATTTCATTAAGGTAGATTTGACTCTGTCTTCAATCTATTCTAAACCTAAAAGTTATGATATAAAAAAGAATGATAATTAAAAAATTAGCACCATGGCTAATCTTGATTCATACAATCAACATTCATTGAAGGCTTACAAAAGACAAATGCTTAATTGTTAATTCTCACCACTCTGCACAATACACCTAATTATTTCATTTTTATAAGTGAGGGAACTGTGGAGGTCAAGTAATATGTCAAGACCATGCAGTCAGCATGTGGAGGAACTGGGTTTTAATCAGAGCCTGCTAGATTACAAAGCTCTTGCTCTTTTAATTGTGCTGTGGCCCTATTCCAGTTACTCTATGACTCTGCCATAATTTTCATAACTCACAGTTCATAATTCTGTGACTCTGCTTGTCCTTTTTATATTTTAAACTTGAGAGATAGGCAAAAAAAAAAAAAAATGCTCCCTGTAGTTGTGGATCACTCCAGAAATATTCTAGAAAGAAAGATTGGAAAGTAGGATAATTGTTATTTCCCATGTGTACTTTAGGTTGAGATCTTTCTTTTCCTGCCCTCATTTCCTATATTGTGTACCTCGCTGATGTGCTTTAAAGAATTATTTGCCAATAAGTTGTCATTTGATATATTTAGGTAGTAGTTTTTTAATCTTCATTCTCATATGGGAATCCTAAAGATTACATAGCCATCAAACACTGAAGTAAAAAAATCTCAAGAGGCAGAATTTCAAATACTGTAAAGGTGAGCTTCAGATATGTTTGCAGCAGAAGACTTCTGCAGTGCCTCTGAAGTCACATTATCTGGATGGTTATTTTTGTAAATATGAAAACAGTCACGACATACCCTTGAATACATGTACAGCCCATCGGCTCTGGAGTTCTGATGTGGGAATAGTGGCTCCTACTGGCTGGAGGATGCCAATGAAAGCTAGCGTTGGTTTTTCTAGCTCAGGAGGGAAAACAAATTTATACATGGAACGCTGGATATCCAGAACTGTTGAATTGTTTTCCAAAAATGGGAAAGAATAAGTGTATCCTGTGGCAAAGATTACAACGTCCACATCCTCTTCTGTGCCATCCTCAAAGATGGCTGATGTTTCTGTGAACTTTGTAACATTTGGTTTCATCAGAACTCTTCCAGAAATTATGTAGTTGGGTAGATCATCACCGAAAGTAGCTTGATGACTCAGAAATCTGAAGAATGAAATTTGTATGCAGGAAAACTAATATAAGTCTTTTTGGAAAGGAGGTAAGCTAAGAAAATACTTAAAATGATTTTTTAGTCATGCTAAAAAATGAAACACATACAGTTTTATTTTACAAAAGAGTTTTGCTCAATATTTCTTCTGAATTATTTTCTGAATACACTTTCTGTATTCATCAGAGTGCCAATAATGTTTATACAGTGCTTACTACATGCGGAGAAAAACTTTTGAAAGGTGATATGTTTATAGCAGTGATATATTGATACTGAATTTCCTTAAAACAATTTTTTGGAAGATGAGAGAGGTTTTTTTTTTTTTTTAAAGCAATAGGTGAAGTGTTTAAAATGGTACAGAAAAACCAGATCATAGTCTGATTTCCATTATTTTGAGAACCAATGTGGCATTTCTGTAAGATTTACTAACATTATTTAAATTTAACACTGTTAGTAACTAATAGTGTAATACTTTTAAAGCAGTTTAACACTCCTTCTGACTCCCCACAATTTCTCCTCCAATCAGCAGCCTGAGTGATGCTTTTAAAATGTAAAGTTATTCCATAATATATTGCTATTTCATTAAAAATATACTCCAAAGTTATTTCCATGCCCAATTCCTAAAATTCTCTGTGTGATCAGGTGCCTGCCTACCTTTCTGAACTTACTTCCTACCACTTTCCCTCTCCACCTGTACTCTAGCTACACCAAATTCTTTGCTTCTCCTGGAATAAATCATGCCATTGATGTCTTTGGACTTGTTATTTCTTCTTCCTGGTATATTATTCTCTCAGATATCTCTCAGGATCTACCCCCTCAACTCCTTCAGATTCTGATTCAAATGTTCTTTTATCACATAAGCATTCCATAACCACCCCATCTAAAAACAGTTTATCTCCCAAACCCTGATTGTTTCTTCATAGCATATATTATGCTGTGTCATTGTACAACATTTTGAAAACTCTAGGAAGCCCGGCAAAAGGTAGAATTGTGGCACTGTCATCATTCTTCCCCAGTATCCAGAGTGTTACTTGATTATAATAGGAGCTAAAAAATATGCATTAAGTTTATCTAGGCTGTGCATATAGGCAATATTATGCATTTCTTCATTTAAATTTCACAACAGATAGGCAGACAGGATTGCATTTTGTCAATATATATAAAAAAGAAAGACAAAATGCATAACTGCTCCAGGGTCATATAGCAGGTAAGCATCAGATTTGTTAAAATTTGTTTTACATTTTTAAACTACATATATACACATATATATACATTTTTGTTTTTCACATGCATATAATATCTTTTTACTAATAAAAGACAAAATTGATTTGTCATCCATGATTTTAATATATTTTAACTGAAATATATTTATATTCTTAATAATTGGGTGAATATATATTACCACATATTTTTCTTTTATCTTTCCTATAATTTTCAAGCAAAATTTTATTCTATTAATATCATACTTGTATTAATCATATAGTGTATATATTTGTCCCAAATCTAAATTTTACTCTCTGAAACATCATGGATAGCTCTTGTTAGTTTGTATTTGGTGAAATCCGCATTCACCCTTTCTTCATACAAATATAGAGAGATTTTTATCGTCTTTATGTGGCAGAACTTCAGTCAACCATTATCAGTTTCATTCTCCTTCTCAAAAGATTTTTCTGGTTCTATTATGTATTTCTTGAGGTTCAGTGTCCAGAATATTGCACTCTGCATTTCAAATGCAGACAAATCATGTTTTCATAGAAAAGTTCAATAATCATTCCTTATTTATTTCCATCAAACTTTCTAATGAATCTTAGCTTTCTTGAGTTTCAAGTTATGAGAGCTGATAAGTCCATTCTTTTAACTCACATGCTTGCTACCTATATAATAATGAACACACCTGCCGCTCAACCCCTATTATTGTTTCTTAAGGCAGCTTGAGAAGAGGGGCATTTGTGGATGTGTGCATACATGTACATGTACATGCAAAGGAGAATAACAGAAGTGTCTGTTCAAAACTTGCCAGTCTCCTTCTTCCTAATCCTGATAATCACATACTCCACCACGAAGACTCCGTTATACATTCTAAGGGCTGATGACTCCAAGTCTGCTCTCCACTTTGATTTTCAGAATATTCTATCCTAATGCTTGCCATGTATCTCTGTAGGGATACCTTATGTATCTCAAACGCTGTTTTCTAAAGCCTAAATCATCAAACAGCCTCCTCAGATCTTCCAAATTTCCTATCCTCCTGAGTTCCCTACCTTAGTAGGATGGTACACTCTCTACCCAATCATTCAAGCTAGAAATGGGATGTTGGTGTGTAGTTGGGCTTTTATTTTCTCTTTTATGTTATTCTGACATCGTAAAAATATTGCTGTTCAGGGAGACAAAAATCTTGCTGTCTTGCTTGCCTAACCTGTTTTAAAGATAGCAAATGGCTCTGCTAAGAGCACTTCTTTTATCCCAAATCTGTAGCTCCAACCAGTTCTTAGCTCCAATCAACTACTTATCTAATTCTCACACCCCAGGGCAATATTTCCCTTGCCCTTAATTATCCCAGGGTTCAGTCGCTCAGTCGTGTCCGACTCTTTGCGACCCCATGAGTCGCAGCATGTGAGGCCTCCTTATCCATCGCCAACTCCCGGAATTCACTCGAACTCACGTCCATCGAGTCAGTGATGCCATCCAGCCATCTCATCCTCGGTCGTCCCCTTCTCCTCCTGCCCCCAATTCCTCCCAGTTTCAGCTTTAGCATCATTCCTTCCAAAGACCATCCATGGCTGATCTCCTTTAGAATGGCCTGGTTGGATCTCCTTGCAGTCCAAGGGACTCTCAACAGTCTTCTCCAACACCACACTTCAAAAGCATCAATTCTTCGGTGCTCAGCTTTCTTCAAAGTCCAAGTCTCACATCCATACATGACCACTGGAAAAACCATAGCCTTGACTAGATGGACCTTTGATGTCTTTGATTTTTTTTTTTTTTACTTTATTTTACTTTACAATACTGTATTGGTTTTGCCACACATTGACATGAATCTGCTATCTAGGTTGGTCATAACTTTCCTTCCAAGGACTAAGTATCTTTTAATTTCATGGCTGCAATCACCATCTGTAGTGATTTTGGAGCCCCCCAAAATAAAGTCTGACACTGTTTCCACTGTTTCCCCATCTATTTCCCATGAAGTAATGGGACCAGATGCCATGATCTTAGTTTTCTGAATGTTAAGCTTTAAGCCAACTTTTTCATTCTCCTCTCTCACTTTCATCAAGAGGCTTTTTAGTTCCTCTTCACTATTTGCCATTAAAGTGGTGTCATCTGCATATGTGAGGTTATTGATATTTCTCCTGGCAATCTTGATTCCAGCTTGTGCTTCTTCCAGTCCAGTGTTTTTCATGATGTACTCTGCATATAAATTAAATAAGCAGAGTGACAATATACAGCCTTGATGTACTCCTTTTCCTATTTGGAACCAGACTGTTCCATGTCCAGTTCAAATTGTTGCTTCCTGACCTGCATATAGGTTTCTCAAGAGGCAGGTCAAATGGTCTGGTATTCCCATCTCTTTCAGAATTTTCCACAGTTTATTGTGATCCACATAGTCAAAGGCTTTGGCATAGTCATTAAGCTGAAATAGATGTTTTTCTGGAACTCTCTTGCTTTTTCCATGATTCAGCGGATGTTGCAATTTGATCTCAAGTTCCTCTGCCTTTTCTAAAACCAGCTTGAACATCAGAAAGTTCATGGTTCACATATTACTGAATCCTGGCTTGGAGAATTTTGAGCATTACTTTATTAGCGTGTGAGATGAGTGCAATTGTGTGGTAGTTTGAGCATTCTCTGGCATTGACTTTCTTTGGGATTGGAATGAAAACTGACCTTTTCCAGTCCTGTGGCCACTGCTGAGTTTTCCAAATTTGTTGGCATATTCAGTGCAGCACTTTCACAACATCATCTTTCGGAATTTGAAAGAGTTCAACTGGAATTCCATCACCTCCACTAGCTTTGTTCATAGTGATGCTTTCTAAGGCCCACTTGACTTCACATTCCAGGATGTCTGGCTCTAGGTGAGTGATCACACCATCATTATTATCTTGGTTGTGAAGATCTTTTTTGTTCAGTTCTTCTGTGTATTCTTGTCACCTCTTCTTAATATCTTCTGCTTCTGTTAGATCCATACCATTTCTGTCCTTTATCGAGCCCATCTTTGCATGACATGTTCCCTTGGTATCTCTAATTTTCTTGAAGAGATCTCTAGTCTTTCCTGTTCTGTTTTTTTCCCCTCTATTTCTTTGCACTGATCGCTGAGGAAGCTTTTCTTATCTCTTCTTGCTATTCTTTGGAACTCTGCATTCAGATGCTTATATCTTTCCTTTTCTCCTTTGCTTTTTGCTTCTCTTCTATCCACAGCTATTTGTAAGGCCTCCCCAGATAGCCATTTTGCTTTTTTGCATTTCTTTTTCATGGGCATAGTCTTGATCCCTGTCTCCTGAACAATGTCATGAACCTCAGTCTATACTTCATCAGGCACTCTGTCTATTGGATCTAGTCCCTTAAATCTATTTCTCATTTCCACTGTATAATCATAAGGGATTTGATTTAGGTCATACTTGAATGGTCTAGTGGTTTTCTCTACTTTCTTCAATTTCCTGAATTTGGCAATAAGGAACTCATGATCTGAGCCACAGTCAGCTCCCGGTCTTGTTTTTGATGACGGTATAGAGCTTCTCCATCTTTGGCTACAAAGAATATAATCAATCTGATTTTGGTGTTGACCATCTGGTGATGTCCATGTGCAGTCTTCTCTTGTGTTGTTGGAAGAGGGTGTTTGCTATGACCAGTGCATTTTCTTGGCAAAACTCTATTAGCCTTTGCCCTGCTTCATTCCGTATGTCAAGGTCAAATTTGCCTGTTACCCTAGGTGTTTCTTGACTTCCTACTTTTGAATTCCAGTCCCCTATGATGAAAAGGAAAACTTTTTTGGGTGTTAGTTCTAAAGGTCTTGTAGGTATCCATAGAACCATTCAAATTCAGCTTCTTCAGTGTTACTGGTTGGGGCATAGACTTGGATTACTGTGATATTGAATGGTTTACCTTGTAAATGAACAGAGATCATTCTGTCGTTTTTGAGATTGCATCCAAGTACTGCATTTCAGAATCTTTTGTTGACCATGATGGCTACTCCATTTCTTCTAAGGAATTCTTGCCCACAGGCGGCCAGGAGGAGCTACCTCATGTCTAAGGAGTGGTGGCTGCACTCGCGCAGGAGGACCTAGAGGAGCTGCTCTACATTCAAGGTCATGAGGGGTGGCAGTGAGGAGATACCCTTCATCAAAGGTAAGGAGTAGTGGCTGTGCTTTCCTGGAGCAGCTGTGACCCAAGTAAGATGGTAAGTGTTGCAAGAGGGCATCAGAGGGCAGACACACTGAAACCATAATCACAAAAAAACTAGTCAATCTAATCACACTAGGACCACAGCCTTGTCTAACTCAATGAAACTAAGCCATGCCCTGTGGGGCCACCCAAAACGGGCTGGTCATGGTGGAGATGTCTGACAGAATGTGGTCCACTGGAGAAGGGAATGGAAAACCACTTAAATATTCTTGCATTGAGAACCCCATGAACAATATGAAAAGGCAAAAATGACAGGATATTGAAAGAGGAACTCCTCAGGTCAGTAGGTGCCCAATATGCTACTGGAGATCAGTGGAGAAATAACTCCAGTAAGAATGAAAGGATGGAGCCAAAGTAAAAACAATACCCATTTTGAGTTTATTTTTGGGTATGGTATTAGAAAGTGATCTAGTTTCATTCTTTTACAAGTTGTTGACCAGTTTTCCCAGCACCACTTGTTAAAGAAATTGTCTTTAATCCATTGTATATTCTTGCCTCCTTTGTAGAAGATAAGGTGTCTATGCTGCTGCTGCTGCTGCTGCTGTGTTGCTTCACTCGTGTCCAACTCTGTGCGACCCCATAGACAGCAGCCCACCAGGCTCCCCCATCCCTGGGATTCTCCAGGCAAGAACGCTGGAGTGGGTTGTCATTTCCTTCTCCAATGCATGAAAATGAAAAGTGAAAGTGAAGCTGCTCAGTCGTGCCAACTCTTAGCGACCCCATGGACCTCAGCCCATTAGGTTCTTCCGTCCATGGGATTTTCCAGGCAAGAGTACTGGAGTGGGGTGCCATTGCCTTCTCCCAAGGTGTCCATAGGTGTGTGGATTTATCTCTGGGCTTTCTATTTGGTTCCATTGATCTATATTTCTGTCTTTGTGCCAGTACCATACTGTCTTGATAATTGTGGCTTTGTAGTAGAGCCTGAAGTCAGGCAGGTTGATTCCTCCAGTTCCATTCTTGTTTCTCAAGATTGCTTTGGCTATTTGAGTTTTTTTTGTATTTCCATGCAAACTGTGAAATTATTTGTTATAGTTCTGTGAAAAATACCGCTAGTAGCTTGATAGGGATTGCATTGAATCTATAGATTGCTTTGGGTAGTATACTCATTTTCACTATATTGATTTTTCCGATCCATGAACATGCTTTATTTCTCCATCTGTTAGTGTTCTCTTTGATTTCTTTCACCAGAGTTTTATAGTTTTCTCTATATAGGTCTTTAGTTTCTTTAGGTAGATATATTCCTAAGTATTTTATTCTTTTTGTTGCAATGGTAAATAAAATTGTTTCCTTAATTTCTTTTCTATTTTCTCATTATTAGTGTATAGGAATGCAAGGGATTTCTGTATGTTGATTTTATATCTTGCGACTTTACTCCATTCATTGATTAGCTCTAGTAATTTTCTAGTGGAGTCTTTAGGATTTTCTATGTAGAGGATCATGTCATCTGCAAACAGTGAGAGTTTTACTTCTTCTTTTCCAATTTGGATTCCTTTTATTTCTTTTTCTGCTCTGATTGCTGTGGCCAAAACTTCCAGAACTACGTTGAATATTAGTGGTCAAAGTGGGCACCCTTGTCTTGTTCCTGACTTCAGGGGAAATGCTTTCAATTTTTCACCATTGAGGATAATGTTTGCTGTGGGTTTGTCATACATAGCTTTTATTATGTTGATGTATGTTCCTCCTATTTCTGCTTTCTAGAGAGTTTTTAATCATAAATGGATGTTGAATTGTGTCAAAGGGTTTCTTTGCATCTATTGAAATAATCATATGGCTTTTATTTTTCAATTTGTTAATGTGGTGTATTACATTGATTGATTTGTGGATATTGAAGAATACTTGCATCCATGGGATAAAGCCTACTTGGTCATGGTGTATGATCTTTTTAATGTGTTGTTGGATTCTGATTGCTAGAACACTTTCTAACACCATACACAAAAATAAACTCACAACATAAGACCAGAAACTATAAAACTCCTAGAGGAGAACATAGGCAAAACACTCTCTGACATAAATCACAGCAGGATCCTCTATGACCCACCTCCCAGAATACTGGAAATAAAAGCAGGAATAAACAAATGGGATCTAATTAAAATTAAAAGCTTCTGCACAACAAAGGAAACTATAAGCAAGGTGAAAAGACAGCCTTCCGAATGGGAGAAAATAATAGCAAATGAAGCAACTGACAAACAACTAATCTCAAAAATATACAGGTAACTCCTGCAGCTCAATTCCAGAAACATAAACGACCCAATCAAAAAATGGGCCAAAGAACTAAACAGACATTTCTCCAAAGAAGACATACAGATGGCTAACAAACACATGAAAAGATGCTCAACATCACTCACTATCAGAGAAATGCAAATCAAAACCACAATGAGTTACCATTACACACCAGTCAGAATGGCTGCGATCCAAAAGTCTACCAGCAATAAATGCTGGAGAGGGTGTGGAGAAAAGGGAACCCTCTTACACTGTTGGTGGGAATGCAAACTAGTACAGCCACTATGGAGAACAGTGTGGAGATTTCTTTAAAAAATTGCAAATAGAACTGCCTTATGACCCAGCAATCCCAATGCTGGGCATACACACCGAGGAAAGCAGAATTGAAAGAGACACGTGTACCCCATTGTTCATCATAGCACTGTTTATAATAGCCAGGACATGGAAGCAACCTAGATGTCCATCAGCAGACGAATGGATAAGAAAGCTGTGGTACATATACACAATGGAGTATTACTCAGCCATTAAAGAATATATTTGAATCAGTTCTAATGAGGTGGATGAAACTGGAGCCCATTATACAGAGTGAAATAAGCCAGAAAGAAAAACACCAATACAGTATACTAATGCATATATATGGAATTTAGAAAGATGGCAACGATAACCCTGTATGCGAGACAGCAAAAGAAACACAGATGTATAGAACAGTCTTTTGGACTCTGTGGGAGAGGGAGAAGGTGGGATGATTTGGGAGAATGGCATTGAAACATGTATAATATCATATAAGAAATGAATCGGCAGTCTAGGTTCGATGGAGGGTGAAGGATGCTTGGGGCTGGTGCACTGGGATGACCTGGAAGGATGGTGTGTTGGGGGGAGGTGGGAGGGGGGTTCGGGATTGGGAACATGTGTACACCTGTGGCAGATTCATGTTGATGTGTGACAAAACCAATACAATGTTGTAAAGTAAAAAAATATAATAATAATTAAAAAAAAACAACACAGCACCCAGTTGTAGATGTGACTGGTGATAGAAGCAACGTCCAATGCTGTAATGAGCAATATTTCATAGGAACCTGGACTGTTAGGTCCGTGAATCAAGGCAAATTGGAGATGGCAAGAGTGAACGTTGACATTCTAGGAATCAGTAAACTAAAATGGACTGGAATGGGTGAATTTAACTCAGATGACCATTATATATCCCAGAGCTAGGAACCAGGCAAATCTAGCCTAAAATCCACTGGGAATATTCAAATCAGCCAATCCTCAACTGTTTACTTTACCCTGCCCTGCCGGTATATTGTCAGTATATTGTCAAGGCTGTATATTATCACCCTGCTTATTTAACTTATATGCAGAGTATATCACGAGAAACACTGGGCTGGGAGAAGCACAAGCTGGAATCAAGATTGCTGGGAGAAATATCAATAACCTTACATATGCAGATGACAGCAACCTTATGGCAAAAAGTGAAGAGGAACTAAAAAGCCTCTTGATGAAAGTGAAAGAGGAGAGAGTGAAAAAGTTAGCTTAAAGCTCAACATTCAGAAAACGAAGATCATGGCATCTGGTCCCATCACTTCATGGGAAATAGATGGGGAAACAGTGGAAACAGTGCCAGACTTTATTTTTTGGGGGCTCAAAAATCACTGCAGATGGTAATTGCAGCCATGAAATTAAAAGATGCTTACTCCTTGGAAGGAAAGTTATGACCAACCTAGATAGCATATTCAAAAGCAGAGACATTACTTTGCCAACAAAAGTCCATCTAGTCAAGGCTACGGTTTTTCCAGCGGTCATGTATGGATGTGAGAGTTGGACTATAAAGCTGAGCTCTGAAGAATTGATGCTTTTAAAGTGTGGTGTTGGAGAAGACTCTTGAGAGTCCCTTGGACTGCAAGGAGATCCAACCAGTCCATTTTGAAGGAGATCAGCCCTGGGTGTTCTTTGGCAGAAATGGTGCTAAAGCTGAAACTCCAGTACTTTGGCCACCTCATTCAAAGAGTTGACCCATTGGAAAAGACTGATGGTGGGAGGGATTGGAGACAGGAGGAGAAGGGGATGACAGAGGATGAGATGGCTGGATGGCATCATTGACTCGATGCACATGAGTTTGGGTGAACTCCGGGAGATGGTGAGGGACAGGAAGACCTGGCGTGCTGCGATTTATGGAGTCACAGAGAGTCGGACACGACTGCGTGCCTGAACTGCACTGAACTGAACTGCCCTGCTTGTCCCATAGAAACTCCAATCAAGTCTCTAGTATCAGTTTTCCCCTTGTTTCTGTTTCTAGCTGAATAAATTCCCATGTGGCCTTGCATGGCTTGGTATGTCTCTTTCTCTTAGAAAATGTAAGTAATACATTCTCCTCATTGACCTCTCCATGTTGCTGCTCACTCACCTCCATAAACTAAAATCCCATGAGTATAGTTTTAATATGTTTAGAAAATTAATTAGACAATAAAACAAGAGAAAGTTGATGAACATTTATGTGTTTGGGACTAGTGTAAACTGTATATGTATTTTCCTCTTTAATATGCAAAACAACCACTGAATTGGTGAATATTTTCACCATTTTATATATAAGGAAGATGATGCACAAATAATTAAGTAAATCTGATCAATATCATACACCTATAAAGTGGTGACACTAGGATTCACACCACAGGTGTCTGGATTCAGATTTCTATTCAAGAGAAAGAAAGAATGTATTGAATTTCAAAGGACTCTCTCACAAGTCTTCCATCTTGTTGATGGAATCTTACCAGATTCCTGACTTTTTAAAAATTTGGCTCAGAAAGATGGAGTTTATTTTTATGGCATAGTATATTATTTGCTTCTCTACAGTCTAAGGTTTCAGAGCCTAAAGAAAAAGTGCACAGTGGCTTGAAAACATCAAGAGTGGGGACAGATGAAGCTGCCACCATGCCTGAAATTCAATTATCTTCTTCTAAGTTTAATGAATAGAATGGCCAGAGAAACATGAGAAAAGAAATGATGATTAACATTCTCCTAAGATAGCTGATACTATTTCTGCTTTATTGACTATGCCAAAGCCTTGGACTGTATGGATCACAATAAACTGTGGAAAATTCTGAAAGAGATGGGAATACCAGACCACCTGACCTGCCTCTTGAGAAACCTATATGCAGGTCAGGAAGCAACAGTTAGAACTGGACATGGAACAACAGACTGGTTCCAAATAGGAAAAGGATTACATCAAGGCTGTATATTGTCACCCTGCTTATTTAACTTATATGCAGAGTACATCAAGAGAAATGCTGGACTGGAAGAAACACAAGCTGGAATCAAGATTTCTGGGAGAAATATCAATAACCTCAGATATGCAGATGACACCACCCTTATGGCAGAAAGTGAAGAGGAGCTAAAAAGCCTCTTGATGAAAGTGAAAGAGGAGAGCGAAAAAGTTGGCTTAAAGCTCAATATTCAGAAAACGAAGATCATGGCATCTGGTCCCATCACTTCATGGCAAATAGATGGGGAAACAGTGGAAACAGTGTCAGAGTTTATTTTGGGGGGCTCCAAAATCACTGCAGATGGTGATTGCAGCCATGAAATTAAAAGACGCTTACTCCTTGGAAGGAAAGTTATGACCAACCTAGATAGTATATTCAAAAGCAGAGACATTACTTTGCCGACTAAGTTCCATCTAGTCAAGGCTATGGTTTTTCCAGTAGTCATGTATGGATGTGAGAGTTGGACTGTGAAGAAGGCTGAGCACCAAAAAAATTGATGCTTTTGACCTGTGGTGTTGGAGAAGACTCTTGAGAGTCCCTTGGACTGCAGGGAGTTCCAACCAGTCCATTCTGAAGGAGATCAGCCCTGGGATTTCTTTGGAAGGAATGATGCTAAAGCTGAAGCTCCAGTACTTTGGCCACCTCATGGGAAGAATTGACTCATTGGAAAAGACTTTGATGCTGGGAGGGATTGGGGGCAGGAGGAGAAGGGGACGACTGAGGATGAGATGGATGCATGGCATCACGGACTCGATGGATGTGAGTCTGAGTGAACTCCGGGAGATGGTGATGGACAGGGAGGCCTGGCGTGCTGCGATTCATGGGGTTGCAAAGAGCCAGACACGACTGAGTGACTGAACTGAACTAAAAATAGCTGAAGTCTACTTTCAAGGTGGTAAAACATGAACTCTAAATCATCCTTATGTTCCAAGTTTGGCCCACTGATTCCAAAAGGCAGAAGCAAAATTACATTTTTAAAATCCTAGAACATACCTGTGTTGAGGTAGCAAACCATAAATTTCATGGTTAAAGCGAGCATTTAATTTACTCTCCGCCCATCTGTTGATTAAGAATGCAGGGCAAATTTTGTTGAGAAGAGAATTAAAACGAGTAAAGAGAACAGTGTCCATCGGCATCCCATAATCCCAGACCCGGTTCCAAATCCATGCACCACGTTTTGTGCTGAGAAACACCTAGGAGAGAATGCAAGTAAATGCAGAATAGATATGATAGTTCACTTTCATAGGATAATTTCTCAGTTCTTCAGATATCACTCATTTGTCTCATGAGAAGAAATGGATAAAAACTCTACTGTCCTTTATTTTGAAGAGTTCTTCTGTTCTCAAAAGCACAAAGACTAACAAATAGTTACACACACTCCCACATACAGACACATCTGACTTGTTGCTTATAGCACCAAGCCTTCTTCTGGATTAACCCACTATTCTTTTTGAACCTTTCCCAAAGCAGTATTTGATGTCTGCAATGTCTTAAATTCCAAAAACACATAATGATTTAAAAAGGCTAGATATCAACAGTTGACACAAAAGATCCCATCCAGCTACTAATGACTGTGTTGTAGTAACTACAACACTTAGTTAATCTGTATCCCTATTGAAGGAATTGGAGTTGGAAGATGGTGTCAAGTGTCATGTCAATGAAAAATAAAGAGATTTAAAAAATGGTTATCTAGTAAGTTTTTTTTTCTTTTTTTTTGGGTAATTCTTGGCTGAACTGGTAAAATCTTCAGACTCTGGTAAAAATAAACAAGTTGAAAGTCTTTGAGGTTTGAAATATTCATTTGTATTTCATTCTCCATTTTTCTTGTTTTGGAATAGATTATCAAGATGCCTATTAAGGAAACTGGAGAAGGAAATGGCAACCCACTCCAGTAATCTTTCCTGGAGAATTCCATGGACAGAGGAACCTGGCAGGCTATAGTCCATGGGGTTGCAGAATCAGGCATGACTGAGCAACTATCACTCATTCACTATTGAGGAAACAGGTGTGAGGAGGCAATTAACAATCAGTATTGAAACAGTGTATGAGTACGCACTACACATATTTTGTGCAATTCTCATATCTCAGAAGGTAGGGGCCAGGTTGCATCTCAAAAAAGAGAATTTAGGCACCAAACCTGTGCAGCTACATGACTGAGCTCAATCGCCAAATCAACTCCAGAATTTCCAATGCCAATCACAATGATTTTCTTGCCCTGAAATTTCTCTGGACTCTTGTATTCCCAACTGTGAATATATTGACCTTTGAAACGTGTGATTCCTGTGGGCAAGAACACAATCAAGCATTGACCATTATTTTATCTTTTAAACTGCTGGCATACTCTAAAGCTTACTGCTAAACTCAAAGGCTATATAATTTAAATCTCTCATTTTCTGGTCTACTATTCCTGATTTGTGAACTGTGCTTGTCCTACAGTATCAGACAGAATTAATTCTCCTACTGTTCTGTTCTGGAACAAAAATTTTATATTCCAAAAAATTCTCAGGTTTCTTAAAAAGTCAGATATTTTACTTCTGCCTCTTTTTAACTTATCTATATCCTGCCAAATCTTCAAAAAGAGCTTGACTCCTATATAAGTAGCACATTTTCTTTATCCATCATCTTCGTTATTATAAATACTGTTCTGATCCAGTTTCCTGTCTTGCTTTCTTAACCCAAGCTTCATCCCTGTCTACCTTGTTTTCCATCTCTTCCTAGGCCCAGTACACCCTTTCTACTAACACTAGCACTATTCACTTTGCTCTCTGCTGCTGCTGCTGCTGCTAAGTCGCTTCAGTCGTGTCCGACTCTGTGCGACCCCATAGACGGCAGCCCACCAGGCTCCCCCGTCCCTACTGGGGACAAATGCTCACTGATTCTGAGGCTGAAAGGATATAAAGCCATTATTTTTGTTTAAAAAATATGCTCTGACTTAAACAAAAACCTCATGTGGCCAAACCATAATATCTGGTTGATTTTGTACCATTTCATCTTTCAGACAACATTGAGGCCTGCACTTATAGGCTTCTCTGCTCCTCTTGTGACACTGGACAGCCCTGTTCCATCCTAATTGTGGATCATTCCTTGCTCTTTTTCCTTTATCTGGTGAATGTGCTCCAAAACCTCAGCTTTCTCTTGGAAGCAATTCTTTGATCATCACCTAGTGAATTCCTGAGCTCAATCATTGCTAAGTTCACTTTTCCTTTCAATTTTTGACTACAACTGTTCCAATTATTTCTCCTCCTGGTCCTACTAAAATGCCTCTCACTACCTGAAGATAACATTTTATTTTCATTTTTTATGAAACAATAAAAACCTGAGATGAGTTCCTCAACATCTAAAAGTTCCTGTGTTTTCACCTATCCTTCCTCTGTCTCCTTTTCCCAAGATAAAATATTTTTATTCTGTTCCATTGCCGGGAGAAATATCAATAACCTCAGATATGCAGATGACACCACCCTTATGGCAGAAAGTGAAGAAGAGCTAAAAAGCCTCTTGATGAAAGTGAAAGAGGAGAGTGAAAAAGTTGGCTTAAAGCTCAACATTCAGAAAATGAAGATCATGGCATCTGGTCTCATCACTTCATTGGAAATAGATGGGGAAACAGTAGAAACAGTGTCAGACTTTATTTTTTGGGGCTCCAAAATCACTGCAGATGGAAATTAAAAGATGCTTACTCCTTTGAAGAAAAGTTATGACCAACCTAGATAGTATATTCAGAAGCAGAGACATTACTTTGCCGACTAAGGTCCATCTAGTCAAGGCTATTGTTTTTCCTGTGGTCATGTATGGATGTGAGACTTGGACTGTGAAGAAAGCTGAGTGCTGAAGAATTGATGCTTTTGACCTGTGGTGTTGGAGAAGACTCTTGAGAGTCCCTTGGACTGCAAGGAGATCCAACCAGTCCATTCTGAAGGAGATCAGCCCTGGGATTCCTTTGGAAGGAATGATGCTAAAGCTGAAGCTCCAGTACTTTGGCCACCTCATGAGAAGAGTTGACTCATTGGAAAAGACTCTGATGCTGGGAGGGATTGGGGGCAGGAGGAGAAGGGGACGACCGAGGATGAGATGGCTGGATGGCATCACGGATTCGATGGACTTGAGTCTGAGTGAACTCCGGGAGTTGGTGATGGACAGGGAGGCCTGGCGTGCTGCAATTCATGGGGTCACAAAGAGTCAGACACGACTGAGCAACTGAACTGAACTGAACTGAACTGAACTGATTCTGTTCCAAAATGAACACTTTGTTCTCTGGCTCAATATGGGAGTAGACCTTGAGATCAAACAAACCTGGGCATACTTCATAACTTTTCACTACTAGATGCATTTGTAAAGTGTAAAATGGAAAGTGTTTCACCTAGCTCATAGGAATGATATAAGGGTCTTTTTAAACACTCCTAAAACATAGCACTTGAAAAATAAGTCTAATGTTCATCTTTGAATTTCTTAAATCTTATCCCATCCTCTCATTTTCAATAATCATCTCTAAGACCCTGTCACCTGCTCAAGCTTTGCCCCATCAAACAGGCAGAATTAGCTTTTCCAAGACCTCTTCTCTCTCAGGAAATGGCAACTCCATTGCTTAGGACAATAACATTATCCTTTTTTATCCTTTTATAACATATTACTTTAAAAAAAAAATCACACCTCATAACTGATCCATCAGCAAATTCTTTTTTTCCAACTTGTACTAGGAAGTAAAGAGATACATGGAGTAATAGGTAAATTTGGCCTTGGAGTACAAAATGAAGCAGGGTAAAGGTTAACAGAGTTTTGCCAAGAAATGCACTGGTCATAGCAAACACCTTCTTCCAATAACACTAGAGATGACTCTACTCATGGACATCACCAGACGGTCAATGCCAAAATCAGATTGATTATATTCTTTGCATCCAAAGATGGAGAAACTCTATAGTCAGCAAAAACAAGATGAGAGCTGACTGTGGCTCAGATCATGAACTCCTTATTGCCAAATTCAGATTTAAATTGAAGAAAGTAGGTAAACCACTAGACCATTCAGGTATGACCTAAATCAAATCCCTTACAATATATAGAGTGGAAGTGACAAATAGATTCAAGGGACTAAATCTGATAGACAGAGTGCCTGAAGAACTATGGACAGAGGTTTGTGAATTGTACAGGAAGCAGTGATCAAGACCATCCCCAAGAAAAAGAAAAGCCAAAAGGCAAAATGGTTGTCTGAGAAGGCCTTACAAATAGCTGAGGAAAGAAGAGAAGTTAAAGGCAAAGGAGAAAAGGAAAGATATATCCATACTAATGCAGAGTTCCAAAGAGTAGCAAGGAGAGATAAGAAAGCCTTCTTCAGTGATCAATGCAAAGAAATAGAGGAAAACAATAGAATGAGAAAGACTAGAGATCTCTTCGAGAAAATTAGAGATACCAAGGGAAATTTTCATGCAAAGATGGGCAAAATAAAGAACAGAAATTGTATGGACCAAACAGAAGCAGAAGAGGTGGAAAGAATACAAAAAGAGCAATACAAAAATGATCTTCATTACCCAGATAACCACGATGGTGTGATCCCTCACCTGGAACCAGACATCCTGGAATGTGAAGTCAAGTGGGACTTAGGAAGCATCACTATGAACAAAGCTAGTGAAGGTGATGGATCCCTGCTGAGCTACTTGAATTCTTGAAAGATGATGCTGTGAAAGTGCTGCACTCATGATGCCAGCAAATTTGGAAAATTCAGCAGTGGCTACAGGACTGGGAAAGGTCAGTTTTCATTCCAATTCCAAAGAAAGGCAATGCCAAAGAATGTTCAACTTCTGCACAATTGCAATCATTTCACATGCTAGCAAAGTAATGCTCAAAATTCTCCAAGTGAGACTTCAAAAGTACATGAACCAAGAACTTGCAGATGTTCAAGCTGGGTTTAGAAAACACAGAAGAACTAAAGATCAAATTGCCAACATCCGCTGGATCATCAAAAAAGGGAGAGAGTTCCAGAAAAACATCTATTTCTGCTTTATTGACTATGCCAAATCCTTTGACTGTGTGGACCACAGCAAACTGCAGAAAATTCTTAAAGAGATGGAAGTACCAGACCACTTACCCGACTTCTGAGAAATATGTATGCCAGTCAAGAAGGATCAGTTAGAACCAGACATGGAACAATGGACTGGTTCCAAGTTCAGAAAGGAGTACATCAAGGCTGCATGTTGTCACCCTGCTCATTTAACTGCTATGTAGAGTACATCATGTGAAATGCTGAGCTGGATGAAGCACAAGCTGGAATCAAGATTTCTGGGAGAAATATCAATAACCTCAGATACACAGATGACATCACCCTTAACGCAGAAAGCAAAGAACTAAAGAGCCTCTTATGAAAGTGAATGAGGAGAGTGAAAAAGTTGGCTTAAAACTCAACATTCAAAAAGCTAACATCATGGCATCTGGTCCCATCACTTCATGGCAAATAGAGGGGGAAACAGTGGAAACAGTGAGAGACTTTATTTTCTTGGGCTGCAACATCACTGCAGATGGTGACTGTATCTATGAAATTAAAAGACCTTTGCTCCTCAGAAGAAAAGCTATGACCAATGTAGCATATTAAAAAAACTGGATGCTTGGGGCTGGTGCACTGGGATGACCCAGAGGGATGGTACGGGGAGGGAGGTGGGAGGGGGGTTCAGGATGGGGAACACGTGTACACCCATGGTGGATTCATGTTGATGTATGGCAAAACCAATACAATATTGTAAAGTAAAATAAATAAATAAAACAAAACTATAGTAATAAATAAATAAATAAATAAAAATTAACAAAAGAGACATTATTTTGCCAACAAAAGTCCACCTAGTCAGGGCTATGGTTTTTCCAGTAGTCATGTATGGATGTTAGAGTTGGACTATAAAGAAAGCTGAGCACCGAAGAATTGATGCTTTTGAACTGTGGTGTTGGAGAAGACTCTTGAGATTCCCTTGGACTGAAAGGAGATCAAACCAGTCAGTCCTAAAGGAAATCAGTCCTGAATATTCATTAGAGGGACTGATGCTGAAGCTAAGACTCCAATACGCTGGCAACCTGATGCAAAGAACTGACCCATTGGAGAAGACTCTGATGCTGGGAAAGATTGAGGGCAGGAGGAGAAGGAGACAACAGAGGATGAGGATGAGGATGGCATCACCAACTCGATGGACATGAGTTTGAACAAGCTTCAGGAGTCGGTGATGAACAGGGAAGCCTGACATGCTGCAGTCCATGGGGTCGCAAAGAGTTGGACACGACTGAGCAATTGAACTGAGCTGAACTTCAAACTCTATTTAAGATCCAAGCACCACATTATGTCTCCACTGCCACTATCCTGGTCAAAATCACCATCATTTTTCACCTGAATTAGCAAGAACCTCCTCCCTGGCCTGCCTGTTTCTGCTTTCCCAGCTCCTTTCCCAGCTGTTCTCAACACAACAGCCAATGTGATTGGAGCATGCCACTGCTCTGCTGAAAACTTCCCAGTGGCTCCCACCTCAGTTAAAGTCAGAGCTATGGTCCAGACAACAGCCTTTTAAATTCTTACTGATCTGGTGCAGCACCCACTCTCTGACATCATCTCCCTGTACTCTTTCTTCTACTCTCACCACATGGACCTGTCTGGTACACACCTACCTCAAGTTCTTTGCACTGTTTTCTTTTTTTTTTTTTTTAATTTGCATTCCTCAGTTATTTGCATCACTTCCTCAATGCCTTGGGGTATCTATTCCAGTGCTATTTTCTTGCTGAAGCCTTACCTAACCACTTCAACTAGTCTTGCATGACAAGCCCATCTCCCCAACCAACAACCCTTTGCCCTTCCTGGTAATTGTTTCTCTTTATAGTTATTACCTTCCACATATTTATCCTTTTTTTGTGTCTCTCTCCATCTACTACCATGTATACTTCAAGGGGACAAAAATTTTGATCTGTTTAATTCTCTGCTGAGCCTCTGCCACAAAAGTGATGCTCAGTAGATATTTCTTGAATGAATACTGATTGAATGAATACAGGAATATTTAAACCTCTAATAAGCAAATAACTAACAGACCACTTTTGACCAATTTTATCTTTCTCTTTCTTCTTGTGCACTTCAAAACAGACATAAGAATGGAAAGTGGGGGAATCCAGCATCTCCTGAGAAGCCCAAAGGAGTCTCAGGTTCAGCCCTCTTAGAGTAAACAGGATACACATTCTGCTTCTAGAGCTAAGAAGGAGCTCTTGTGCAGGTAAATCATTGCTGTGTGATTCCTTATATTCAGAGTGCTTAAGCTTCCAAATAGTAAGTAGCACTGCAGTATCTTGTAAGATATGTAGTGACACTAGCACTTAGCTATTTGTAGTCATCCTGTTATGTTACATTTATCTATACATATATGTATATACATGGGGCTTCCCTGGTGGCTCGGTGGTAGAGAATCTGCCTGCAATGCAGGAGATACAGGAGAAGCAGGTTTGATCCCTGGGTTGGGAAGATCCTTGGAGGAGTGCATGGCCACCCACTGCAGTTTCTTGCCTGGAGAATACCATGGACAGAGGAACTTGGCAGGCTATAGTTCATAGGGTCACAAAGAGTCAGACATGACTGAAGCAACTTAGCATTCACTCATAAATAAATATATATATATACATACACACACATTCAGAAATAAAGCAAAATCTTAATATATTTCTGTATCTTTGCTCTTACTAATTACTTCACACTATTAAAATGTAGCACCTTCCTCTTAAATAGCCCAGAACTGGTGGTGATAGGATATTTTAGCATTTTTTTATTTTCAATTTTATAAATGTATTATTTGAACTAACTTGAAAGAATTGTATTACTTTATAATCAGAAAACATAATATTTATTATGAAACTAAGGAGACTTTCAGAATTATAAACTCTCTCCAAAAATAATAGCTACAGTGATAGTATTTCACAACACCAGTGCCCTAGAATTCAATAACACATACCTGGAAATTTCTGAAGTGGCATGAAGGGATTGGTAAAAAGGCCACTACACACCATAATCCCATCAAAGACATAGGATTCCTGTTTTCCTTCAGCCTGCACCACAACATCCCACTGTCCCGTGAAAGAGAAATCAGAGTGCTTCTTCACACTGCACACCTTTGACTGGGAATGAGAAAAAAGACTCATGACCACTCTTCCCTGATGCCCTCAAGAACTCTTGACCTCAATGAATAAAGTTGACTGCAGGTACTCTCATCTGGGCTTTCATTAAAGTGCTCAAGCATAACTGGTCTCCAGAACAAGGCATTGTTAAGGTGAGATTAGCTCAATTTGTTCAGGCTACAATCCTCAGGGTAGCTAGGGGTGATCCCACACCAGGTGTACAGTTTGGCATTTCAGTCAATCTCCCATATTTTCTTCTGAAGGAGACTTCCATGGAGATGTATGACTTCCATGGAGATGTATGTAAAGCCCATGGCTTTGGCCTGGTTTTGGGCTCTAACAAGAGACTTCCTTGTATGCTGGGTGTTCTCTGTCCCACTTACCAGAAACCGGATGTGCTTCAAAAGGTGAAAGTGTTTGACATACATACGGAGATACTCCATGATTTTGGAATTGTGCAAGTAGTTGGGAAAGTGGTCAGGGAAAGGGTAATCACTGTAGGCCATCATCTCCTTTGAAGTGTTGCTGATGACAGACTTATAGACACTTGGCCTGCCTCCTTCAGTCTTCTCCTACCAAGAAAACAAAGGACACCTGCTAAAGTATATCAACTTTAACAACCGATCAAACTATGAGTCTACTTCAAAATGAAGAGCATTGTTATATTAAGGAATTCCACAATGTTAAAACATTCATATACAAAATTATCCCTTTTGATAAGGACAATCTCTGTAAATATGACCAGGCTGGTGAAGTGAAATCTTTATATGGGCATCACCTAGTGAAATCAGATGACATATTGTGGTATTTGGGGGCATTCTGTCATAGTCCTTGAGATATATCATTGCATGGCTCCAGCAAGGAAGTTGACATTAAGTCATTTCTCTGAATCTATTTCTTCACTTGTAAGTAAGTACTTGTCTATGCCACAGAGTTGTTGTGGAAACCAAAGAATACACATAAAATACTAGGAAAACCTTGCAGGGGAAAGCAATTATCAATGCATGCTTTGTTATAGGACTTATAGAAATTGCGTGTACAGGGTGAAAAGGACACCAGCCTGGGAGATTGGAGATTTTCTTGAGATGTGTCTGTATCAGACATGGTCCATCCAGGAATATGGGAGCTCCTCTCTCAATACTTGAAACAGGGAATGTAACGCAGAGAATTGGTAACATAGGTAACGAGAAACCTGAAAAGCCAATGAGGTATTGGTGAAACGTTCCAGAGGTTAGCAAAGGCAAGCAGCCAGTACCACATCTAGGCTAGACCTAGCCAACTAAGAGTTGGTATCTTTTGACCTACCTCCTTTTCCCTCCATGGTAACATTGAAGACCATGTGGTCCAGGAGTATAACTATAAGCTGAAGAAGAGAACTTTAATATGCCTATCTAGTGGCTAGTTTTAGTCACTCAGTCGTGTTTAACTCTTTGCAATCCCATGGACTGCAGCCCACCAGACTCCTCTGTTAATGGGATTTTTCAGGCAAGAATACTGGAGTGGGTTGCAATTTCCTTCTCCAGGGGATCTCCCCAATCCAGATATTGAACCCAGGCTTCCCTCATTGCAGACATATTTTACCATCTGAACCACCAGGGAATATACCTATGATGCAGGCCAAATACTATCACTGTGCTCAGCTCTTGAGATTTCAGCTTTGTCCTGAAATTTTAGAGTTGGTATTAGTTGCCCTGACTGTACATACATACTCTTGGGCTCAAGATAAAAATCTAAAGTTCATGTATTAGCATATATGTGGTAACTGAAGCCACAGAGGGCTAGGAAGGTATCCTAAAGAACACATAAAAAGTTTAAAAAAATGGAAGAATAAGAAGAGAGCTATAATTAGCAACATGAAAAATACTGAGAAGGAAAATCAGAAAGACAACAGAGTGAAATCACAGAAGCTAGAGACAAGTGTTTTAAAAAGGAGCTGATTTTTAACATCATTGGATCCCCTTGAGAAAGCGATACAATTCTGGACAGAAAGTGCATTCAGTTTGTCCATTTTATTGGTAACAGTGGTGAGAGCAATTTTGGGGAAGTGCCAGGATGTCTATCATGTGGTGATGGTGGAGATGAAGGAAGAGCAAGCACACAAGTCTCCTTCAAGGAGCTAGAGTCTGAAAGCAAATGAGATCGATTGAACCTCATCCTTGTGCAGAAGAAAGGAATCAAATCACAGGTATTTTGTTGTTCAATCACTCAGTCTTGTCTGACTCTTTGTGATGCCATAGGCTGCAGCACACTAGGCCTCCCTATCCTTCACTGTCTCCTGGAGATTGCTCAAACTCATGTCCATTGAGTCGGTGATGCCATCCAACCATCTCGTCATCTGTCATTCCTTTCTCCTCTGCCTTCAATCTTTCCCAGCATCAGCGTCTTTTCTAAAGAGTCAGCTCTTTGCATCAGGTGGCCAATATAGTGGAGTTTCAGCTTCAGCATCAGTTCTTCCAATGAATATTCAGCACTGATTTCCTTTAGGATTGACTGGATTGATCCTCTTGCTGTCCAAAGGACTCTCAAGAGCCTTCTCCAACACCACAGTTCAAAACATCAATTCTTTGGTGCTCAGCCTTCCTTATGGGCCAACTCTCACATCTGTACATGACTACTGGAAAAATCATAGCTTTGACTATAAGGATCTTTGTTGGCAAAGTAATGCCTCTGCTTTTTAATATTCTGTCTACATTGGTCATAGCTTTTCTTCAAAGAAGCAGTAGTTGAAGGATAAGTTAGTGCTGTAGTCCTTGCATTCTTATTTCCCAGATATGAAAAAATGTCATTAGAAGTATATAGTATATAGAAGTATAAGCATATTCAAACTTACCTCATATCTCCACAGCCCTCCAATGTCATTGCTTTCTTCAAAACAGATGGGTTCCAGTCCTTCCTCCAGACAGACCTTAATGGCACCTAATCCACTGACTCCAGCACCAATCACCATAATTCTTTTTCCTTGCATCATGTCTTGTATCAGGAAACAGCATAAAATCAGACTTTTATTTCCATATATTTTTTTCTATCACATAAAGTTAGTTTTTCTCTAAAATTGCTAGTAAATGCATTGAAAGTATATCTTGTTCAAAGCAGATATGCCTTTCAAAGGAGCATCCAGTGCCAGAAAATCTTAGTTCTCTCAGGCTTTCTTGTTTTCAGGTACAAAGGGAAAAAAAAAATTTTTTTAACCGGTTTGATTCCTAAAATTTTTCTGATCATATGAGCTCACATTTTTATGTTTCTTTTTTGATAGTTTCCTTATACTTAATACATTTGCACTCACACACTCTCAAAAACCTCTTCATTCATAGATTTGGCCCATACTTTTCTTCCTTTCCATTATGGTTTATTACATAATTAAAATACTTCCCACTGCTATATAATAAGATCATGTTGTTTATGTACTCTATATATAATAGTTTGCACCCGTTAGTTCCAAACTCCCAAACCAATTCTTTCCTGCCTGGCCCTCCCTTTGGTGACCGCGAATCTTTTCTCCATGTCTCTGGGTCTGTTTCTGTTTCACAGATAAGATCACTTGTGTCATATTTGTGTCACATATAAGTTATACTTTGGTATTTTTCTTGCTTTTTCTGAATTACTTCAGTTAGTATGGTAATCTCTATATCCAGTCATTTAGCTTCAGATGGCATGTGTCATTCTACTTTATGGCCAAGTAATATTCCCCTATATAAATATACTACATCTTTATCCATTTATCTGTTGATGGACATTTAGGTTGCTTCCATATTCTGGCTACTGCATACATTGCTTCTATAAACATAAGGGTGTATGTATCTTTTTGAATTATATTACAAACAGCCTTTTAATTCCTTCCACTACTACTATCTGCTTATAGAAACATTTATGTAGGGTACTTTGGCACATTTTACCTTTATTTAAGCTAGAGAATCCCTATTTTTGCCTCATGATAGAGTTTGAAGTGGTGAAAAAAATAAAACCCCAACAGATTTCATCATAAAATTATCATTCATAACACTTTTCTTGGGGTAGAGTGTGAACTATGTAAAAGTTAGGCATCTTCAGAAAAGTAGTCTGATTGCCTTTACACCAGAGATTAATATTCTGCCATTCATTCATTCAATAGATATCAATTGGATGCCTAGTATATACCAGACACTACTTTAGTGGGCAGATATAGCATTGAACAGATCAGGCACAGTTCTTTAAAAGCATTCTAATGAGGTAGAGACCAAACAATTAGGCAAATAAGTAGTAAGATGATACATTCTATGTAGAAAAATTAAGGAGCATACAGTCTATAGGAAATAGAGGAGCCAGGGTATTATTTCATACAGGATGGTCAGAGAAGGACTCAAGAATGACATTTAAGCAGGAGTAAAGAAACAAGACAAAAGTAAAGAAGCTGGGAATCAACCTTCTGGACTTCAGACTATACTTCAAAACTACAGTCATCAAGGCAGTATGGTACTGGTGCAAAGATAGAAATATAAATCAGTTCAGTTCAGTTCAGTTCAGTCGCTCAGTCGTGTCTGACTCTGTGACCCCATGAATTGCAACATGCCAGGCCTCCCTGTCCATCACCAACTCCTGGAGTTCACCCAGACTCATGTCCTTCGAATCCGTGATGCCATCCAGCCCTCTCATCCTCGGTCATCCCCTTCTCCTCCTGCCCTGAATCCCTCCCAGCATCTAAGTCTTTTCCAATGAGTCAAGGAGCATGAGGTGGCCAAAGTACTGGAGTTTCAGCTTTAGCATCATTCCTTCCAAAGAAATCCCAGGGCTGATCTGCTTCAGAATGGACTGGTTGGATCTCCTTGCAGTCCAAGGGACTCTCAACAGTCTTCTCCAACACCACACTTCAAAAGCATCAATTCTTCGGCACTCAGCCTTCTTCATAGTCCAACTCTCACATCCATACATGACCACTGGAAAAACCATAGCCTTGACTAGACGGACCTTAGTCGGCAAAGTAATGTCTCTGCTTTTGAATATGCTATCTAGGTTGGTCATAACTTTTCTTCAAAGGAGTAAACGTCTTTTAATTTCATGGCTGCAATCACCATCTGCAGTGATTTTGGAGCCCCCCAAAATAAAGTCTGACACTGTTTCCACTCTTTCCTCATCTATTTCCCAAGAAGTGATGGGACCAGATGCCATGATCTTCGTTTTCTGAATGTTGAGCTTTAAGCTAACTTTTCACTCTCCTCTTTCACTTTCATCAAGAGGCTTTTTAGTTCCTCTTCACTTTCTGCCATAAGGGTGGTGTCATCTGCATTTCTGAGGTTATTGATATTCCTCCTGGCCATCTTGATTCTAGCTTGTGTTTCTTCCAGTCCAGTGTTTCTCATGATGTACTCTGCATATAAATTAAATAAGCAGGGTGACAATATACAGCCTTGATGTACTCCTTTTCCTATTTGGAACCAGTCTGTTGTTCCATGTCCAGTTCTAACTGCTGCTTCCTGACCTGCATATAGGTTTCTCAAGAGGCAGGTCAGGTGGTCTGGTATTCCCATCTCTTTCAGAATTTTCCACAGTTTATTGTGATCCACACAGTCAAAAGCTTTGGTATAGTCAATAAAGCAGAAATAGATGTTTTTCTGGAACTCTTTTGCCTTTTCATGATCCAGCGGATGTTGGCAATTTGATCTCTGGTTCCTCTGCCTTTTCTAAAACAGCTTGAAATATAGATCAATGGAACAAAATAGAAAGTCCAGAAATAAATCCATGCACCTATGGACACCTTATCTTTGACAAAGGAGGCAAAAATATACAATGGAGAAAAGACAGTCTCTTCAACAAGCGGTGCTGAGGAAACTGTTCAACTACCTGTAAAAGAGTGAATCTAGAACATTTTTAAACATCATATATAAAAATAAACTTAAAATGAATTAAAGATCTGAATGTAAGACCAGACACTATAAAACTCTTAGAGGAAAACATAGGCATAACACTCTCTGATTTAAATCACAGCAAGATCCTCTATGACCCACCTCCCAAAGTAATGGAGATAAAACAGAAATAAACAAATGGGACCTAATTAAATTTAAAAGCTTTTGCACAACAAGAAAACTATAAGCAAGGTGAAAAGACAGCCCTCAGAATGGGAGAAAAACAACAGCAAATAAAACAACAGACAATAATTAATTTCCAAAATATACAAGCAACCCATGCAGCTCAATACCAGAAAAAAGAAACAACCCAATCAAAAAGTTGGTAAAAGACCTAAACAAACATTTCTCCAAAGACATTTGGATGGATAATAAACACATGAAAAGATGCTCAACACCATTTATTATTAGAGAAAAGCAAATCAAAACCACAATGAGGCATCATCTTACATCAGTCAGAGGGCCATCATCAAAAAGTCTACAAACAATAAATGCTGGAGTGAGCATGAAGGAAAGGGAACCCTCTTACACTGTTGGTGGGAATGAAAACTGGTACAGCCACTATGGAGAACAGTGTAGAGATTCCTTAAAAAACATGTGACCCAGTAACCCCACTCATGGGCATATACTCCAAAGGAAACCAGAACTGAAAGAGGCACCTGTACTCCAATGTTCACTGCAACACAGTTTACAATAGCTAGGACATGGAAGCAACCTAGATGTCCATTGGCAGAGAATGGATAAGGAAGTTGTTGTACATATACACAATGGAATATTACTCAGCTATAAAAAGGAACACATTTGAGGCAGTTCTAATGAGCTGGATGAACCTACAGCCTATTATACAGAATGAAGGAAGTCAGAAAGAGAAAGACAAATACTGTATATTAATGCATATATATGGAATCTAGAAGGATGATACTAATGATGATACATACAGGGCAGCAAAGGAGACACAGAGGTAAAGAACAGACTTTTGGACTCAGTGGGAGAAGATGAGAGCAGGATAGTTTGAGAAAATAGCACTGAAACTATATATTACCATATGTAAAGTAGATGAACAGTGCAAATTCAATGCATGAAACAGGGCACCCAAAGCTGGTGGTTTGTGACAACCTAGAGGGAAAGGATGAGACAAGAGGGGAGGAAGGGGTAGGATATGGGAGGGGGATTTCAGGATGGGGGTTACACATGTATACATATGGCCAATTCATGCTGCTTTATGCCCAAAACCATCACAATATTATAATGTAATTATCCTCCAATTAAATTATTTTTAAAAAGAACCAAGACATGTGATATCTGAGAAAGAATTCCAAGCAGAGATTATGAGACAGACACTTGGACTTTTTGAAGAAGGAAGGAAAGCCTTATGACTAATACCAAAAGGATATAAGGGGTATAATGAGGTTGGACAGGGAGTATTAGTTACAAGTATCAGAGGTAGTACCAGTATCAGAGGTCAGATTGGACAGAGTACTTTTTCAAAGGATGGAGCAAAGAATATATTTGGTATTCAGAAATGCAACTTACCTGTAAGTACCTCTGATGACACTGCTTCTCTTTCCACTCTCTATTCAACAACATAATGTTTTATCCTCTACCACTTAACAGAACCACAAAGTAATAGTGTTTTCTCAAGGGATGTCTCCTTAACTTATGATGTGGTGATTTCTTCCCCGTATCTCTGCTCTCTACTCTGAATTGAAGGAGAAACTGAGTGGTGTTCTGTAATTTATAAGTTTCAATTATAGTGACTTAGAGTAGCTATTAAAATATGATTATTTTTCTATTTAGAGTTCCTTGGTAAGTTCTTTTAATTTAAGCAAACACGTATGTAGGTCAGGAAGCAACAGTTAGAACTGGACCTGGAACAACAGACTGGTTCCAAATAGGAAAAGGAGTACATCAAGGCTGTGTATTGTAACCCTGCTTATTTAACTTATATGCAGAGTACATCATGAGAAACCCTGGGCTGGAGGAACCACAAGCTGGAATCAAGATTTCCGGGAGAAATATCAATAACCTCATATGCAGATGACACCACTCTTGTGGCAGAAAGTGAAGAAGAGCTAAAGAGCCTCTTGATGAAAGTGAAAGAGGAGAGTGAAGAAGTTGGCTTAAAGCTCAACATTCAGAAAACTAAGATCATGGCATCTGCTCCCATCACTTCATGGGAAATAGACGGGGAAACAGTGGAAACACTGGCTGCCTTTGTTTTTTGGGGGGCTCTAAAATCACTGCAGATTGTGATTGCAGCCATGAAATTAAAATACACTTAGTCCTTGGAAGGAAAGTTATGACCAAGCTAGACAGCATATTAAAAAGCAGAGGCATTACTTTGTCAACAAAGGTCCATCTAGTCAAGGCTATGGTTTTTCCAGTAGTCATGTATGGATGTGAGAGTTGGGCTATAAAGAAAGCTGAGCACTGAAGAATTGATGCTTTTGAACTGTGGTGTTGGAGAAGACTCTTGAGAGTCCCTTGGACTGCAAGGACATCCAACCAGTCCATCCTAAAGGAGATCAGTCTTGGGTGTTCATTGGAAGGACTGATGTTGAAGCTGAAACTCCAATACTTTGGTCACCTGATGCTAGCTGACTCATTTGAAAAGACCCTGATGCTAGGAAAGGTTGAGGGCAGGAGGAGAAGGGGACAATGGAGGATGAGATGGTTAGATGGCATCACCAACTCAATGGACATGGGTTTGGGTAGATTCCGGCAGTTGGTGATGAACAGGGAGGTCTGGCGTGCTGGAGTTCATGGGGTCGCCAAGAGTCGGACACGATTGAGCGACTGAACTGAACTGAATTGAATCCTATACCACTGATGTTTTGCTACTCCTTGCAAATGTATCCAGAGGAAATGAGTTTACCCAATGACAACAGCAATGACTAAATAATCCCTCTGAGTACTACAGTTAATGCATAGCATAGGTATTCCAAGTACTTAGCAGAATTATAGAGTCATCCAACACCCTGGACCACACAATAGCAGAACAAACCTACATTAGCAAGAAAAATGAATCACAGAAATACATGGAGAAAGAGCACAGAAATACATGGAGAAAGAGCATTGCACTTACTAACTTGAAAATTAGACCCAAATATTTACTGTCCAGTTTTAAATGCCAAAGCTACTTTGCTTTCACTAAGATATATACATTTTTTGGAAAAATTACCTTTCAAATGTCAAAAATGTCTACTCAGATACTTTTCTTGAGGGTATTTAGATTTCTTGGCTGTTGAATGAAAAGCTATTAGCTCATAGGATTTTTGTTTAGTATGTAATAGGTGTGTCTTTGATCATTCATATCCCTTCAATCCTCCAGGAGCTCCATTTAAATTCTAGTTTCTAATCATGTCTGTCCATTTATCCTCTCATCTGAAATAAATCCAGATAAAATGTCAGTGAGCCAAATCCCTCTCCAAATCTCTCTCCATATATGCAGCTCACCCACTTCTGTCCCACTGGAAATGGTAATAACTTGCTCTTGATAAATGCTCGATCTATTTTCCTCTTCTCTTGTGAACATTCTATACTAATTAGTTAGCCCTTTTCTTTCTATTGCATATATAAAACACAAGCATATTCCTCTAATCATTCAACAATATGGCATAAAATAAAAAATTTGAAATACCTGTTAAATTCCAAGGTCTTTGAGGAAATCCAGGTCATAAAACTAACCTGCAGCAAGAGGAAAAATAAAAGCAGATTTGCTCTTGAAGTCTCCAGGTGCTGAGGTAAGAAATGGGATCCAGAATGCTTCTGTCCTAAGGAGAGCACTGGCTTCTTCTTTGCTCTTTTCTATGCTGAGGTAGCCCACCAAGGTGTTTTTATAAGATGGCTAATTTGCAAAACCCCTCCCCATGTCTCTCTCATTTTAACCTGGCTTTTAAAATCAGGGCTCTTGTAAAGAAACTGACACATCATCAAATTTGTCTAAACAGTAATTGTGTTAGCCTCACAAAGTCTAATTAAATCAAAGAGATGATGAAGCCTGGATGAGCAGCTCGGAAATTGATCTATAGTGAAACTTGAAAAACATGGGGTAACATTTTGTCTCCTGGATGACAAAAATGAATGCAAATGCACTGCAGCCCAAAGCTAGAATAGGGAGTAGGCGCTGTTAACCAAATCCATCCTCTGACATAGTTAACAGTTTGCATTTTTATGACTATTTCTTTATGGTAATTTCCTACTGCAATGGCTGTGTCTAAAGGCATTTGAGGAACAATTTTTCAGATCTTCAACAGATCATCTCTTAGAAAGATTAAACAGTTCCATTATGATTAAAAATGTTTGAAGATATCTTTACCTTCTCCTTGCTAATTATAAAATATTCCATTTTCTTAATGGAATCTGCAATTCTCTGAACATCAACAAGTCTATGCTCTATATTTTTGGTCCCTATGTGTTTCTTCTTTGGTAAATTTGATGAATATAATTTCTACATTACCATTTTTTATCCCAAACATTTTCAAATATTTTCTCTCATTTTATCATTAGTTTTTAAAAATTACATAGATTTTTTTCTTCCATTTTGATCGAGTGATACATATTTTTTTCTCTAATTGTTGGTGGCTATTTGTCATAGTTTTCTGTATCTCAAGATTTGTGAAATTATTCATATATATTAACTTTTTTCTTATGGTTTTATACTGTTACTTGTCTTTGGTATTTCCAGAATTCAATTTTGACATAGTGTAAGTCAATGCTTCAACTTGATTCTTTTCTTCAATAGTTCGCTGGGTGACTTTGACCATTTTATTGAACAAATCCTTTCTCTATCATACTGGAAATGCCACCTTTATAAAATATGCAATACCTATACTTTTGGGTTTATTTCCTGCTCCAAGAATGCTTCTTTACATTCAGATATAAAAATCACACTGTTTAGTTATTGTTGTTTTAAAGGATATTGTATTTTGCAGCCTCCAACTGTTAACTCTTCTGTTTTGATACTTTCTTCACTTTCTATCATTTATATGTCTCAGTGAAACAAATCAGTTATTCATAGTTACAGCAGAATAACTTTATTAAACTCATCAGCTAATTATGGGATAATTGGCATCTTTATATTATGGAAATGTATTCACTTTTTTTTTCCTATTGTAAACTTCTCTTTATACAATGAGTCACAAATTTTATTGTTGATTTCTAGTTGTGTATCTGATTTTATCAGCAATGCTAATTTTTCCATTGTAATTTTAAACTTACTTCTGGCATATTAGTTAATAGCTGTGTACATATATCAGTTACTTATATATTATACAGAAAACTGTATATATATATCATTTTTTAATAATTTACACATGCACATATGATTTCAATCATTTGACCAGCCCATTTTAAGTATTTCATAGATTCTTATGTCAGTCTACATTAAATAAAGAATCAAAACAATAATACAATTTAGTTTCTCCCTTTCTGTTAAGTATCCCTCTTATTTACTGAGTTGTCTACAATTTTCAGGGCAGTAATGCTTGCTCTTGGTCTGAGGAACATACAACTTATAAGGAAATAAATAATTTTTCTCTTCATAAATGGTTCTGTGTGGGTATATGAGTGCATCCCTTGTGTCTGTGTGTTTAATCAGGAAACAATATTGATTTTATTGGATGGATTCCTGAATCTATTAAAATAATCATATACTTTTTAAATTTTTATCTATTGCTGTAATGGACTATATTAATAGATTTCTCCATTTGAATAATATTTGCATCCAACATTAAATCTTTCTTAGTCTTGATATATGAGTATTCAATAATGTTGTATTCTATTTCTTAGAACTTTTAAAACAGTTTTTGCATTTAAAATTTTATATAAGATTGTTCTACTGCTACTTTCTTTTTGCTGTCTTTGTCAAGGCTATGCTATCTTTGTTATCAGGGATATGAAAAGTTTTCATATTTACTTTATACTTTGGACAGTTAACATGGTATGATAATTATCTATTACATCGAAGGCCAACATCCTTCAATATAGGATATTATTAGGCTAATAACTGTCTGATATGCTGTCAAAATAGGCTAATAATTGTCTGAGCCAGTTATTTTTTTTTACTGTTTTAAACTTTTCATTTTTTTAAGCTTATATTTTTTCACATATCAATTCAGTTAATTATTCTTTTCACTGAAGATTTAAGCTTCAAAAGATTCATCAGCTATTCGTTATTATCTATGACTTTCAGATATCTGCTGATTTTAACTGTCCCTATGTTTCTTCTTAATCTTGTATTTTGTCCATTCACTTAATTTTACTTTGGGTTAATAGTAAAGCTTCTCCAATCAGATCACAATGAGATAAGGAGATTATACCAGGATGTAAATCAATGCAGAACTTCAACAGAAGCTTGCAACAACACCAAAAATTTAATGGACGTCAGCCGTGTCTTTATGTAAGTTAGTTAACTTACATTTTTGCACAAACTCCTTGTCTCAGAGTGGATAAATTACAGTTGATTGAGAATATAACCACACTGAACTAGAGCTAGAGCCTTGTTTATTTTATTTTACTTTGCACTCCAAAAAATCAGTTTTGCAGTTTTCTATCAAGTCTACAATTTTTGCTTTATTAATTCATGAATTTCTGCATTTATTTTTGTTTCTTTTATTATGCTGTCCTTAAATTTGATTTCTTGTTTCTTAACTTTTTAGTTACCTTATTTATTTATGTATTTTTATTATCGTTTATTCTTCTTTATGGTTAAAATCTCTTCAATCACTATTTTGGCATGTTCCCTATTACACTTTTAAGATATAATATTCTTATGCTCATTATTTTCTGAAATGCCCTGTAATCATGTTAGATTTCTCTCCTTTAACTTGAGCTGTTTGTCAGATCTTTTTTGAAATTTCATTTTGTTTTATTTCATTGTACTCTTAATTTTTACTTGTATTTATGTGGTTGTCAAAAAATACCCTAATGATTTCAATTGACTAATTGATACTTTCTTTGATATATAATATACTTTCTTTGATATATAATATATGATACATTTTAGATGCATATATTATAGACACTGGAAGAGAAAGCATTTTCTAGCTATTAAATTCAGTATAAATTTATTATCTTAATGTCCTTTTTAAATTTATCCCTATTATCTATTAAGAATAAAATCGTTTTTGGATTGCTATCAGTATATTTTTAGTCAGAGATTTTGCCTCATATATTTTGATTCTGTTCTTTATAATACAATTCTATAATACCACCACTGTGGATCAGGTTCTTTTTATACATTGTTATGTATAAAATGACTTGTGAATCTTTTATACTGTTGCATACATCATTTTATTTATTATTTTGAAATTGATTTTCTTTTCATTTGTTCACATATTTTGCCCAAGTCTTTATTTATGCCTCTCCTTAGCTATTTTATTATATTTTATGTTTTTTTTTTTACCTCTTGTAAGCAATAGATAGAATAAATAGGGTTTTTTTTTTCTAAGTATTTAAAAACCTTAAAAGCAAAGCAAAATAAAACATAATCTATTATTCTCTATTGACCTTTCCAACTAGGCAGGGTAAGTCTATTCAGCACAATTTAACTTCTTTGAATTTTCCCCTGCCTTTGCCAGTATTTGTTTATATTTTTTAAAAATTTGGACTGCTTTTTAAAATAAATTATAATTACTTTAGATAATCATCTCTTAAAGAATTATTAATGGCATTTTCATACTTTGAGGGATGGTATTTAGAACAGTTATTTGGACTGGAACATTTTAATTGTTTCACTATTTGCTATTAATTCAGCTGTACTGTGATTTCCTGGGTTTTTTTGTTCTTTATTTCTGCTGCTTAGAAAGTAATTTTGCTTTAATTCAAGTGATACCTACACAAAAGTATGTTGAAAATATACATATTATAGAGCACAACGAGTTATCCCAAAGCAAATAACCTTATAATCAAATACCCAAAATACCCAAAGCAAATAACCTTATAATCATTATCTAGATCAAGGAATAAAAGAATTATGGCTAGCAGAGCCTCCTTTCCTGGCCCCTCAATCACTACCCCACTTTTCCCCCCAAAATGACTACATCTTAGTCTCTAAAACTGTGATCTAATAATAAATGAAATTAATGATATGTATTATTTTATATGGTGCTTCTTTCATTCAACATTATGTGTTGAGATTGAATCTATAGTTCATCGTTTTTCATTTCTGTATAGAGTTTCAGTGTATGAGTATGCCACAATTGGTTTATATGAGCATTTTACTATTTGAGTTGTTTCCAACTTGCAATTCTTATGAATAATGCTGTCATAAATACACTTGTATATGTATCTATAGTAAGAATAAGGCTTCACTTCTGATTAGTATACACTTTGTCAACAAAGGTCCATATAGTCAAGTTTATGGTTTTTCCAGGGGTCATGTATGGATGTGAGAGTTGGGCTATAATGAAAGCTGAGCACCAAAGAATTGATGCTTTTGAACTGTGGTGTTGGAGAAGACTCTTGAGAGTCCTTTGGACTGCAAGGAGGTTCAACCTGTCCATCCTAAAGCAGATCAGTCTTGGGTGTTCTTTGGAAGGACTGATGTTGAAGCTTAAACTCCAATACTTTGGTCACCTGATGTGAAGACCTGACTCATTTGAAAAGACCCTGATGCTGGGAAAGATTGAGGGCAGGAGGAGAAGGGGACAACAGAGGATGAGATAGTTGGATGGCATCACCTGCTCAATGGAAATGGGTTTGGATGAACTCTGGGAGTTGGTGATGGACAGGGAGGCCTGGCGTGCTAGGGTTCATGGGGTCACAAAGAGTCAGACACGACTGAGCAACTTCACTTTCACTTTTCACTTTCATGCACTGGAGATGGAAATGGCAACCCATTCCAGTGTTCTTGCTTGGAGAATCCCAGGGACGAGGGAGCCTAGTGGGCTGCTGTCTATGGGGTCGCACAGAGTTGGACACGACTGAAGTGACTTAGTAGCAGCAGCAGCAGCATACACCTAGTATAGATTTCATTTTTACTTTCTTGACTTTGCCTTTTGAAATGTGGTTGTTTTACATTTGTATTGTCTAACTTACTGATTTTTCCTTTATTGTTTGTGCTTTGGGCTTCCCTGATAGCTCAGTCGGTAAAGAATTCGCCTGCAATGCAGGAGACCCCAGGTTGATTCCTGGGTAGGGAAGATCTGCTGGAGAAGGGATAGACTACCCACTCCAGTATTCATGGGCTTCCCTGTGGCTCAGCTAGTAAAGAATCCACCTGCAATGTGGGAGACCTGGGTGTGATCCCTGGGTTGAGAAGTTGGGAAGATCCTCTGGAGAAGGGAAAGGCTACCTACTCCAGTATTCTGGCCTGGAGAATTCCATGGGGTCACAAAGAGTCAGAGATGACTGAGCGACTTTCACTCACACTTTGGTGTCATATCTAAGAAATTATTGCCCAATCCACAAAGTGAATATTGACTCCCATATTTTGTAATATAAATTTATTTATTTTAATTGGAGGCTAATTACTTTACAGTATTGTATTGGTTTTGCCATACATTGACATGAATCCACCATGGGTTTACATGTGTTCACCATCCTGAACTCCCTTCCCACATCCCTCCCCATCCAATCCCTCTGGGTCATCCCAGTGCACCAGCCCCGAGCACCCTGTCTCATGCATCGAACCTGGACTAGTGATTTGTTTAACATATCATAATATACATGTTTCAATGCCATTCTCCCAAATCATCCCACCCTCTCCCTCTCCCACAGAGTCCAAAAGGCTGTTCTATACATCTGCATCTCTTTTGCTATCTCACATATAGGGTGATTGTTACTATTTTTCTAAATTCCACATATATGCATTAGTACACTGTATTGGTGTTTTTCTTTCTAGCTTACTTCACTCTGTATAATGGGCTCCAGTTTCATCCACCTCATTAGAACTGATTCAAATATATTCTTTTTAATGGCTGAGTAATACTCCATTGTGTATATGTACCACAGCTTTTTTATCCATTCATCTGCTGATGGACATCTAGGTTGTTTCCATGTCCTGGCTATTATAAACAGTGCTGTGATGAATATTGGGGTACACGTGTCTCTTTCAATTCTGGTTTCCTTGGTGTGTATGTCCAGCAGTGGGATTGCTGGGTCATATGGCAGTTCTATTTCCACTTTTTAAAGGAATCTCCACATGGTTCTCCATAGTAGCCGTACTAGTTTGCATTCCCACCAACAGTGTAAGAGGGTTCCCTTTTCTCCACACCCTCTCCAGCATTTATTGGCTGTAGACTTTTGGATAGCAGCCATTCTGACTGGCATGAAATTATACCTTATTGTGGTTTTTATTTGCATTTTTCACTGCAGATGGTGATTGCAGCGATGAAATTAAAAGACGCTTACTCCTCGGAAGGAAAGCTATGATCAACCTAGACAGCAGATTCAAAAGCAGAGACATTACTTTGCCAACAAAGGTCCATCTAGTCAAGGCTATGGTTTTTCCAGTGGTCATGTATGGATGTGGGAGTTGGACTGTGAAGAAAGCTGAGCACCAAAGAATTGATGCTTTTGAACTGTGGTGTTGGAGAAGACTGTTGAGAGTCCCTTGGACTGCAAGGAGATCCAACCAGTCCATTCTAAAGGAGATCAGTCCTGGGTGTTCTTTGGACTGACTGATGCTGAAGCGAAACTCCAATACTTTGGCCACCTCATGAGAAGAGTTGACTTATTGGAAAAGACTCTGATGCTGGGAGGGATTGGGGGTGGGAGGAGAAGGGGAGGACAGAGTATGAGATGATTGGATGGCATCACTGACTCGATGGACATGAGTTTGAGTGAACTCCGGGAGTTGGTGATGGACAGGGAAGCCTAGCATGCTGCAATTCATGGGGTCACAAAGAGTCGGACACGACTGAGTGACTGAACTGAATTGAACTGATGATGAGTGAGGTTGAGCATCATTTCATGTGTTTGTTAGCCATCTGTATGTCTTCTTTGGAGAAATGTCTGTTTAGTTTTTTTGTCCCATGTTTTGATTGGGTCATTTATTTTTCTGGAATTGAGCTGCAGGAGCTGCTTGTATATTTTTGAGATTAGTTGTTTGTCAGTTGCTTCATTTGCTTTTATTTTCTCCCATTCTGAAGGCTGTCTTTTCACCTTGCTCATAGTTTCCTTTCTTGTGCAGAAGCTTTTAATTTTAATCAGGTCCCATTTATTTATTTTTGCTTTTATTTCCAATGTTCTGGGAGGTGGGTCATAGAGGATCCTGCTGTGATTTATGTCAGAGTGTGTTTTGCCTATGTTCTCCTCTGGGAGTTTTATAGTTTCTGGTCTTACGTTTATATCTTTAATCCATTTTGAGTTTATTTTTGTGTATGGTGTTAGAAAGTGTTCTAGTTTCATTCTTTTACAAGTGGTTGACCAGTTTTCCCAGCACCACTTGTTAAAGAGATTGTCTTTTCTCCATCATATATTCTTGCCTCTTTGTCAAAGATAAGGTGTCCATAGGTGCGTGGATTTATCTCTGGGCTTTCTATTTTGTTCCATTGATCTATATTTCTGTCTTTGTGTCAGTACCATACTGTCTTGATGACTGTGGCTTTGTAGTAGAGCCTGAAGTCAGGCAGGTTGATTCCTCTAGTTCCATTCTTCTTTCTCAAGATTGCTTTGGCTATTCGAGGTTTTTTGTATTTCCATAAAAGTTGTGAAATTATTTGTTTTAGTTCTGTGAAAAATACCGTTGGTAGCCTGATAGAGATTGCATTGAATGTATAGATTGCTTTGGGTAGTATATTCATTTTCATTATATTGAGTCTTCTGATCCATGAACATGGTATATTTCTCCATCTATTAGTGTTCTCTTTGATTTCTTTCACCAGTGTTTTATAATTTTCTATATATAGGTCTTTAGTTTCTTTAGGTAGATATATTCCTAAGTATTTTATTCTTTTCGTTGCAATGGTATTTCTCTTTCTATCTTCTCATTATTAGTGTATAGGAATGCAAGGGATTTCTGTGTGTTGATTTTATATCCTGCTACTTTACTATACTCATTGATTAGCTCTAGTAATTTTCTGGTGGAGTCCTTAGGGTTTTCTATGTAGAGGATCATGTCATCTGCAAACAGTGAGAGTTTTACTTCTTCTTTTCCAATTTGGATTCCTTTTATTTCTTTTTCTGCTCTGAGTGCTGTGGCCAAAACTTCCAAAACTATGTTGAATAGTAGTGGTCAAAGTGGGCACCCTTGTCTTGTTCCTGACTTCAGGGAAAATGATTTCATTTTTCACCATTGAGGATAATGTTTGCTGTGGGTTTGTCATATATAGCTTTTATTATGTTGAGGTATGTTCCTTCTATTCCTGATTTCTAGAGCGTTTTTTTTTTTTTTAATCACAAATGGATGTTGAATTTTTTCAAAGTCTTTCTCTGCATCTATTAAGAAAATCTTATGGTTTTTATTTTTCAATTTGTTAATGTGGTATATTACATTGATTGATTTGCACTTATTGAAGAATCCTTGCATCCCTGAGATAAAGTCCACTTGGTCATGATGTATGATCTTTTTAATATGTTGTTGGATTCTGATTGCTAGAATTTTGTTAAGGATTTTTGCATCTATGTTCATCAGTGATATTAGCCTGTAGTTTTCTTTTCTTGTGGCATCTTTGTCAGGTTTTGGTATTAGGGTAATGGTGGCCTCATATAATGAGTTTGGAAGTTGACTTTCCTCTGCAATTTTCTGGAAGAGTTTGAGTAGGATAGGTGTTAGCTCTTCTCTCAAGTTTTGGTAGAATTCAGCTATGAAGCTGTCTGGTCCTGGGCTTTTGGTTTGCTGGAAGATTTCTGATTACAGTTTCAATTTCTGTGCTTGTGATGGGTCTGTTAAGATTTTCTATTTCTACCTGGTTCTGTTTTGGAAAATTGTACTTTTCTAAGAATTTCTCCATTTCTTCCAAGTTATCCATTTTTTTGGCATATAGTTGTTGATAGTAGTCTCTTGTGATCCTTTGTATTTCTGTGTTGTCTGTTGTGATCTCTCCATTTTCATTTCTAATTTTATTGATTTGATTTTTCTCCCTTTGTTTCTTGATGAGTCTGGCTAATGGTTTGTCAATTTTATTTATCCTTCCAAAGAACCAGCTTTTGGCCTTGTTGATTTTTTTTTAAGGTCTCTTTTGTTTGTTTTGCATTTATTTATCTTCCTAATTTTTAAGATTTCTTTCCTTCTATGAACCCTGGGGTTCTTCATTTCTTCCTTTTCTAGTTGCTTTAGGTGTAGAGTTAGGTTATTTATTTGACATTTTTCTTGTTTCCTGAGGTATGCCTGTATTGCTATGAACCTTCCCCTTAGCACTGTTTTTATAGTGTCCCACAGGTTTTGGGTTGTTGTGTTTTCATTTTCATTCATTTCTATGCATATTTTGATTTCTTTTTTATTTTTCTGTGATTTGTTGGTTATTCAGCACTGTGTTGTTCAGCCTCCATATGTTGGAATTCTTAATAGTTTTTCTCCTATAATTGAGATCTTATCTTACTGCATTGTGGTCAGAAAAGATGCTTGGAATGATTTCAATATTTTTGAATTTACCAAGGCTAGATTTATGGCCAGGATGTGATCTATCCTGGAGAAGGTTCCATGTGCACTTGAGAAAAAGGTGAAATTCATTGTTCTGTGGTGACATGTCCTATAGATATCAATTAGGTCTAACTGGTCTTGTATCATTTGAAGTGTGTGTTTCCTTGTTAATTTTCTGTTTAGTTGATCTATCCATAGGTGTGAGTGGGTATTAAAGTCTCCCACTATTATTGTGTTATTGTTAACTTCTACTTTCATACTTGTCAGCATTTGCCTTACATGTTGCAGTGCTCCTATGTTGGGTGCATATATAATTATTATATCTTCTTCTTGGATTGATCCTTTGATCATTATGTAATGTCCTTCTTTATCTCTTTTCACAGCCTTTGTTTTAAAGTCTATTTTATCTGATATGAGTATTGCTACTCCTGCTTTCTTTTGGTCTCCATTTGCATGGAATATCTTTTTCCAGCCCTTCACTTTCAGTCTGTATGTATCCCTTGTTTTGAGGTGGGTCTCTTGTAGACAACATATTTAGGGGTCTTGTTTTTGTATCCATTCAGCCAGTCTTTGTCTTTTGGTTGGGGCATTCAACCCATTTGCACTTAAGGTAATTATTGATAATATGATCCTGTTGCCATTTATTTTATTGTTTTGGGTTCAAGTTTATACACCCTTTTTGTGTTTCCTGTCTAGAGAATATCCTTTAGCATTTGTTGGAGAGCTGGTTTGGTGGTGCTGAATTCTCTCAGCTTTTGCTTGTCTATAAAGCTTTTGATTTCTCCTTCATATTTGAATGAGATCCTTGCTGGGTACAGTAATCTGGCCTGTAGGTTATTTTAGTTCATCACTTTAAGTATGTCCTGCCATTCCCTCCTGGTCTGAAGAGTTTCTGTTGAAAGATCAGTTGTTATCCTTATGGGAATCCCTTTGTGTGTTATTTGTTGTTTTTCCCTTGCTACTTTTAATATTTGTTCTTTATGTTAGATCTTTGTTAATTTGATTAATATGTGTCTTGGGTTGTTTCATCTTGGGTTTATCCTGTTTGGGACTCTCTGGGTTTCTTGGACTTGGGTGATTATTTCCTTCCCCATTTTAGGGAAGTTTTCAATTATTATCTCCTCAAGTATTTTCTCACGGTCTTTCTTTTTGTCTTCTTCTTCTGGGACTCCTATGATTTGAATGTTGGGGCGTTTAACATTGTCCCAGAGGTCTCTGAGACTGTCCTCATTTCTTTTAGTTCGTTTTTCTTTTTTCCTCTCTGTTTCTTTTATTTCTACCATTATATCTTCTACCTCACTTATCCTATCTTCTGCCTTCATTATTCTACTGTTGGTTCCTTCCAGAGTGCTTTTTATCTCATTTGTTGCATTATTCATTATATATTGACTCTTTTTAAATTTCTTCTAGGTCCTTATTAAACCTTTCTTGCATCTTCTCAGTCCTTGTCTCCAGGCTATTTATCCATAACTCCATTTTGTTTTTAAGATTTTGGACCATTTTGACTATCATTATTCAAATTCTTTATCGGGTAGATTCCCTATCTCTTCCTCTTTTGTTTGGTTTGGTGGGCATTTATCCTGTTCCTTTACCTTCTGGGTATTCCTCTGCCTCTTCATCTTGTTTATATTGCTGTGTTTGTGGTGGCCTTTCTGTATTCTGGCAGTTTGTGGAGTTCTCTTTTTTGTGGAGTTTCCTTGCTGTGGGTGGGGTTGAATGGGTAGCTTGTCAAGGTTTCCTGGTTAGGGAAGCTTGTGTCAGTGTTCTGGTGGGTGGAGCTGGATTTCTTCTCTCTGGAATGCAATGAAGTGTCCAGTAATGATTTATGAGATGGCAGTGGGGTTGGTGTGACTTTGGGCAGCCTGTATATTGAAGCTCAGAGCTATGTTCCTGTGTTGCTGGAGAATTAGCATGGTATGTCTTGCTCTGGAAATTGTTGGCCCTTGGGTGGTGCTTGCTTTCAGTGTAGGTATGGAGGAGTTTGATGAGCTCCTGCTGATTAATGTTCCCTGGAGTCAGGAGTTCTCTGGTGTTTTCAGAGAACGTAAGCCTCCTGTCTCTTGCTTTCAGTCTTACTCTTACAGTAGCCTCATGACTTCTCCATCTCCTTTGGAGACAATGGGCTGCTTGTCTGGGTGTCTGATGTCCTCTGCCAGCATTCAGAAGTTGTTTTGCAGAATTTACTCAGTGTTCAAATGTTCTTTTCATGAATTTGTGGGGGAGAAAGTGGTTCCCCCATCCTATTCCTCTACCATGTTAGGACCGCCCCCTGACTCCCATATTTTTGTAAGAGTTTTATAATTTTAGGTCTTGACACATTTTGGATTAATTTTTGTGTATGGTGTGAAGTAGAGAGTGAAATTCATAATTTTGCATGTAAGTATCCAATTATTCCATTGTTTTTTGTTGAAAAGACCCCTTTTCACAAATTTTTTTTGACATCTTTATTGAAAATCAGTTGACTATAAATGAAAGGACTTATTTCTGGACATTCATTTTTATCCCATCAATTTATATTTGTATTGATACTTATGCTAGCAAGATATTGACTTGATGACTGTAGCTTTATTGTAAATTGTGAAATTGGGAAGTGTAAGTCTGCCAATTTGATATTTCTGGATCCCTCACCTTTCTATATGAATTTTAGGGCCAGTCAATTTCTTCAAAACAGTCACCTGGGATTTTGATTGGAATTGTGTAGAATCTATATAATAATTTAGAGAATATACCTGTCTCAACAATATTAAGTCTTTCAATCCAATTAAGTCAATCTAAACATGTTAAGGTGTTTGTCATTTATTTATGTCTTCTTTAATATCTTTGAGCAATGTTTTATGATTTCCACAACAAACTGTGGAAAATTCTTAAAGAATTGGGAATACCAGACTACCTGACCTGCCTCTTGAAAAATCTATATGCAGGTCAAGAAAAAACAGTTAGAACTGGACATGGAACAACAGACTGGTTCCAAATTGGGAAAGGAGTACATCAAAGCTGTATATTGTCACCCTGCTTATTTAACTTATATGCATCATGCGAAATGCTAGGCTGGATGAAGCAGAAGCTGGAATCAAGATTGCCAGGAGAAATATCAATAACCTCAGATATGCAGATGACACCACCCTTATGGCAGAAAGTGAAGAAGAACTAAAGAGCCTCTTGATGAAAGTGAAAGAGGAGAGTGAAAAAGCAGGCTTAAAGCTCAACATTCAGAAAACTAAGAGCATGGCATCTGGTTCCATCACTTCATGGCAAACAGATGGGGAAACAATGGAAATAGTGAGACACTTTATTTTGGGGGGCTCTAAAATCATTGCAGATGGTAACTGCAGCCATGAAATTAAAAGGTGCTCGCTCCTTGGAAGAAAAGCTATGACCAACCTAGACAGCATATTAAAAAGCAGGTACATTACATTGCCAACAAAGGTCCATCTAATCAAAGCTATGGTTTTTCCAGTAGTCATGTATCGATGTGAGAGTTGGACCATAAAGAAAGCAGAGCACTGAAGAATTGATGCTTTTGAACTGTGGTGTTTGGAGAAGACTCTTCAGAGTCCCTTTACTGCAAGGAGATCAAACCATTCAATCCAAAGGAAATCAGTCCTGAATATTCATAGGAAGGACTCATGCTGAAGCTGAAACTCCAATACACCTGATGAGAAGAGACTCATTGGAAAAGACCCTGATGCTGGGAAAGAGTGAAGGCAGGAGAAGGGGATGACAGAAGATGAGATGGTTGGATGGCATCACCAACTCGATGGACATGAGTCTGTGCAAGCTCCAGCAGTTGGTGATGGGCAGGGGAGCCTGGCGTGCTGCAGTCCATGGGGTCACAAAGAGTCAGACACAACTGAATGACTGAACCGAATTGAATATTTTCTGCAAGAGTTTAGTAATAATTACTATTAATTCTTCTTTAAATATTTGATATATTCTGGTGAAGCCATCTGGGCCTGGGATTGTCTTTTTGGGAAGACTTTTAGTTTCCTACTTAATCTTTTTGTTTGTTACTGTTCTACTTAGTTTTTCAATATCTTTTTGAGTCAATTTTGGTAATCTAATTTTTTCTTGGAATTTTTACATTTCATTTAGTTATCAAATTTGTTTTCATATAATTGCTTGCAGTATCCTTTTATAATATTTAAAAAATTCTGTGAGGATGGTAGTAATGTCCCCTCTTTCATTCCTGATTTTACAAATTTGAATCTTTGCTCTTTTTTTTTTTTTTCCAATCTAAATCTACCTACAGGTATGCTTATAATCTTTTCCAAAAACCACCATTTGGCTTTATTATTTTTCCCTATTGTTTTTCTATTTTCTATAATAGTAATTTCTACTCTAACCTTTATGTCTAATCCTATGTTTCTGCTTGCTTTGGGTTTAGTTTGCCTTTCTTTTTCTAATTTCTTAAGGTGAGAGTCTAGATTATTTAATTTAAAAAATTTTAATGTGGACTTTATGGCTATAAATTTTCCTGTATATATTGCTTTTGAAATGTTTATCACAATATATATCCCAAACATTTTAGAATGTTATATTTTCAATTTCATTTGTCTCAAAATATTTTCTAACTTCTAACTTCTTCTTTAAACCATTGTTAAAGGATATTTTTAAAAATTTCTACATATTTATGTATTTCCCAAATTTCTGTTTGCTATTGATTTCTAATTTAATTACATTGTGCTCTTAAACCATATTTTGAATGATTTCAATTATTTTTAAATTGTTGATACTTCTTTTATGGCCAGCTTACCCTGAGAAATGTTCCTTGTGTTCTTAGATGATATGTTCTGTTATTGAGTGGTGTGTTCTATAGATATTAGCTATATCTCATTTCTTAATAGTGTTCTTGAAGTCTCTATATCCTTGCTGGTTTACTCTCTAGCTGTTCTATTCTAGCCTAACCTAGCCTGCCCTATCCTATCTTATGCTATTCTATTCTATTCAGAATGGTGTATTGATGTCTGTAACTATCACTGTTGATTATTCTATTTCTTCAGTTCTGTCAGTTTTTGCTCAATATATCTTGAGGCCCTATTTTTAGATACATATGTAATTGTTATATCTTCCTGACAAATTGATCACAGGTGGCGCTAGTGGTAAAAAAAGCTGCCTGACAATGCAGGAGATGAAGTTTGATTCCTAGGTCAAGAGGCTCCCCTGGAACAGGAAATGGCAAACAGCTCCAGTATTCTTGCCTGGAAAATTCCATGGGCAGAGGAGCATGGTGGGCTATAGTCTATGGGGCTGCAGGGAATTGGACATGACTGAGTGACTAAGTACAGCACATTAAAAAGTCTATTTTTTCTCTATTATTAACAGCGTTTTTAACTTAAATTCTATTTTGTTTGATATGCTATCAATATGTCTACTCTAGCTTTCTTATGGTTGTTGTTTTCATATCTTATACTTTTTTCTTCAGCCTTTTAGAATATTTTTTAAAATTTTTATTGGAGTATAAATAGTTTACAATGTTGTATTAGTTTCTACTATATAGTAAAGTGAACCAGCAACGCATATACATATATCCCCTCTTTTTTTGGATTCTCTCCCATTTAGGTCACCACGGAGCATTGAATAGACTTCCCTGTGCTATACAATAGGTTTTCATTTGTTGTCTATTTTATACATAGTATTAAAGCTCAGACGGTAAAGCATCTACCTGCGATGCGGGAGACCTGGGTTCGATCCCCAGGTCGGGAAGATCCCCTGGAGAAGGAAATGGCAACCCACTCCAGTACTCTTGCCTAGAAAATTCCATGGATGGAGGAGCCTGGTGGGCTACAGTCCATGGGGTCACAAAGAGTCGAACACGACTGAGCGACTTCACTCAATCACTCATTAATAGTGTACATATGTCAATCTCCACCTCCCAATTCATCCCACCCTTCCTTCCCACCTTAGTGTCCATACATTTGTTCTCTACATCTGTGTCTCTTTTTCTGCTTTGTAAATAAGAACATCTATACCATTTTTTTCCAGATTTCATATATATGCATTAATACACAATATTTATTTTCCTCCTTCTGACTGACTTCACTCTATATGACAATCTCGAGATCCATCTGTGTCAATACAAATGACCCAATTTCATTACATTTTATGGCTGAGTAATATTGTATATATGTGTATATGAATAATTGTATACATATATACACATCTTCTTCATCCATTCCTCTGTTGGTGGACATTTAAGTTGTTTCCATGTCCTAGCTATTGTAAACTGATGTGCATGTGTTTTTTTTTTTTTTGAATTATGATTTTCTCTGGATATATACCCAGTAGTGAGATTGCTGGCGAGAGAGTTAATGGAAGTAGGTTGATAAGGAGTCCAAGCCTAAGGTCTATTTAAGGAGGAGGTGAACATTCTTTTCTTTTCACCTTCTTTTGCCTTAGACATGTAGACTTCGTAGGCAACAGTATCCTTTGTTCAAGGATATGCTTTCTTTGAGCTCAGAATATATGTTATGGGAGAAGGTCTGGGTAAAACTTCCATAGCTTTGAGCTCTGGGTTAACCTGTTCCTTCTGGCTAATCTTATGCTGATGTCATCCCAGGATATATGTTACAAGAAAGGATCTAGGCAAAATTTTCACAGCCTTGAGGTATTCTTTTCTATTCTTAAGAGATAGCAGAAAAGTATATAATACCCTGCTTAAAACTAGCAAGGCGGGTAGTCTTTCTACCCCCTTTGATGTCTATGTCAGCTTTTTTCTGTCACTATCACTTTAATAAAATTTCTGCTACACAAAGCTATGAGTGACTGAGATTGTCTTTGGTCCCAGAGACTACGAATCCAGTGGAGCACTGTAAGCTTTCATCTATTATCTTGGGGGCTCATCCAGGACCCCAAGACAAGGTGTAAGCTATTATCTTGGGTGCTAAGCGATAAAGTCTATCACTGGGTCATGTGGTACTTCTTCTTTCCGTTTTTTTCAAGGAACCTCATACTGCTATCCAAAGTGGCTGTATCTATTTACATTCCCACCAAGAGCGCAAGAGGGTTCCTTTCCTCCACACCCTCTCCAGCATTTATTGTTTGTACATTTTATGATGATGGCCATTCTGACTGGTGTGAGGTGATATCCTATATTTTTCAATATAAAGTATGACTCTTACAGACAGAACATAGTTGGGTCTTGTTTGTTTTTTAAAAATCAATTCTAATAATTCTTTTTTGATTGAACTCTTTCACTCATATTTGATGTTATTTTTCTATAGCTGATTCATGGTTGCCATTTTACATTTTGTTTTCTCTATGTCTCCTTTCATTTCTCCACTCTTCTCCAGTAGCATATTGGGCACCTACCTACATGGGGAGTTCATCTTTCAGTGTCATATCTTTTTGCCTTTTCATACTGTTCATGGGGTTCTCAAGGCAAGAAAACTGAAGTAGTTTGACTGCAGCCATGAAATTAAAAGATGCTTGCTCCTTGAAAGAAAAGCTATGACCAACCTAGAGAGCATGTTAAAAAACAGAGACATTACTTTGCCAACAAAGATCTGCCTAGTCAAAGCTATGGTTTTCCAGTAATCATGTATGGATGTGAGAGCTGGACTATAAAGATGGTTGAGCACCAAAGAATTGATGCTTTTGAAGTGTGGTGTTGGAGAAGACTCTTGAGGGTCCCTAGGACTAAAAGGAGATCAAACCAGGCAATCCTAAAGGAAATCAGTTCTGAATATTCATTGGAAGGACTGATGCTGAAGCTGAAGCTCCAAAACTTTGGCTACCTGATGCAAACAACTGACTCATTGGAAAAGACCCTGATGCTGGGAAAGATTGAAGGCAGGAGGAGAAGGGGATGACAGAGGATGAGATGGTTGGATGGCATCACCAACTCGATGGACATGAGTTTGAGCAAGCTCTCGGAGTTAGTGAAAGACAGGGAAGCCTGGCATGCTGCAGTCCATGGGGTTGCAAAGAGTTGGACACGACTGAGCAACTGAACTGAACTGATGTCTCATTTAATGTTCTTCTGTTCCTCCTTTCACGACTTCTTTACTGCTGCTGCTGCTGCTAAGTTGCTTCAGTTATGTCTGATTCTGTGTGACCCCATAGACGGCAGCCCACCAGGCCCTGCCATCCCTGGGATTCCCCAGGCAAGAACACTGGAGTGGGTTGCCATTTCCTTCTCCAATGTATGAAAGTGAAAAGTGAAAGTGAATTTGTTCAGTTGTGTCCGACTTGTAGTGACCCCATGGACTGCAGCCTACCAGGCTCCTCTGTCCATGGGATTTTCCAGGCAAGAGTACTGGAGTGGGTTGCCATTGCCTTCTCTGGACTTCTTTATTATTAAGTGAGGATTTTCTATTACACATTTTAAATTCTTTTGATTAATTATATTTTTGAGTTATTTTATTAATAGGTTTATAATTTTTTTTTAATGCTTATTAGAAGCCACCTCAGATTTTGTTGTTCAGTCACATAGTTGTGTCTGACTCTTTAGGACCCCAGGGACTGCAGCACAGCAGACCTCCCTGTCCCTCACCATCTCCTGAAGTTTGCCCAAGTTAATGTTCATTGCATCAATGATACCATCCAGCCATCTCATCCTCTGACACCCTCTTCTCCTTCTGCCCTCAATTTTTCCCAGCATCAGGGACTTTTCCAATGAGTCAGCTGTTCTCATCAGGTGACCAAAATACTGGAGCTTCAACTTCAGCATCAGTCTTTCCAATGAGTGTTCAGGGTTGATATCCCTTGAGACTGGCTGTTTTGATCTCCTTGCTGTCCAAGGGACTCTTAGTAGTCTTCTCCAGCACCACAGTTCGAAGGTATCAATTCTTTGGCACTCTGCCTTTTTTACGGATCAGTTCTCACAACCATATATGACCACTAGGAGGACTATAGCCTTGACTGTACAGACTTTTGTTGGCAGAGTAATGTCTCTGCTTTTCAACACATTGTATAGGTTTGTCACAACTTATCTGCCAAGTAGCAATCGACTTTTGATTTCATGGCTGTAGTCACCATCCACAGTGATTTTAGAGCCCAAGAAGAGGAAATCCATCACTGCTTCCACCTTTTCCCCTCCTGTTTGCCATGAAGTAACAGGACCAGATGCAGTGATCTTAGTTATTTTAATATTTAATTTTAAGCAGGCTTTCACTCCTTCAGCCTCACCAAGATGTTCTTTAGTTCCTGTTCACATTCTGCCATTAGAGTGGTTCAGTTCAGTCCAGTCACTCAGTCGTGTCCTTAGCAGCCCCATGGACTGCAGCACAGCAGGCCTCCCTGTCCATCACCTACTCCCAAAGTTTACTCAAACTCATGTCCATTGAGTTGGGGATGCCATCCAATGATCTCATCTTCTGTCGTCCTCTTCTCCTCCTGCCTTCAATCTTTCCCAGCATCAGGGTCTTTTTGAATCGGTCAATTCTTCTCATCAGGTGTCCAAATTATTGGAGTTTCAGTTTCAGCATCAGTCCTTTCAATGAATATTCAGGACTGATTTCCTTTAGGATGAACTGGTTGGATCTCTTTGCAGTCCAAAGGACTCTCCTTTGGTGCTCAGCTTTATTTATAGTCCAGCTCTCACATCCATAGATGAAACTGGAAAAACCATAGCTTTGTACTAGATTGATCCTTGTTGGCAAAATAATGTCTCTGCTTTTTAAAATGTTGTCTAAGTTGGTCATAACTTTTCTTCCAAGGAGTAAGTGTCTTAATTTCATGGCTGTAGTCACCATCTGCAGTGATTTTGGAGCACCCAAAAATAAAGTCTGCCACTGTTTTCACTGTTTCCCCATCTATTTGCTATGAAGTGATGGGACCAGATGCCATGATCTCAGTTTTCTAAATGTTGAGCTTTAAACCAACTTTTTCACTCTCTTCTTTCACTTTCAAGAGGTTCTTTAGTTCTTCACTTTCTACCATAAGGGTGGTGTCATCTGCATATCTGAGGTTATTGATATTTCTCCCAGCAATCTTGATTCCAGCTTCTCCTTCATCCAGCCCAGGATTTCTCATGATGTACTCTGCATATAAGTTAAATAAGCAGGGTGACAATATACAGCCTTGATATACTCCTTTCCCAATTTTGAACCAGTCCACTGTTCCATGTACAGTTCTAACTGTTGCTTTTTGACCTGCATACAGATTACTCAGGAGGCAGGTAAGGTTGTATGGTATTCCCATTTCTTTAAGAATTTTCCACAGTTTGTTGTGATCCACACAGTCAAAGGCTTTGGTATAGTCAATAAAGCAGAAGTAGATATTTTCTGGAACTCTCTTGCTTTTTCAATGGTCCAGCAGATATTGGCAATTTGATCTCTGGTTCCTCTGCCTTTTCTAAATCCACCTTGAACATCTGGAATTTCATGGTTCATGTAGTGTTGAAGCCTGGCTTGGAGAATTTTGAGCATTACTTTGCTAGCGTGTGAAATAAGCCCAATTGTGCAGTAGTTGGAACATATTTGGCATTGCCTTTTTTTGGGATTAGAATGCAAAGTGACCTTTTCCAGTCCTGTGGCCTTCGTGGAGTTTTCCAAATTTGCTGGCACATTGGGTGCAGCACTTTCACAGCATCATCTTTTAGGATCTGAAATAGCTTAACTGGAATTCCATCACCTCCACTAGCTTTGTTCATAGTGATGCTTCCTAAGGCCCACTTGAGTTCCCATTCCAGGATGTCTTGCTCTAGGTGACTGATCACACCATCGTGGTTATCTGGGTCATGAAGATATTTCTTGTATTTTCTTCTGTGTATTATTGACACCTCTTCTTAATATCTTCTGCTTCTTTTAGGTCTAACACTTGCCATCCTTTATTGTACCCATCTTTGCATGAAATATTCTCTTGGTATCTCCAGTTTTCTTGAGGAGATCTCTAGTCTTTCCCATTCTATTTTTTTCCTCTATTTGTTTGCATTGATCACTGAGGAAAGCTTTCTTATGTCTCCTTGCCTTGGAACTCTGCATTCAAATGGGTATATCTTTCATTTTCTCCTTTACCTTTAGCTTCTCTTCTTTTCTCAGCTATTTGTAGAGCTTCCTCACAAAACCATTTTGCCTTTTTGCATTTCTTTTTCTTGGAGATGTGTCAGGGGACTTTCAACTTTAAGGAATGCAATATGTTGCATTTTCTTCCTTTGTGTGCCATTTCTCAAGGACTCTCTGTTCCTTATCAGTTCCTATTCCAGGAACGAACAGAGCTGCATGCGGTTCTCAGGCAGGACTGAGATCATGGGAAAGGGTACCTGCTTGGATTCCTTTCAGTAACTCCCTTCAGTGACTCTCTTCAGAAATCTTGTATGTAGACTACCCATTGGGTTGCAACTGATGGAATTTCATTCTTTGTAATGGCTGATTAATCATTTTACTGAAGATATATAAACATGCATTTCTGCTAATAAAATACCCTTGCTCCACTAGAGACCTGAGTCCCCTGCGTCCTTCTTTTTGTCTTCATTCTCTTTGGAGCATGGAAGCCTACCGAGCTCACTTTCTCACCCAGGCTTTCAAGATCTCCTTGAGAGGATGCCCTGTGCCTTCGTGGGCAGTACAAGTCCTGTGCATGGGCTTTATTGGTTTTCCACGTAACCCGAGAGATACTGCTCACTCTCTTTTTCTTTCCTTTCGTCAAGTCCGGTCCCCAGGTCCTGGTCTGTAAAAGACTGCAACAAGTGGCACCTAAACAGGGACTTGGCATTTATGGTGTTCAGGACGGAGTGACTGGGACCTACTGAGGTTGGTAAGTCCGGGGTTTTGGGACAAATGGCTGGAAAGCCCCACCATTTTTCTACTTTACTTCATCATTTATTTAAGGTTCAAGGACTTTTGGTTTCATGTCAATGCATAGAGGCATGCCTTCAAACAGTGGTTGAAATAATCCCTGGCTCCCTGATGAGGGCACTTTTGATTTAGAAATTTAGAACTGGGCAAAGAAAATATTAAACAAGCCACTAGACAGGGAAACTATACCCCAATATATTTCTGGCCCCTATGGGCCCTAATTAAAGCTATGATTTTGCCATTTCAAAGTAGTTCCAGCCCTCCTGATATTCAACAACAGGTAGAACATTTATTACATGAATAGGAATTCGATGGTGAAACTTTTCCAAAAACCCAAATAAAACAACATAAAATATTTCAGAATTTTCCTACTAGCCCTGCTCCAGCTGCTCCAAGTGCTCCTCCTCTTGCACGTCTTGCAACAGGCACAAACCTGAAAGTCCCTTCAATACAAGAACAAAATGACTCTAACAATGACTCTTCTGAGTCTCTCTTTGTCACTAAAGCTGATAATGCTTTTTTGGATAACAAAGATAAGCCTTTAGCATGTACTCATATTTATGAGAAAAAAATATCTACTCATTCTCCTTCACAATGGAGGCTCTCCGAATTGCTGGCTTTGCAGTCTCGAGTCTCTGAGGCTGATGGTTTTTCCGCTTTTCCAGTATTAAGAAATGTTAATGCCCAAGGGCAAATAATACCTCAATATGAAGGCATTGATTTTTCTTACATACAACAAATGAAAAAAGCTGTAACTATGTATGGCCCTCATTCACCTTTTACTAAAGAACTTCTAAATGCTATGGCATCTTCTATTGGGATTTTTATCCCTTATGATTGGTGGATTTTGACAAAAGCTCTCCTTAAACCAGGAGAATATCTTCAATGGACTATGTGGTTTCAAGATGTGGCTCGGGATCATGCCAATTTTAATGCTTGAGCTGGTGCTCCCCAGAACCAAATTATTTTTGAAATGTTAACTGGTACAGGACAATTTGAAGTGATAGAAGCTCAAATACAATGCCCTCCTTTGTGGCATATACAATTGAAAGAAGCTGCCCTTGAAGCCTGCGATTGAACTACTCCTCAAGGAGAACCTAAAAGTAGTTACACTAAGATATTACAAGGACCTAATGAAGACTATGCTGATTTTCTAGCTAGACTAGAAACTGCTATTTCCCATAGTATACTTGGAGAAGCCAGATTACAACTAGGGAAACGGCTTGCATATGAGAATGCAAATCAGGAATGTCAAAGGGCTATCATTCCAATACATGAGACTGGGACTGTTATTGATTATTTGAAGGCTTGCCGCAATTTAGGGTCCGAGACACAGAAAATGCAAAGGTTAGCTGAAACAATGGCTGCTGCTTTTAAAAAGGGAAATGAAGGATGTTTTATATGTGGGGATAAGACCCATTTTAAAAAGGATTGCCCTAAGAAACATGCAGAGAAAATTAAAGATAATAAAAAGTTTCCAAACCTCTGCCCTCGCTGCTGTAAGGGATGCATTGGGCCAAAGATTGTTGATCTAAATATGATGTTGAGGGAAAACTTATTTCGGGAAACTTCAAACAGGGGACTCCCCAGGTCCTCTTCAACAAAAACCAGGGGCAAACTCCATCTTTTCCCTCAAACCCTCAACATCCAGCAGTACTGCCATTGATATATCAGCCCTAAATGATTTTCTCCTTTTCCCTCAAGCAATCCCTTCTAGAATACCTACTGGACTTTTGGACCCCTACCTCCACAAACCTTTGGCTTTTTACTTGGCTGATCTAGCTTCACTTCTAAGGGAATTACTGTTCACCCTGGAATAATGGATTCAGATTATAAGGGAGAAATTCAAGTTATGATGTCATCTCAGATACTATGGCAATGTTAAAAAGGGGACAAAATTGCCTAATTACTTCTTTTATCTTACATTTCTATTAACTCCTCTAATGATATACAGACAGATGGATAGGAAATTCAGATCAAAATCAATCTTTATGGACATCATTGGTATCTGAATATGCCCGACCAAATATAAATATGAAAACCAATGGTAAAAGATTTTCTAGTCTCCTTGATACTGGATCTAATATCACTATTATTTCCAAACACTTACAGCCCAAATCTTGGCCTATACTCAAAATTTCTTGCCAAATTACAGGAGTTACTCAAACCAAAATACAAGAAGTCTATCAAAGTATTCAAATTTATCCTTGTGAGGGACGAGAAAGCCAGCCTGCAGCATTACAAACTTACTTAATAGATGCACCCCTTAATCTAATAAGAAGGGATTTACTTATTCAATGGCAAACTCAGATATACATTCCACATTTTTCTTAGGGGCCACTGCTCATTTAACAAACAATACAATTATTAAAATAACTTGGAAGTATGATGAGCCTATTTGGACAGAACAGTGGCCCCTTTCAAAAGAGAAATTACAGGCTGCTAAAGAACTTATGGATACACAATTGGAATTAAAACATATTGAGGAATATTATTCCCCTTGGAACTCTCCCATTTTTGTTATAAAAAAGAAACCTGGCAAATGGTGTCTCTTAACAGACCTTAGAAAATTTAATGCATCTATGAATACTATGGGTACATTGCAACCAAAAATCTCATTACCTACCATTATTCCTCAAAATTGGCATATTATTATAGATTTCAGGATTGCTTTTTAAATATACCTTTACATCCTTTAGACCGAAAGAGATTTGCTTTCTCTCTTCCTTATCCTAATCACACCGGGCCTCATAAGTAATACAAATGGACTGTATTGCCTCAAGGAATGATGAATTCTCCCACTATGTGTCAATATTATGTAGCCAAAGCCCTTGAACCTATAAGAAAACAATTTTCTATCTTTCTTGTTATTCATCATGTGGATGATATATTGTTTTCAGTGTCATCTGTGTTGGAAACTCAACACATGTTTAATATAGCCCAACAATTCTTGAAAAACTCTGGGTTAATTATTGCCCCCGAAAAAATTCAAACATCTACACTTTGCCATTACTTAGGATTTGTTATTAATAGACAACGTATTATTCCTCAACTGACACAGATTCGTACTGATAAATTATCAACCTTGAATGATTTTCAAAATCTTTTAGGTGATACAAATTAGATTAGATCTTCCTTCAGTTCAGTTCAGTTCAGTCGCTCAGTCGTGTCCAGCTCTTTGCGATCCCATGAATCACAGTACGCCAGGCCTCCCTGTCCATCACCAACTCCCAGAGTTCACTCAGACTCACGTCCATCAAGTCAGTGATGCCATCCAGCCATCTCATCCTCTGTCATCCCCTTCTCCGCCTGCCCCCAATTCCTCCAAGCATCAAAATCTTTTCCAATGAGTCAGTTCTTTGCATGAGGTGGCCAAAGTACTGGAGTTTCAGCTTTAGCCTCATTCCTTCCAAAGAAATCCAGGTCTGATCTCCTTCAGAATGGCTTGGTTGGAACTCCTTGCAGTCCAAGGGACTCTCAAGAGTCTTCTCCAACACCACAGTTCAAAAGCATCAATTCTTCTGCACTCTGCTTTCTTCACAGTCCAACTCTCACATCCATACATGACCACAGGAAAAACCATAGCCTTGACTAGACGGACCTTTGTTGGAAAAGTAATGTCTCTGTTGTTGAATATACTATCTAGGTTGGTCATAACTTTTCTTCCAAGAAGCAAGTGTCTTTTAATTTCATGGCTGCAATCACCATCTGTAGTGATTTTGGAGCCCAAAAAAATAAAGTCTGACACTGTTTCCACTGTTTTCCCATCTATTTGCCATGAAGTGATAGGACCAGATGCCATGATTTTTGTTTTCTGAATGTTGAGCTTTAAGCCAACTTTTTCACTCTCCACTTTCACTTTCATCAAGAGGCTTTCAGTTTCTCTTCACTTTCTGCCATAAGGGTGGTGTCATCTGCATATCTGAGGTTATTGATATTTCTCCCGGCAATCTTGATTCCAGCTTGTGTTTCTTCCAGTCCAACGTTTCTCATGATGTACTCTGCATAAAAGTTAAATAAGCAGGGTAACAATATACAGCCTTGAAGTACTCCTTTTCCTATTTGGAATCAGCCTGTTCCATGTCCAGTTATAACTGCTGCTTCCTGACCTGCATACAGATTTCTCAAGAGGCAGGTAGGTGGTCTGGTATTCCCATCGCTTTCAGAATTTTCCACATTTTATTGTGATCCACATAGTCAAAGGCTTTGGCATAGTCAATAAAGCAGAAATAGATGTTTTTCTGGAAACCTCTTGCTTTTTCCATGATCCAGCGGATGTTGGCAATTTGATCCCTGGTTCCTTTGCCTTTTCTAAAACCAGCTTGAACATCAGGGAGTTCACAGTTCATGTATTGCTGAATCCTGGCTTAGAGAATTTTGGGCATAACTTTACTAGCATGTGAGATGAGTGCAATTGTGTGGTAGTTTGAGCATTCTTTGGCATTGCCTTTCTTTGGAATTGGAATGAAAACTGACCTTTTCCAGTCCTGTGGCCACTGCTGAGTTTTCCAAATTTGCTGGCATATTGAGTGCAGCACTTTCACAGCATCATCTTTCAGGATTTGAAATAGCTCTACTGGAATTCCATCTCCTCCACTAGCTTTGTTCGTAGCAATGTTTTCCAAGGCCCACTTGACTTCACATTCCAGATGTCTGGCTCTAGATTAGTGATCACACCATCATGATTATCTGGGTCATGAAGATCTCTTTTGTACAGTTCTTCTGTGTATTCTTGCCACCTCTTCTTAATATCTTCTACTTCTGTTAGGTCCAGACCATTTCTGTCCTTTATTGAGCCCATCTTTGCATGAAATGTTCCCTTGGTATCTCTAATTTTCTTGAAGTGATCTCTAGTCTTTCCTATTCTGTTCTTTTCCTCTATTTTTTTGCATTGATTGCTGAAGAAGGCTTTCTTATCTCTTCTTGCTATTCTCTGGAACTCTGCATTCAGATGCTTATAGCTTTCCTTTTCTCCTTTGCTGTTTGCCTCTCTTCTTTTCACAGCTATTTGTAAGGCCTCCCCAGACAGCCATTTTGCTTTTTTGCATTTCTTTTCCATGGGGATGGTCTTGATCCCTGTGTCCTGTACAATGTCATGGACCTCAGTCCATAGTTCATCAAGCACTCTATCTATCAGATCTAGGCCCTTAAATCTATTTCTCACTTCCACTGTATAATCATAAGGGATTTGATTTAGGTCATACCTGAATGGTCTAGCGGTTTCCCCTGCTTTCTTCAATTTGAGTCTGAATTTGGCAATAAGGAGTTCATGATCTGAGCCACAGTCAGTTCCTGCTCTTGTTTTTGTTGACTGTATAGAGCTTCTCCATCTTTGGCTGCAAAGAATATAATCAATCTGATTTCAGTGTTGACCATCTGGTGATGTCCATGTGTAGAGTCTTCTCTAGTGTTGTTGGAAGAGGGTGTTTGCTATGACCAGAGCATTTTCTTGGCAAAACTCTATTAGTCTTTGCCCTGCTTCATTCTGCATTCCAAGGCCAAATTTTCCTGTTATTCCAGGTGTTTCTTGACTTCCTACTTTTACACTCCAGTCCCCTATAATGAAAAGGACATCTTTTGGGGGTGTTAGTTCTAAAAGGTCTTGTAGGTCTTCATAAAACCGTTCAACTTCAGCTTCTTTAGTGTTACTGGTTGGGACATAGACTTGGATAACTGTGATATTGAATCAGGCTCAGATAAATGAGGAAGTTCGAGATGAAATACAGGAAATAAATATAACCCTCCAATGGGTCGGAGGTTGACTAATAGGTTTACAAAAACAAGCTATACTAAAATGTGCTTGGAATTCTACTCAATTTTATATTACCCCTATTTGGTTCAGCTATCCTGCCTACAATTGGGAACAAATCAAATTTCATTTGCAAGACTTACATGATAATGCTTCCTTAAATGTACAATTATTACAAAAAGAAATCTCTGAAGCCTTCTCTAAGAGTCTACCTTCTTTCAATAATCTGGAAAGCTTAGCTGAACAGCTAAACAATCAGTTATCTGGGCTGGACCCTTGAGGATGATTTCAAAGCGTTATACATAGTATTGAGAGTTGTAATGCTAATAATTATCCTGGTGGTTATATTCATAGTATACTGATGCCTTTCAACTAAAATTGTTCAAGCTAAACAAACTCATTTGGTCAGAACCTTTTCACTAAAGTATCTACTGTCACCCCCAATTATGAAAAAATAAAAAAGAGGGAACTGTCAGGGGACATTCAACTTTAAGGAATCCAATATGTTGCATTTTCTTCCTTTGTGTGCCATTTCTCAAGTAATCTCTGTTCCTTATCAGTTCCTATTCCAGGAATTAACAGAGCTGCATGGGGTTCTCAAGACTGAGATCATGGGAAAGGGTACCTGCTTGGATTCCTTTCAGTAACTCCCTTCAGTGACTCTCTTCAGAAACCTTGTATGTATTAGACTACCCATTGTGTTGCAACTGGTGGAATTTCATTATTTGTAATGGCTGAGTAATCATTTTACTGAAGATATATAAACATGCATTTCTGCTAATAAAATATCCTTGCTCCACTAGAGACCTGGGTCCCCTGTGTCCTTCTTTCTGTCTTCATTCTCTTCGGAACATGGAAGCCTACTGTGCTCACTTTCTTGCCCGGGCTTTCAAGACCTCCTTGAGAGGATGCCCTGTGCCTTTGTGAGCCATACAAGTCCTGTGCATGGGCTTTATTGGTTTCTGACATAACCTGAGAGATACTGCTCTCTCTCTTTTTCTCTCTTTCTTTTCATTGACTCTGGTCCCCATGTCCTGGTCTGTAAAAGACTGCAACAGATATGCTCTTGATCACTGCCTTATGTCCATTGAGTTGATGATGCCATCCAACCATCTCATCCTCTGTTGTCCCCTTCTCTTCCTGCCTTCATTCTTTCCTAGCATCATGGTCTTTTCCAATGAGTCAGTTGTTTGCATCAGGTGGCCGAAGTTTTGGAGCTTCAGCTTCAGCATCAGTCCTTCCAATAAATATTCAGGACTGATTTACTTTAGGATTGCCTGGTTTGATCTCCCTGTAGTCCAAGGGGCCCTCAGGAGTCTTCTCCAACATCACACCTCAAAAGCATCATTCTTCAGTGCTCAGTTTTCTTTATAGTCCAACTCTCACATCCATACATGATTACTGGAAAACCATAGCTTTGACTAGGCAGATCTTTGTTGGCAAAGTAATGTCTGTGTTTTTAATATGCTCTCTAGTTTGGTCATAGCTTTTCTTTCAAGGAGCAAGGGTCTTTTATGGCTGCAGTCAACCCACTTCAGTTTTCTTGGCTTGAGAACCCCATGAACAGTATGAAAAGGCAAAAAGATATGACACTGAAAGATGAACTCCCAGGTTAGTAGGTGCCCAATATGCTACTGGAGAAGAGCGGAGAAATAAAATGAAACATATAGAAAACTCTCCCTTGATGCTTATATTTTATAACAGGAAAAATAAATCTTCAATAGAAATTTATTTCATTCCTCAATGTTAAATTAGTTAAAACAAAGAGACAACAACTTGATGACATTAAAGACATGAAATACTCAGAATTTTTAGTGAGGAGACAATGATCACATATATAGTCTTAATAATGTTTTAAAGCTATCCTGAATTGTACCTTGGCGATCAGGCCTATTTCTAGAGAGGTCAAAAATTCTTGAAGATCCTAACTGAACATAGGAAGAGGTATGTGTAAAGATTTGGAAGCACGTCTGAGATTTGAAGACACACTTTTACTTCTTTCCTTGGAACTTTTGGGTCCAGAAAATAAGTTTCCTAATTTCTACTCATGCTCAGATTGAAAGAACAAACTAGAATCACTCCAATGCAAAGCTTCTGCCAACAATAGAGACTTCAACTCATTGGTTATCTTTTTTAAAATTGTGGGCTATTTCAATAAGCAAATCCAAACTCCTTACTATCTGCTGTACATTCAGTGCTTTCTATGTTCCATAGAGTAGGCAAAGTTTCATTTTGGTGCCCTAGCCACTCGTTTTTGCATCCTTGGTGATAGCTTCTTTTAACCCCATGTTCTTTCCACATAACCTCTATTGAAATTCCTTTCACAGAAAATAATTCAATAACAACCAGAGCTATCATTTCATTGCACTTTTTTCTTACACATCTCCTTCCTCTACCAGACTGTAAGCTCCATATGGCAAGGACAAGAGTGCAGGTCATCATTTTAAGGCAACTTTACCATGCTTATCTAGTCTATTCAATTTCCTTTACCTGGTAATCAGGGTTGCTAGCTTTATCAGGTAAAAATACAAGACGTCAAATTAACTTCAAATTTCAGGTAAACAAAGAATGTTATTTGTATTAGTATTCTCCAGAGAAACAGAAATAATAGAATATGTGTGTACATTCACACTTGGAAGTGAAAAGTAAAAGCAAAGGTAGCTCAGACATGTCCCGCTCTTTGCAACTCCAGGGACTAAACATGGAAATCTCCATGTATATTTATTGACTATCCAGTTGATATCAATAATTGATGAGTGACATAAAGCTGATACAAAATAAAGTGTACTCAGGGAAAGGCAATGTATCTTGATGAACTGCAATACTCTTGAGGGAACAGGAGGCCATTAGGACTTCCCAATGAACTTAGGAGCTGTAGATCAAGTATCTTCACCATGAGACCTGCGTAAACTTTCTTAATACCTTGTACTTGTGTTGTTGCTGTTACTTACTGACCATTTCCCAGAATGGAAGATCTCGAACAAAAACGACCTAGCTTATTTAACGACTCCATATCTCACTCCACAGTGAAGGCACCCATAAGTAAAATGAGTATTAATAGGTCTAAAACAGAAAGCAAATCCTTGGATGGAAAGGGAGAAGGAGGTGAATGCCGACTTAGGGCTGTTTTGACATTCAGCCATGTGGGGACCCACTTGGCACCAGATATGTGGGGAAAGCATACCAAAAAGAGTTTAGAAATCAAAACTTTGAAGACACACAATGAATAAAAATGCTAATAAGGGTGTTGAAGTTTATGAAAAATCCTTCAGCTGTCTTGTTTCCAACATCTCATCTTGTTTTATTTTCTTAGTCAAAAGCACAAACTTCTCAAATGACTAATGGCATATCTAACTATGGGAGAGGTTCTAAGAATTGAATCCACTCCAAATTCTACATTCATGTTCTCACATGCTGACTCAAGTTTTGTTTTATAGGCATTGAAAAAATAGATTGAAGCTTATATAATAGGTGTTGAAAAAAATAGATCGAAGCTTATATAATAATGTTTTTCTTTCTAGTTCATGATAATGAATTGTAACATTATGATACATCTTATTTTGGGGTTGGTCAAATGTTTGGATTTTTCTAGAACAACTTATAGAATATCTGAGAAAATGTTCTGGCCAACCCAATAACTTTTATTTACTAAGTGCTATTAGCCCTTTAAAATCCTCACCAATATTTCTTCAGTTAATTAAAACCAGTGAATCTTTTTAAATAGACATTGTGATTGTTACAATTAATCAAGAATAAACAAAGTAGAAAGATTCTAAACTAGATTAAGGGATTTTTTAAAGCAATTTTCATGGAATATGGAGAAGGTGAAAGTCCCTAAAACAACATTTTCAATTCCTTTGAAACATCCTGAAGTGAGTGCAAGAAGATAAAAAGTGGAAGATTATTTTCTTGTTTTATCCTAAGCAGGTAACTTACATACACAATGCATATAGACACATTTTGACTATAATATTGACTATCATTTATGGATAATTTATAGTCATATGGTGCTTCTCTCCTTAAAGACTGCTAAATCCATCTGGTTCGATAGAAATTAAACTAAAAATGAAGCAGTTAGAAACATTGTTCATAGCAACAGCATTGAACTATAGGTCAAAAGAATTTCTCATTTAGTTTTTTCTATTATCTGTGTGAATTAGAGCAATAACCTCTTTTTAAAAGAAATCTATAAAGTAGGAATGTTAATATATGAATATCCACCTCACAAAATTGTAATATGATTTATATAACAAGCTATACTTGATACTTTCAAAAGTTAAACATAACCTACACATTTGGCTTTTATTACTTTAGAAGTTTATTTTGGTGACTTTCAATCCTAGTTAAGCATTAGAATCACTAAGGAACTTAAAATAAGTAAATGGTGAGTGTCTTTCTGGGTTTCACCCTATATTTACTAAATCAGGATGCCCAAGGAAGGAATCTGAAATCAATATTTTATTAGATCTATATCACTAATGGAATAATAGCTATTATTAGTCAGATAGTATGTTATAGATACTTTGAAAGGTAACACTTTGCCTGTAATTGGCATGTCATCTACACCTCACAAGAGTTCTGGAAGTAAGCATTATTATGCCCATTTTACATATGGTGAAAGATTAACATGTCCAAGGCCCCCAAGGTCACACAACTCTCAAGTGATGGAAATCTCATCAGAAACCTAAGACTGTCAGATTGCCATTGGTTTTCAGCTTCTGGGTGTTTGTAGCACATTTGGGTGTTTATAGCTTCCCAGGTGGCACAATGGTAAAGAATACTCCTCCAATGCAGGAGATGCAGGAGACACAGGCTTCAATCCCTGGGTCAGGAAGATCCCCTGGAGTAGGAAATAACAAAACTCTCCAGTATTTTTGCCTGGAAAATTCCATGGACAGGGGAGCCTGGAGGGCTACAGTCCATGGGATTGCAATGAGTCAGACATGATTGAGCATGCATGCATACACAGAACATTTTAGTATCAGAATCTTGAGCAATGTACATAAAAGGATTACAAGATGCAATAAGAGAGCAGCCATGGCCGGAGTATAACAGCGCCTTCCTAACCAGATTGGTGTCACTTGGCTGCCCATTTACAGCATGCTTTTGGAGCAGAATGTTAGTGCACGACTGAATCCTAACACTCTCATTAAGTAGAGTTATTTTATGTTCCATTAGACACATGATCATCTTTCTTTGGTGCAGGCGTCCTATTTCATTGTGCCTTTCATTTTTGATGTACATTAACATTCTCGATATGCATATAATATTTACTGTCCTAATAGTATAGGCACTGAGTTTGACAAAACTTAATTTTGCACATTGACCAAAATTAGAGAGCACAATACCGTGTTCACAGCTTATTCTTATTCCACTGGGCTCTGTAGCTAATTTGAGCTGTTTTTTCCCCATATATACCACATTTAATACTTTAAAAAGCATTTCTGACAAAAGTTGGAATGTTCTGCCAATGTGGTTGCCAAACAACCCTGGTCTGTTTTTTAAACAAGGTGACATTTCACACAGTGGTGTCTGAAAGTCTGGCACAAGAGACACTGGAGGCCCTTTTCCCTAAGGTCCCTGAGACCTACACTCGGTCAGAGAGGGAGCTCTTTTCTCGCTGTTCCTTTGCTCAGGACTCTGGATGGGAAGTGTTGCTTTGATAGAAGTTTAATGTCTTCTTTAATCTTCCTTTCTCTTGTCTTCAATATATAAAGCTTATTTTCTGCCTCAATAATTTTTAGGTTTTTTTTTTTTTGCAAAATATTTCCAAAAGTTCTTACTTTTCTTAAAATCTAACTTCAAAATATACCCTGTAAGACATTTCTGTAGCATGGGTTATTATAGTAGTTAAGTATTGATATTTTGATTTAATTTAGATTGCAGAGATCTCTTATTTATTGAACATTAACTGTGTACCAAGTTAATGAACACTTTGTAAGTTTAATCTCATTTAATCCCCATAATGACTCAATTACAAAAATTATCATTTCCTTTCATAGATAAGGACAACATGCTCAAGGGAAATTAATTGTCCAGAAAATAGTAGAAATGGAATGGAAACTCTTATCTAACTTCAAGTTCTTTCTTCATTACTCTGAATTATCAACTCCTTTAATGATTGTCATGGTAGTTTTAAATAAATGGCCTCAAATTCTTTGACACTTCTCTTATTAAGATTGGACTTGTGCTTCCATCTCTTGAATCTTAGGTGGGTCTGTGACTTGCTTATAACCAATAGAATGCAGGGAAAGTGAAGGCATGATTTCTCAAACTAGATCATCAAAATTGATGCAACTTATTCACTGGGACACCCATTCTGGAGACTTGAAATTCCATGTGAGAAGTCTAGCTATCCTGAAGCTACCATATACTATGAAGAAGCCCCGGACACTTGAAAAGATTCCAGCTGACAGCTGTGTCCACCACCAGACTTGAGAGTAAAGATGCCCCATGATAACTAGCCCCAAACTGCCAAGTCTTCCCATGAAATCCCAGACATAGTGAAACAGAGGCTGTTGTTTTTACTATACCCTTTTTTGTGTCTTGGATGTGCAGGATTTGTGAACACTATAAAAAATGGTTATTTGAAGCTTCTAAGTTTGGGGGTAACTTGCTACATAGTTATAATAACTGGAAACATTGAACAACCTATATAACTGCTTATATAATCTTTCTGTATTCCCCCCATGGTGTAACCTTAGTAGTGGGGTTAAATTAGTCCTAAGCTAAAGCTAAATCTAGATCAATGTTAATCGAACTTAAAAGCAAACTTGAAAAGATCAATCAATTAAATTGATTCAGGGAGAGACTGATGCTGGGAGGGATTGGGGGCAGAGGAGGAGATGGCTGGATGGCATCACAGACTCAATGGACATGAGTTTGAGTAAACTCCGGGAGTTGGTGATGGACAGGGAGGCCTGGCGTGCTGCAGTTCATGGGGTTGCAAAGAGTCGGACATGACTGAGTGACTGAACTGAACTAAACTACATATCAGAACAAAATTTAAAAATTAAAGAAAAGCATTAAAATCTAATATCTAAGGAATAAAATCTAAAATGTCCAGTATGCAAAAAAAAAATTATCATAAAAACTAAGAAGCAAGAAAATAAGACCTATAACCAGGAGAAAAATAAAGAAATTATTTTTTTTGCCAAAAATGAAAGAGATGATACAAAGAAAAACTAAAACACCTATCATCAAATCTACATATGCTCAAAAAAATATAGAGGGAAACGTAAGCATGAGAAAAGTAATAGAAGACCTAAAAAAAAAAAAAACCCAAATGATATTTCTAGAAGTGAAAAATACCATATGTGAGGTGAAAAATACAATGTGTGAGGTGAAAAATGTAATGTGTGAAGTGAAAAATACGTGTTGGAGGTTAATAACAGAAAAAAAAAAAAACCTGCAGAAAAAGAAATCAGGACTCCTTTCTTGAAGACACAGCAATAGATAGTATCCAACTGAGGCAAAGAAGAAAAATAACACAGTAAAAAATTGAGCAGAGCATTAGTGACTTTGAGGAAACATCGAGCAACCTCACCCCTGAGGCATGGGTGGTAAAGAGCCTGCCTGCCAGTGTGGGAGACATAAGAGACATGGGTTCGATCCTTGGGCTGGGAAGATCCCCTGGAGGAGGGCATGGCAACCCAGTTTAGTATTCTTGCCTGGCGAGTCCCATAGAGCAACTTGGCAGGGTGTGGTCCATGGGGTTGCAAAGAGTCGAACATGACTGAAGCGACTTAGCATACACACACACACACACACACACACACACATCAAACCATCTAAAATATGTAACTGGAGTCCCAGAATGATAAGAGAGATGGGGGGGAGAGAAAATAAAGGTAAAGAAATAATGGTCAGAAAATTCCCAAATTTAATAACAACTTTAATAGAGCACATAAATCTAAGCAGGTCAATAAACCCCAAATAGGTCAATAAAACCCAAGTTGGAAGAAACTTAAAGCAAACTACACCTACAGACATTATAATCACACTGCTGAAAATCAGCACTAAATTGAACTCTTAAAAGTAGCCAGAGAAAAATGACACGTTGAGTTCAAGATAAAAAGATAAGATAGATAGCAGACTCCTGGGCAGAGGACAATGGAGCATATCACCAAAATATTTTAAAAGATCAACCTACAATTTAATATGCAGTGAAAATAACTTTCAAAAATAAAGGCCAAATAAAGACATCAGACAAACAAAACTGAAAGAAATACTAAGTAGCAGATCTTTGCTATGAAAAAATGTTAAAGGAAATTCTATAAGAAAAAAGAAGGCTATACTACATAGAAAACTAGATATACAAAAGGAAGGAAGAATACCAGAAATGATAAATATAGAGATAAATATATTGATACAAGATATTTTTGTAATTAAGCAATATTTTTAAAAGAATAGATATCTGGGGATAAAACTAATAGCAACATACTGTAAAACCTAAAATATATATATGTAGAAATAAAGTATATCATAAAAATATGACAGAGGAAGAAAAAAATATCCTGGGTTGTACTATAAACATTATTTGAGAGTGCAATCAGTTAAAAATATATTTTATAATCCTATAGCATCCACTAAAACAAAACTAGCTAAACAAAGCACCAATAAATATTTTAAACATGTTCTAAGCAATCATTCTATATTTGCACAAAAAGTTTCAATTAGATTTAATGAGTGCTTATTTTTTTAAGTTCCAGAGACTAGAAAAGATCATATTCAAGAGTCAAAAAAAGTTCCACTTTCAGATCTGGCTTCGAGCTAGGAAGCAAAGTCAGTGAAAGGGGGCAAGGGATTTTGGAGCCTTCCCAAGTAGGTATAACATTTGTAAATACTGTATATAGTAATGTGTGTAGACTTTCATTAAGAAAAGGTCTCTCTTTTGTTCATTTCTATATCGTTGGTACCTGGTAAAGCAGGTATGCAATAGTATTTAGTGATTTATTGGAAGTACCAGAACCCTCTGGAGAAATAAGCAGATTGAGCACTGGGAGTCAATCTTTGCATCTGGTTGAATAAGAATAGATTATTTAAAATTCTCTACCCCTTTCTGATAAAGATACCACTCTTGACTTACCTGTGACCCTAAATTATAGTGCTTATTCAATAGTGTCTAGCTCTGACTTTGAGTGTGCTTAGTCTTGGGTTAGAAAAACTAAGCCTATCTTTCCTTGTATACCAAATGACCTTAACAACTGAAACCTTGTATTCTTATTCTTGGGTTTCCCTCCCTGCTCAATCGGTAAAGAATCCACCTGCAATGCAGGAGTCTGCTTGCAAAGCAGACTTGGATTCAATTCCTGGGATCCCCTGGAGAAGGAAATGGCAACCTTCTCCAGTTTTCTTGCCTGGAAAATCCCATGGACAGAGGAGCCTGGCAGTTTAACTTGGACTGTAAATATAAGCCTGATTCAAGATTATTTTTATAATAATCACAAAGAAGGCTGAGCACTGAAGAACTGATGCTTTCCAATTGTGGCGCTGGATAAGACACTTGAGAGTCCCTTGAACAACAAAGAGATCAAACCATTCAATCCTAAAGGAAATCAACCCTGAATATTCATTGGAAGGACTGATGCTAAAGCTGAAGCTCCAATACTTTGGCCCCTTGATGTGAAGAGCTAACTCATTGAAAGGCCCCAATTCTGGGAAAGCATGAGGGCAGGAGGAGAAGGGGCAACAGAGGATGAGATGGTTGGATGGCATCACCGACTCAATGAACATGAGTTTGAGGAAACTCCAGGAGATAGTAAAGGACAGGGAAGCCTAGCATGCTGCAGTCCATGTGGGTAACAGAGAGTCAAACATGGCTGAGCAACTGAACAACTATTTAGCACCAGGAGCCTGTATTTTATGTGTACTATTTAGGGTGACAAAATAGTTTTGCATTGAAATGGTTTTGCACTGTTGAACTTTGATGTTTGATATTGGAAAACATTCTTAAATAAATGTAGTTATATATCATTTTGATGCACATTTCTTATTTTATTTTTTTTGCTGACTTAGTACTTATTTTATATTTATTTTAGACATAGAAAGGATTTTAGACAAAAAGCAAATTCAAGCAATTTTTTAATTCAAATTCAAAATGGATCACAAAGCTTTGGAGACAATTCACAATATCAATAACCCATTTGGCCCAGGAATTGCTAACCAACATACAGTGCAGTGGTGGTTCAAGAAGTTTTGCAAAGGAGTCAAGAGCCTTGAAGATGAGGAGTATAGTGACTGACCATCCAAGGTGGACAACAACCGAGAGCAATCATGGAAGCTGATCCTCTTAAAACTACATTGAGAAGTTGCCAAAGAACTCAGCATTGACCATTCTGTGGTCATTCAGCATTTGAAGCAAATTGGAAAGATGGAAAAGCTTGATAGGTGGGAGCCTCATGAGCTGACCACAAATCAAAAAAAAAATATGTCATTTTGAAGTGTTATCTTCTCTTATTCTGCACAAAAACAAGGAACAATTTCTTGATCAGATCATGATGTGTGACCAAAAGTGGATTCTATATGACAAGCAGCTCAGTGGTTAGATGGAAAAGAAGCTCCAAAGCACTTCCCAAAGCCAAACTTGCATCACAAAAGTCACAGTCACTCTTTGGTGTTTTCCTGCCTGTCTGGTCCACTACAGCTTTCTGAATCCCAGCAAAACCATTGCATCTGAGATGTATGCTCAGCAAACCAATGTGATGTACCTAAAACTGCAATGCCCACAGCCAGCATTGGTCAACAGAATGGGCCCATTTCTTCTCCATGACAGCACCTGACTGCACGTAGCACAATCAACGCTTCAAAATGAATGAATTAGGCTATGAAGTTTTGCCTCATCCATCATATTCACCTGAGTTCTTGCTGACCAACTACCACTTCTTCAAACATCTTGACAAGTTTTTACAGGGAAAATGCTTCCACAGCCAGCAGGAGGCAGAAAATGCTTTCCAAGAGTTTGTCAAATTCTGATTGTTATGCTACAGGAATAAACAAACATTTATTTTTGGCAAAAATATGTTGATTGTAATGGTTCCTATTTTGATTAATAAAGATGTATCTGAGCCCAGTTACAATGGATTTAAAATTCACTGTCTGAAATTGCAGTTGATAAGTCACAGGCACCATGCCAAGCCAGGAAATAAAATGTGGAGTTCTTGCTATCAAGGAACTCAAGGTATAAGGAAGAGGCAAACACATAAGCAGTTAATTATTACACATTGGGCTGAAAGTAACAAAGCAGATATGATGTTGGCAAAAGCACTAAAATATAAGCTTATTGTAAAACTTGACATACACAAAAAATATCAATGTTTATATAAAAGTTTGGCACCTGTCATTCTACATTTCTTAGATCTCATTCAACCCAATCCTTGCACCCGCAGAAAGAGTCGTGAAGGCATATCTCCATGTCTGTTGGTAATTTCCTCTAATGTTGAAAATGGAAGCTTCAATTCCCAAACTTCCATCATTTGCTCTTGTTTGCCAGCAGAGGAAGAAGAAATTATATCACATGGTTGGACTAACTACTAAACTAGAAACCAACAATCATCTTATACAGAAATCTTCCAGTTCTATATAGACTATAAAATTAATCCAAATGAATCAAGTTAATAATGCAGTGTAAAAGAATCACAATTTATTGTATTACCACTGCAGCATCAGCCTCCAAGTTCACTTTAGACTATGTGTTACAGATTTTAAATCACAGATGATTGTTAACGAGTTGCAAGGAGAGGAAGGTACAAGGTGAAATAATCACATTTGACTGAAGCCAACATCAGTAGACCCATTCAGCATGGGTTTCTCAACCTCAGCACTGTTGGAATATTGAACGGGATGATTCTTCATTGATGAGTGTTGGGGACAGAGTGGTCCAGTTCATTGCAGTATATTCAGCAGCATCCTGTCCTCTCCCCACTAAATGCCAGTAGCACCACCTACCATCAGTCAGCAAAAAAGAGATGCTATTAGATATTCCCTGGAAGGTAAAATATCTCTTGTTCAAGAACCACCTACATAATAGCCTAATAGCATTCCTGTTACAACAGGTGTATTTTAATTTCATTTTACAAAAATAAGTGAGGCTGCTTATCATGACCCTTATCTATTTAATTAAAAAGTTGAACTAAATAATTTCCATAAACATTCTTCCTTTAACATCCTTTAAACTTCTGTTCCCTGAACTGTCTTCAGGTTTTACTCTTGCTCTCCTTTTAAAACTTTCTTCATGCATTCATTAATTCTACAAGTGTATTCTGTAGATCAAACCCTGGGCTGAGCACTGGAAATATGTGATGAAATAAGGTAGATTCCCTGCCCTGTGAACATGCACAGGGGAGAGATAATGTAAGTGAAGGAAAGCAGCTCATACACTTCAATAGGGTAGCCACTGTAGAGGTCAGAGCCAAGGGTGTGATTGTATGCAGTTGGGGGTTGAGAAGGAGAGTGACAGAGGACAGAGTTGGGACTTCATTCATCACTTGAGTGACTGCACAATACACAGGAAATGCAGAAGCTGATCTTCTGAGAAGGCTATTGAGTTTAGTTTTCTAATATCTGAGCACTGGTTTAACGGCCCACTACTGGTGTCATGGCAAAGACTCATCCTACCTCTGCTACAATAATACAGAGAAGATAAGACTGTGCATACTATGTTGCTTCAGTCATGTTGACTTTTTGCGACCCTATGGACTGCAGCCTGCCAGGCTCCTTTGTCCACAGGTTTCTCCAGGAAAGAACACTGGAGTGGGTTGCTGTGTCCTTCTCTAGGAGATCTTCCTGGCCCAAGGATAGAACATGTCTCTTACATCTCCTGCATTGCAGCCAGATTCTTTACCGAAAAGATTTAGTTCTCTCCAGGTGGAGTCAGTCTGTCTTCCTGGCTTGATGCCCATACAAGTGAACAAACGAAAAATAATTGCAGGCTAAAGCACACTCCTTCCTGTTCACCCAAGGATCAATTTCAGATTGCCCGTAGCTTTCAAGGCATTAAGGGCATTTACCAGAAGCCTACGTGAGCATGTGCATGCCTTTTTAGGCTGAGGCCAGGACAGGACATGAGAACTGCAGGACAACAAATCAGGACTTTGCTTATCCATTTGGACACATATAAAGCCCCTGCGTCACACTCAATTTTCAGAAGGATTATTTCTCTAATTATATACTTAAGAACCTGAGTCAGTCAAACTTCTGCTTCCACAGAACTCTCACTGTATAAACAGAATTCCATTTCCTAATTTCTCAACCAAGGCCCTAAATGACAAATGGTGGAACACTGGGGTAAAGTGGTTTATATTGCTTTGCATGTTTGTCTGAAGAGTGCCGTGTCCATCGGGACCCCATCTGTCTCTTGGGGCAAACCCACACCTCTGTCCCAGAAATAAGGTGAGACATGAAGTGCAGAAGAGCTTGGATACATGAGAGTAATTGTCATCCCTCCTTCACATCCTGGAGCTGCTGTTAGTTTTCTTACTTCGGACACCAGTGATATAGCCAAAACTGACTGCGTTTTGTGGCTTTAGATCTTGAACTCTTATCTGGATATCCTAACATACTCCAGTGTTTGCCTTGATGACTTTTCCAAATCATACCCCTGCATCATCCAGTAAGCACACTTTTACCAGGGGCTGATGATGTGCTGGTATCCATCCATCACTGGCTGTTCAGAGATTATCCTGGCACAGTTCACACTTTAGAGAATTCCCTGCTCTAGCTGAGAAACAGTGAGCAATAGTTACAATGTGTATGTTGCAGGCAGCAACAGAAATACATTTATAGAATAGAAGTGGCACAAGAAGAAGAAATTTATGAGTCCAAAGGAGGTGGGGTCAGAGGACTTTTCTCTAAATGGGCACTGTCTGAGCTGAATTTCCAAGAATTGATAGAAACTGATCACCCAGATAAGAGGTAGATCAGCTGAACAATCTGTGTGCACACAGACACAGAAGGGAGCAGCAGCACAGATAGGCAGAGAACCCCAGCCATGAAGGCTTTCCTGGAGAGCACCACAAACGGGAGGGGCTGAGAAAGGACGGAGCAGGCTCCGCAGCCTGACAAGGAAGAAGTCTGCCACTTGCAGTCCTTTTCCTGCAAACAGTGAGGCACCACTGAAGGTGTTCAGATAAGGCAGTGCCACGGTCAGGCTTGGATTTTGGAAAGGTAACTCTGTAAACAGTGGAGAAAATATCAAGAAAGGAAAACAAATCAACCAGAACTGATGGAGCTGAGCCATTATGAAACAAAGACCCACTCAGACAACAGTTAGAGATAAGACTGACATTTAGGAGGTCAAGATACAGAACTCAGTGACTGATGGAGTGATCAGTGAGGGAGAAGGAGGCATCAAGTTGATTGGTGGGCCTCTGGCTTGACAGCTGGTTCTGCCAAGCTCCCACCTCCTGGCCTCTGTGTGGCCAGATGGGACAACAGTGTCCATGCTGTGGACGAGTATGAGCTGTCTTTCTTCACGTACGTTCCTCTCTCCAGTGCACATTCTCAGGGCAAAGATATTTTCTTCCACTAGTGCTTGCCCAGTATTTGGTCCACAGAATATGCTCAAGTATTACTTATAGAATTGATAAAAAAAAAAAACTTAAAGGGAGAGAGAAAATAAAACCTGGAGACAGTGCAGGGACAAGTTTCAGATAATTAAAATTGTTAAAGTAAGGATATTTGTGGAGGTTATTTCCTTCAATCTATTAATTACACAAATGAGGAAACCAAGGTCCAGAGAAGTAAAAAGACAGGAAGACAGGGTGGTAGGCAAATCTAAGAAGGAGACAATGGATTTAGTTTGTATTTCATTACATTTGTAATGCCCATGGTAAATCCAGATTTTGATATCCAATGTGTGTTGGAATGTGGAGCCCAGGAGAGGTGTCAAACTGAAAGGTTGTGGCCTCAAGCTGTGTGCTCTGCCAGGACTCATGACTTCCAGAGGAGAGGATTTTAATCCAGGGCCAGAGACAAGTCCTGGCCACTCGCAACTTTTTGTGTAACAAAATTTTATCAAAGTATAAAAGAGATAGAGAAATCTTCTGACATAGGCATCAGAAGGGGGCAGAAAGAATGCCCACTTGCTAGTTTTTAGCAAGGTGTTTTATGTCTGTAGGAATCTGCTAATCGGATAAGAGAAACATCTCAAGGTTGAGGGTGTTTCACCAGGACCCTCTCCCACAATATGAATTTTTGAGATAGAATAGCACAAACTGTGTCATCCTTGGCCATAAAACAGTTGACACGAATACTGGTTTGTTCAGCCATTATTAGCACAAGCTTGAGAAAAGGAAGAAAAGATTAGTCTTAGGCAGAACTGATTTGAAGACACGCAGATTTCAAAACAAATACATAGTTTCATTAATACAGCTTAAAAACATTTCCATACTAAAAATACATTGGTTAGCTCAAGGTTTGAGAAAAGTTAAGCTCAGGCAGAAGCAGGTGTCTTCAACAGAGAAGGGAAAAAGTCTGCCACTTGAGTTTTTTTCCTCCTGCCACTTGGGGACCTCTGGCCTCCCTGCCAAGGCTGTTCAGTTTGGTTCAGTTCAGTTCAGTTCAGTTGCTCAGTCATATATGACTCTTTGTGACCCCATGGGCTGCAGCACACCAGGTTCCCTGTCCATCACCAACTCCCGAAGCTTGCTCAAACTCATGTCCACCGAGTCGGTGATGCCTTCCAACCATCTCATCCTCTGTCATCCCCTTCTCCTCCTGTCTTCAATCTTGCCAGCATCAGAGTCTTTTCCGATGAGTCAGCTCTTCACATCAGCTGGCCAAAGCCTTCACACCAAGGGTGTTAACACTCTCAAAACCTAGACATATAGGTTTGGGATGCAGATCTTATGAAGACAAGGGCAGGCAATGCTATTACTATCTCATGAGAATAAATGAAGTTGGGAGCTAGGAGGCCCAATGGGAGAGCGCTGGTGACCTCAGAGCTAGCATAGCATCATAGGAAGCGGAGAGCAAGTTACTTATTCTCCCTAGGCCTCACTCCCTTCAACTACATAATAGGGTGGTTATGACATTAAATGAATATTTTGTTAAGTCCTTGAAGACAATGCCTGGCAAGTACTGTAGTCAAGTCTATGCTAGGGTGAAAATTAATATAGAAACACCAACACTTGATGGTGAGTAAAAGAAAATAGCCCTGAAAAATAAGTAATTAGGTATGATAAGAAAACAGGAGGAAATCAGGCAGCTGTGTGAACACCCAAATCTAAGGGAGAAAGAGTTTAAAGGAGGGAGCAATTATGCGGCAAATGCCAAAGAGAGACTAAAAACAGGATTGAAAAGGGCCTATTGGCTGTGGGAATTGAAAATTCATTGGTGATTTTAGAGCCTGATTTATAGGGGTTCAGAGAGAAGAAGGGGCCTCAGGAGTGAGTGGGTTGGTGGGCAGGAAGTAGGATGGATAATGCTGGCAGTTGGCTCAAGGGAAGGCTGAGCAGAGAAGTGGAGAAACCCTGTTCTGGGCACAGTTAAACCAGATCCTAGTCAGGCTACATGAAAGCACAGGGTGAGCCCCTTCTCCATCACAGTCTTCATCTGTAAAATGAAAGAGAACTTGATCTCTACATTTCTGCCAGTGATAGTGACCTCATCTTTTATTTTTCTTGTACTAACATTTGGTGATGATTAAGTGATGATTCTTTTTGACTGAGAAATTGCACCTGAATTTGCTAATGATATCTTTTTTATTGTTTTAATTTACTTTTAATTGGAGGATAATTGCTTACAATGTTGTGTTGGTTTCTGTCATACAATATTGTGAATCAGCCATGAGTATACATATATCCCCTCTCTATTGAGCCTCCTTCCCACTCCAATCCCCATCCCACCCCTCTAGGTCCTAACTGAGTGCTAGGCTGGGCTCTCTGTGTTATAGCAGCTGCCCACTAACTATCTATTTTGCACATGGTGATGTATATATGCCAATGCTACTCTCCTAAATGTGTCCCACCCTCTCCTTCCCCTGCTTTGTCCATAAGTTCTCTACATCTGCATTTCTATTCCTACAGTTCATGCTTTTTAAAATGTTTCTTTGAGTTTATGGAAGGGATGCTGTTAGGGGTTGGTTAATGATTTATTTTTAGTTTATAAAAATGCTTTCTTGTGCAATTTCACTTTTGATCTTTAGGAATGTGCTTTCAATTCAGTATTTTCACATTATCAATGAAGCTGACTCCAAAGATAGGGTGATTTTTCTTTTCAAAAAAAAGAGTAATTTGATATTTTAATTCAGGTTTGTTGCAAACTAATCTGATGCTTGACAGCTGATGAGAATAACTGGGGTGGGTGGCAGGAAAATAGTTTAGAACTAGGCCTCTAAAGAACACATCTTTTATTAATAAAAAGATATATTTCAGTGTAAAAGTTCTATTTCTCAAAACAGTGGGTAATTCTGACACATTCTCTTCTCTCACAATAGGGTGAAAGTGAGTGTTAGTTGCTCAGTCATGTCTGAATTTTGTGACCACATGGACTGCAGCCCACCAGGCTTCTCTGTCCATACAATTCTCCAGGTAGGCAAGAGTACTGGGGTTGGTTACCATTTACTTCTCCAGGGCATCTTCCTTACCCAGGGATTGAACCTAGCATTATATATATATATATATTAATTGGAGGCTAATTACTTTACAATATTGTATTGGTTTTGCCATACATTGACATGAATCCACCATGGGTGTACAGGTATTCCCCATCCTGAACCCCTCTCCCACCTCCCTCTCCATCCCATCTCTCTGGGTCATCCCAGTGCACCAGCCCCGAGCACCCTGTCTCATGCATTGAACCTGGACTGGTGATTCATTTCACATATGATAATATACACGTTCCAATGCCATTCTCCCAAATCATCCCACCCTCTCCCTCTCTCACATAGTCCAAAAGACTGTTCTATACATCTGTGTCTCTTTTGCTGTCTCGCATACAGGGTTATTGTTACCATCTTTCTAAATTCCATATATATGCATTAGTATATTGGATTGGTGTTTTTCTTTCTGGCTTACTTCACTCTGTATAATAGGCTCCAGTTTCATCCATCTCATTAGAACTGATTCAAATGTATTCTTTTTAATGGCTGAGTAATACTCCATTGTATATATGTACCACAGCTTTCTTATCCATTCTTCTGCTGATGGACATCTAGGTTGCTATTATAAACAGTGCTTCGATGAACATTGGGGTACACATGTCTCTTTCAATTCTGGTTTCCTTGGTGTGTATGCCCAGCAGTGGGATTGCTGGGTCGTATGGCAGTTCTATTTCCAGTTTTTTAAGGAATCTCCACACTATTCTCTATAGTGGCTGTACTAGTTTGCATTCCCTAGCATTTTAAAATTAATGGGAGGGAGTGTGATATACAGTAAAGAACACTGTCTTTGGTAACAGGTTCAAACGCTGAACCTCCATTTTTTTATATAACCTTGGGCGATCTTAGCTAACACCTTCATTAAAAGAATTTAAAATTCTTCCCATATATATTGTTGTGAACTTTATCAAATAACATATGCAAAGCACCTAGAAATGTGGCTAGCACATAGTAGGAAAATAAATGTTCATTTATTTATATGTTAACTGAATCTTGGGCAATTGAAATTGCACAGCAATCCTACCCTATTCAGACTTCCCTGGTGGCTCAGACTGTAAAGAATCCACCTGCACTGTGGGGGACATGGGTTCAATCCCTGGGTTGGGAAGATCCCCTGGAGGAGGGCATGGCAACCCACCCCAGTATTCTTGCCTAGAGAATCCATATAACAGAGGAGCCTAGCGGGCTATAGTCCATGGCATTGCAGAGAGTGAGACAAGACTGAGTGACTAAGCACAGCACAGCACCTATCCTATTAACTAAGGTGAGTGGATATCTTTTAAATTCTTATGAATAAATTCATAGAAATCATATGGTCAAGTGGGTATGGTTGTGTTAGTCACTCAGTTATGTCAGACTCTTTGTGACCCCAAGTGCTGTATTCCACCAGGCTCCTCTGTCCATGGAATTCTCCAGGCAAGAATACTGAAGTGGGTAGCCAATGCCTTTGCCAGAGGATCCTCCCAACCCAGGGATCAAACCCAGGTCTCCTGCATTGTAGGTGGATTCTTTACCATCTGAACCACCAGGGAAGCACCATGATCTAAATGTTCTTACTGAATGGAAATACTGTTCAAGTAGAATTCCATGATGGGCATATTATTTAACTGAAGCTCAATCAGTGTGGAATCTTACCATTATCATGTGCATAAGTGAGCACTTAATGATAGAGGAAGACAATGACAACCAGTCAAAGCTTCTCTGTCAGTGATCCCTGATGAGTAAGTGTCTTTCTGGGAGCAAGCCAGGCAAGGGGAATTAAACCATCCAAAAGCTCCAGGTATTCCCTTAGGAAGTGCATGGACATTTGGGCCCCTTGTAGTCTTTGTTTTATTCTATCATGTTAATAGGTGATCACAAATATTGAGATGGGTAGGCTGGCACAGAGAAACTGAAACCAAGTTGGCTTATGAAATTGACAGATGTCTCATGTACCACTAAGTGTCCTCGTGGGTTTGAGAATCCATTCTGTCTGTATCAAGACAGTTCTCTGCACTCCATTCCATTTCCCCAGTCCCTGTAGTGGTACTGATATGGAATATATGGTTCAAAGAAAACTTCCACTGATAGTTTGGGATCAGTGGATAGAAGAGATTACAAACAGCGTTTCACTCCTGGCAGAGAAGAAATTCTGTCCATGAAGTTTTCATAATCCTCTTGAAGCCTGTGCCAAGGTTTATGAGTACACCTAAAAACAAACAAACAAACAAACAAAAAAAAACTACACAGCTCTCGTAGACTTCAGAGAGCAAAAAAAAAACCATTAATGACTTTGTAGTTTCTGGGGCCATATTTCATCTTGGGAGGTTCAGCTCTTGTCCTTCTCTTTTGCATAAATAAGTGTCATTTTCAGGCCAAATCTCAAGTGCTCCCCCTTCTGACCACTTGAATTCTCCTTAACAAACCATCCTTGCCCTCACTGATTGCCTTAACCATTGCTTGTCTGTATTTTGTATACTGTCTGAGTGTGGTCTGTACACATGGAGTCTTGTGCTATAGGCTGTCTGTGGGCAAGGGCCAGAACTTACAGTCTATTTTATAGAATACATAAATCTCAGTAAATATTTTGGTATGGAGCAAATATTTACTTAAAAATACACTGCAACTATCTAAATGTTCATTTGAAGAATCTGGTCTCAAAAGATTGAATGTGGCTTTATTCTTCTCCAGTTCAGTATTAAAGTCATTACCCTTCTTCAAAATGGGCCCATATAGAAGTCTCCTAAAAGATGGCAAAAAGGAGTCTACAAAATATTCTAGTGCCTTATGTCTTTTTGAGATATGAGCATTAAAATTACTCTTTTCATCTTCTGAATGGTGCTTAGGACACACCTGTGGTCTTAGTTTATGTGAAAATTCATTCTCTCAGTCGGGAAGCATTTAATCACCATCAGATAGGAGTACTTCGTTTTGGGGAGTGATGTTATTGATACCTTGATCCCATCTCTGGCACATAGTAAGCACTCTGACATTTTCTGTCAGTGAATTTCTACTTTGTTTTTATGCTTTCTACATTATGAAGTATTTTCTTTTAGCCTGCAGGATAATCAAATTATACCTGAATATTAAAACCAAGCACAGATTAAGTGTCTGCAATGAGGAGCTTTCTTTGAATCTTTTCTTTAAATATTATATTCTTGTAAGTTGCCTCCCTGGTTTTATGTCTAAAATCTGACTCACAGATTTTTCTCCTCCTTTGACCTAACTCCCTTAAGCCCATAAATCCTGCTTTTAGTAATTGCCTTCTTGGGAACAGCCCTACATTTTCCCCAAAGCTTTTCTTCTCCAAACAATATCAGTTATCATGTTCTCAGAGAAGGGCAATATGTTCAGTCTTATGAAAAGAAATATATTATAAGGAAGGGTCTAGGGAATGACAGAGCATGGTTCCATGAAAGTAATAGAGTAGGATTCTGGTGCTGAGCTTCTCCAAAGCTGATTAAAAGAACCTGAGATAGAAATCCTAGAAAGAAAATGCATACCTGACTTTTCCCTGTTAGCAATAGAGATGGGAGTTTTTAATTTCTGAATTATTAACCAGAATTGCCTTTTTTAAAAGATGTGAAGTTTTCCACATTTATTAAATTGTTATAAATAGATTTTCTGACTTTTTTTTTTTCAGGACTTTCTAAATTCTCAAAAAAAGAAAAAAAAATCTGATCTCACTATGACCTTTAATCTAAATAAAATCTGGCTGGAAGATGGAATTATTCTAAAAGAAAGAAATGAGTTAATAGTAACATTGGCTGTAATTTTCCAGTCCTTTAATTTAAACTGGCTTGATTTTAATACTCTGGCACAGGGTACCCAATAGTAGCAGAGAAACCATGAGAACTCATTCAGCAACATTCTCATAACTTTAAGAACACAGCTGACCCAGTGACTGGGGTTCTGCTGTTGGTAATACCACTGGATTACCACGGGATTTCATTGGATTAAGCCAATGAAAGCCAAAGTTAATTTTTCCAAAAGAAGTGAGGATACAAAATGATATAGAGATACGTAGTCATCAATGATATTCAAATAATCATCAAAGAAAAGAGACAAGAAGGTGTAGCCTATGGCAAAAAAAAAAAAAAGTGACCTATCAATATTCTTCACAGCACTACCATCTTCAAGGTGGCTATTTCCATGAAATATTCCACATTGGATTTGACCTTTACTCTTCCAGAAATCATGTAATTAGAAGAGTTGCCATGAATGCTCACTTAAGAGTTTAGAAATCTGTAAAACCAGGGAAAATGATTCATATTAACTTGTCTCACTTCCATTTATTTATTTACTTATCTTCTTATTCATTCCAGCAAACTTTATTGGGTACTCTTTTTCTCCTTTAGAAAAGGTTAAGATTCCAAGATTATCATTTTCCCTTTCTTTCATTGTTCCTTTATAAGGTTATGCTCAGACTAAGAAGCCAGTAAAAACCCAGGAAAACAAAATTCTGGCCCTCCCCAGGGCAAAGTAGAATGCTATGTCTGGCATTCTACTCTTAAACATAGTTATCTACATTAGTGCAAGACACAGGCATAAATGAATGTTGGAATATGAGGGTACCATTCATATCTTTGATTTTGTTTCTCAGGTCTGATCAAGCATTTATCACAATGACTTAGTCCTCATTCTCTCTGTGATATCAAGTCTCAGTTTGAGCATACAGTCTTTGACAGGTGCTGAAAGCTTTAGTGGAATTTCACATAGTGGTGGTGATTGGGTATATATAGCAAAGCTTCATTTATTTAGCACTTTCATACAAACAGAATTCTGAGAAACTGAAATTTACACAGATGAGGAAATCCTTTTTCTTTTTACCTTTGAATTCTTTACTTTTTACTTTGTGTTTTGATGAAAATATTTTTTAAATTTATTATGCTCTAGTCTTATTTCTTAAACAATGCATAATGAGCATAACCATATCTTATTGCTAATTCTCCTCATAAGCAACTTAATTACTGCTCAATGCCATAATGCACTTTTAATGTCTTCTCCCTATGCTACTCATTATTATAGCATCTGCAGTCAGCAGTATTTCCCTTCCCTTTTGCTGCTTTGGCCTGACACATAAGACAGCTCATGGTTAGAATTATCTGTAAAATAAGGATAAATATATTCTGATAGGTTATTTTCAAGTCTGTCACTCTAGTGAAACATAAAGGCCATAAAGTATAGCAGTCTTTTTGGCCTTTCTAGCTCTTATAATCACATCAGTTGAGACAAAAATGCACCCTTTTTCTAAGGATTTAGATTGCAGTTTGCATGGTTGAATCTTAAATTTAATTATTCTCTTCCTGGGAGATAAGATGACAGAGCAAGAAGATGTGAGCTCACTTCTTCTCATGGAAACACCTAAATTACAACTACTGAAAAAACATAGACAAAAAACATGGGGACCTGCCAAAAAAGATATTCTGCATACAAAAACGAAGAAGAAGCCACAACAGGGTGGTAGAAAAGTTGCGATTGTGATCAAATCGCATCCTATACTGCGTGGGTGATCTACAACCTGGAAAATAATTATGCCACAGAAGCTCTCTTACAGGAATGAAAATTCTGAGTCTGGCAATGGGAGGAGGAGCCCTGGGAGAATCAGTCTTTGAAGGCCACTGGGGTTTGACCATAGGAATTCCACAAGACTAGAAGAAACAAAAACTCTACTCAGAGGGCACACACAGGGTCTTGTGTGCACCAGGACCCAGGAAAAATATCAGTGCCCTCATAAGAGACTGCACCAGACTTATCTGCTAGTATAGGAGGGTATCCTATGGAGATGGGTGTGGGCACGGCTAGTGACTGTAGCTTATTGCAAGGACAAAAACACTGGTGGCAGTACTTCTGGGAAGTACTCACTGGCAAGAGCCCTCTTGGAGGTCACCATTTTCTCACCAAGACCTGGCTTTACTCAATAGTCTGCAGGCTCCAATGCTGGGATACTTCAGGCCAAGCAACCAGCAAGGCAGGAACACAGTCCCCCATCCCCCATCAGCAGATAAGCTTTTTAAGGTTTTCCTGAGCATAGCTCTGCTCACTGGAGAGACAAGACATTCCACCTACCAGCGGGCAAGAACTAGTCCCTTCAACTAGGAAATGTGCATAATTCCCTTAGTCTCATCCACCAGGGGGCCTACAGAAGAAACAAGAACCACAACCTGTAGCCTGCAGAATGGAAACCACAATCACAAAAAGTTAGACAAAATGACATAGCAGAGAAATATGTCCTAGATGAAGGAACAAGATAAAACCTCAGAAGAACAACTAAGTGAAGTAGAGAAAGGCAATCTACCTGAAACAGAATTCAGAGTAATAATAGTAAAGATGATCCAAGGCCTATGAAAAACAATGGAAGCACTGATTGAGAAGACGCAGAAATGTTAACAATGAGCTAGAAGATATAAAGAACAAACAGATATGAACAATACAATAACAGAAATGAAAAATACACTATAGTCATCCAAGAAGGAAAAGAGAGAAAAGACTTGAGAAAATATTTGAAGAGAAAATACCTGAAAACTTCCCTAATGTGGGACAGGAAACAGTCACTCAATTCCAAGAAGCACAGAGAGTCCCAGGCAAGATTAACCTAAGGAAGAACATACTGAGACACATAGTAATCAAATTGACAAAAGTTAAACACAAAGAAAAATATTAAAAGCAACAAATAGTATATAAAGGAATTCTGATAAAGTTATCAGTAGTTTCTCAGCAGAAAATCTGTAGGCCAGAAGGGAGTGGCACAATATATTTAAGTGAAGAAAGGGAAGAGTCTACAAACAAGAATACTTTCCCCAGCAGGGCTCACATTCAGATTTGATCAAGAAATTGGAAAAAAAAAAAAAACAAACTGTACAGACAAGTAAGGACTGAGAACTCACCATCACCATACCAGCTTTGAAACAAATGCTAAAGGAATTTCTCAAGGTGTAGAAGAAAAGATCACAATTAGAGATAAGACAGTTACAAATGGAAAAGCTGACTGGTAAAGGCAAACATAATTAAAGGTAGGAGATCATCTGCAGACAAATGATATCAGAACCAGCAATGGTGAGAAGAGGAGAGCACAAATGCAGGATATTAGGAACGTATTTGAAATCAAAAGACCAGCAACTTAAAACAATCTTATTTATATATACACTGTTCTATCAAAACCTCACACTAATTGCAAACTGTTAAATCTACAATAAATACACACACACAAAAAGAAAACGGAATCTAAACACAACACTAAAGTTGATCATCAAATTACAAGAGAACAAGAGTAAAGGGAAGAAAAACACCTACAAAAACAAATCCAAAACAGTTAACAAAACAGCAGTAAGAACATACATATCAATAATCACCTTAAACATAAGTGAATTAAATGCTCCAACCAAAAGACACAGACTGGCTGAATGGATACAAAAACAATACCCCTATATATGCTGTCTACAAGAAACCCACCTCAGATCTAGGGACACATTCAGACTAAAAGTGAAGGTATGGAAAAAATGTATCCCATGCAGACAGTAATTAAAAGAAAGCTGAAGTAGCAATAGTCATATCGGACAAAAAAGACTTTAAAATAAAGACTGTTATAAGAGACAAAGAAGGACATTACATAATGAACAGGATCAATACAAAAAGATGTAACCATTGTAAATATATAAGGCAAACAACAACAGCCATAAATGGAGACATCAACAGTAAGACAATAATAATGGTGGTCTTTAACACTCCACTTTCATCAATGGGCAAATCATCCAGACAGAAAATTGTCAGGGGACATTCAACTTTAAGGAATCCAATATGTTGCGTTTTTCTTCCTTTGTGTGCCATTTCTCAAGGATTCTCTGTTCCTTATCAGTTCCTATTTCGGGAATGAAAAGAGCTGCACACAGTTCTCAGGACTGAGATCATGGGAAAGGGTACCTGCTTGGATTCCTTTCAGTAACTCCCTTCAGTGACTCTTTTCAGCATCAGCGACCTTGTATGTATTAGACTATCCATTTTGTTGCAACTGATGGAATTTCATTCTTTGGAATGGCTGAGTAATCATTTTACTGATGATATATAAACATGCATTTGTGCTAATAAAATACCCTTGCTCCACTAGAGACTTGGGTTCCCTGCATCCTTCTTTTTGTCTTCATTCTCTTTGGAGTGTGGAAGCCTACCGAGCTCACTTTCTTCCCCTGGCTTTCAAGACCTCCTTGAGAAGATGCCCTGTGCCTTCGTGAGTGGTGCAAGTCCTGTGCATGGGCTTTATTGGTTTTCCACATAACTCGAGAAATACTGCTCTCTCTTTCCCTTTTTCTCTTTTTCTTTTCGTCAACTCTCGTCCCCATGTCCCAGTCTATACAAGACCACAACAAGTGGCGCCTGAACAGGAACATGGTATTCATGGCGTTCAGGATGAAGTGACTGGGACCTACTGAGGTTGTTAAGTATGGGGTTATGCGACAAATGGCTGGAAAGCCCCACCATTTTTCTCTCCAAATGGTGGAAAACTATGTTGACTGTAATAATTGTAGTCATCTTATTCTTGCTGTTTGCTTTTTATATCTGTAACCATAAAATGAGCTAACTGTTACTCAGGGCCTCTAGATCAGAGACCCTCAATGTGAGGATAAAGAAAATATGCTGCCTCAACAGTTTAGGGCCTATGTGCCTTCCCAGCAGGAAGAAATTACAGGACGATTTCTCCACCCCTTTCCCTGACAACCATAGTCTCCTAGAAACAGGAGGAACTGAAAGAGATAGAGCTTAGACAACAATCTAGGGCCCTATAAAGAGAAAGCAAACATTTTCACTCATGCTTTCATTAAGCCTTGTGCAACAATGTATCTTGCCAAAGAACTGACCTTTCTTTAGGTCCAAAACTAATAATTCAGTTCAGTTCTTTTAATTTCATGGTTGCAATCACCATCTGCAGTGATTTTGGAGCCAAAAAATATAAAGTCTGACGCTGTTTCCACTGTTTCCCCATCTATTTCCCATGAAGTGATGGGAGCAGATGGCATGATCTTTGTTTTCCAAATGTTGAGCTTTAAGCCAACTTTTTCACTCTCCTCTTTCACTTTCATCAAGAGGCTTTTTAGTTCCTCTAATTACACAACACAATGTCTTACTCATGGAAATGCTTTTTTTAGGCTCTATGTTGATGACTATAATTGTAACAAATCTTGCCTGGGAACTCGTATCTCAAGACTTGTACCCCTGATTACACAGCAACAGTATATCTTGCCCAGAGAGATTAGTTGGAACCTGTTCTCCCTGGCTAATTTTGTGCCAAAGTTATCTCAAGATGTATGTCTTGGAAAAGGGCCTAATAGAACTCTTACAACATTGAGGTATTCTTTTTATCTATTCTCAGCAACTAGTTGAAAAATACAAGGTCCCACTTAAACCAATGAGACAAATACTCTTTCTACTCCCCTTTTGATATCTATGACAGAAGCTTTCTCTGTTCTGTCACTTTAAATAAAATTTTGCACATCAAGCTTTGAATGACTGAAACCTATCTTTGGTCCCAGAGTTAACTCTCCTTAAACCAGGAAAATATCTTCAATGGTCTATGTGGTTTCAAGATGTGGCTTGGGATCATGCCAATTTTAATGCTTGAGCTGACACTCCCCAGAACCAAATCACTTTTAAAATGTTAACTAATACAAGACAATTTGAGGCAATAGAAGCTCAAATACAATGCCCTCCTTTATTGTATGAACAATTAAAAGAAATTGCCCTTGAAGCCTGGGATCAAATTACTCCTCAAGGAGAACCTAAAGGTAGTTACACTAAGATATTACAAGGACCTAATGAAGCCTATACTGATTTTCTAGCTAGACTAGAAACTGTTGTTTCCAGTAGTGTAATTGGAGAAGATGCCAGATCACAACCAGAAAAACTGATTGCATATGAAAATGCAAATCAAAAATGTCAACGGACTATCACTCCAATACAGGAGACTGAGACTCTTATTGATTATTTGAAAGCTTGCCACAATCTAGGGTCTAAGACAGAAAATGCAAATGTTAGCTGAAACAATGGCTGCTGCTTTTAAAAAGGGAGATGAAGGATGTTTTGCATGTGGGGATAAGACCCATATAAAAAAAGATTGCCCTAAGAAACATGCAAAAAAAATTAAAAATAATAAAAACTTTCCAAAAATCTGCCCTTATTGCCATAAAGGGATACGTTAGGCTAGAAAATGTCAGCCTAGCATATTGAAAAGCAGAGATATTACTTTGCCAACAAAGGTCCGTCTAGTCAAGGCTATTTTTTTCCAGTGGTCATGTATGGATGTGAGAGTTGGACTGTGAAGAAGGCTGTGCACTGAAGAATTGATGCTTTTGAACTGTGGTGTTGGAGAAGACTCTTGAGAGTCCCTTGAACTGCAAGGAGATCCACCCAGTCCATTCTGAAGGAGATCAGCCCTGGGATTTCTTTGGAAGGAATGATGCTAAAGCTGAAACTCCAATACTTTGGCCACCTCATGTGAAGAGTTGACTCATTGGAAAAGACTCTGATGCTGGAAGGGATTGGGGCAGGAGGAGAAGGGGATGACTGAGGATGAGATGGCTGGATGGCATCACGGACTCGATGGATGTGAGTCTGAGTGAACTCCGGGAGATGGTGATGGAGAGGGAGGCCTGGCATGCTGTGATTCATGGGGTCACAAAGAATCAGACACGACTGAACAACTGAACTGAAATGAACTGAAATATTATGTTGAGGGAGAGCGTGTTTTGGGAACCTCCAAGCTGGGGACTCCCCGGGTCCCCTTCAACAAAAACCAGGGACAAACTCCATCTTTTCCCTCAAACCTTCAACGTCTGGCAGTGCTGCCTTCGATATATCAGCCCTAAATGATTTTCTCTTTTTCCCTCAAGCAAGTCCTTCCAGAATACCTATTGGACTTTTTGGACCCCTAACTCCACAAACCTTCGACATTTTACTTGGCTGATCTAGCTTGAATTCTAAGGGAATTACTGTTCACCCTGGAATAATTGATTCAGATTATAAGGGAGAAATTCAAGTTATGATGTCATCTCAGATACTATGGTAATTTTAAAAAGGGGACAAAATTGCCCAATTACTTCTTTTACCTTTAGTTCAGTTCAGTTCAGTCGCTCAGTCGCTCAGTCGCACTGTCCATCAACAACTCCTGGAGTTCACTCAGACTCATGTCCATCGAGTTCGTGATGCCATCCAGCCATCTCATTCTCTGTTGTCCCCTTATCCTCCTGCCTCCAATCCCTCCCAGCATCAGAGTCTTTTCCAATCAGTCAACTCTTCACATGAGGTGGCCAAAGTATTGGAGTTTCAGCTTTAGCATCATTCCTTCCAAAGAACACTCAGGACCGATCTCCTTCAGAATGGACTGGTTGGATCTCCTTGGAGTCCAAGGAACTCTCAAGAATCTTCTCCAACACCACAGTTCAAAAGCATAAATTCTTTGGCACTCAGCTTTCTTCACAGTCCAACTCTCCCATCCATACATGACCACTGGAAAAACCATAGCCTTGACTAGACGGACTTTTGTTGGCAAAGTAATGTTTCTGCTTTTCAATATGCTATCTAGATTGGTCACAACTTTTCTTCCAAGGAGTAAGCATCTTTTAATTTCATGACTGCAATCACGATCTGCAGTGATTTTGGAGCCCTGAAAAATAAAGTCTGATACTGTTTCCATTGCTTCCCTACCTATTTCCCATGAAGTGATGGGACCAGATGCCATGATCTTAGTTTTCTGAATGTTGAGCTTTAAGCCAACTTTTTCGCTCTCCTCTTTCACTTTCTTCAAGAGGCTTTTTAGTTCCTCTTCACTTTCTGCCATAAGGGTGGTGTCATCTGCATACTTGAGGTTATTGATACTTTTCCCAGCAATCTTGATTCCAGCTTGTGCTTCTTCCAGCCCAGCGTTTCTCATGATGTACTCTGCATATAAGTTAAATAAGCAGGGTGGCAATATACAACCTTACCTTACCATAATTAATTTCTATTAAATCCTCTTGTGATATACAGACAGATGGTTCAAAAAATACAGATCAAAAACAATCCTTATGGACATCGTTGGTATCTGAATATGCCCGAGCAAAGATAAATATCAAAATTAATGGTAAAAAATTTTCTGGTCTCCTTGATACTATATCTGACATCACTATTATAGGCCAAATCTTGGCCTATACAAAAGATTTCTTGCCAAATTACAGGAGTTTCTCAAACTAAAATACAAAATGTTTATCAAAGTATTCAAATTTATCCTTGTGAGAGACCAGAAGGCCAGCCTGCTACATTACAACCTTACAAAGTAGATGTACCCCTTAATCTATAGAATGAGATATACTTATACAATGGCAAACTCAGAAATAAATTCCACACTTTTCTTAGGGGCCACTGCTCATTTAACAAACAAAACAGTTATTAAAATAACTTAGGAATATGATGAGCTTATTTGGACAGATTTTGGCCCCTTACAAAAGAGAAATTACAGGCTACTAAAGAACATATAGACATACAATTAAAATTAAAACATATTGAAAAATCTTATAAAAAAATCTGGCAAATGACATCTGTTAACAGATCTTAGAAAAGTTAATGCATCTATGAATCCTATGGGTACATTGCAATAAAAAATCCCATCACCTACCATTATTCCTCAAAACTGGCATATTATTATTATTGATTACAGGATTGCTTTTTAAATATAAATTTACATCCTCTAGACCAAAAGAGATTTGCTTTCTCTCTTCCTTATCCTAATCACACTGGGCCTCATAAGCAATACCAATAGACTATATTTCCTCAAAAAAATGATGAATTTTCCCACCATGTGTAAATATTATGTAACCAATGCCCTGGAACCTATAAGAAAACAATTTTCTAACTTTCTTGTTATTCATTATGTGGATGATATATTGTTTTCAGCTCCATCTGTTTTGGAAACTCAACACATGTTTAATATAGCCCAACAATGCTTGGAAGACTCTGGATTAATTATTACCCCTGAAAAAATTCAAACCTCTACACCTTAACATTACTTAGGGTTTGTTATTAATAGACAACATATTACTCCCAAACTGACACAGATTCGTACTGATAAATTATCAACCTTGAATGATTTTCAACTTTTAAGAGATATAAATTAGATCGGACCTTCTTTAGACATTGCTAATTATCAACTGCCTAATTTATTTAATACTTTGAAAAGAGATCCCAATTTAAATAGCCCTTGTTCATTTTTACAAGAGGCATGAGAAGAACTCTTTTTAATATAAAATAAATTGCAAAAGCAATTTCTTACACGTATTAGACTTGATTTACCTCTAAAATTATTTATACTCTCTTCTCTTCATTCCCCCACCAGACTTCTTGCCCAGCAAAAACATCCAATAGAATGGATCTATACCCATTTTAGAGGGACAAAATCACTTACACCCAATCTTGATTTAATCGCTCTAATCATTATCAATGAAAGAAATAAAACCAAAACGTTAATTGGCTCTGATCCTCATAAAATTGTAATACCTATTAATAAATCTCAATTGGAGAACACATTACAAACTTTTACTGATTTCCAAATAGCCATTCTGAAATATTTTGGAAAAATTTCATTATCCTAACAAGCTCTGAAATTTCTTCAAAAATACCAAATTTATTATCTCCTACACTGTCAGCTCACAGCCTATACCTCAAGCTGATGTTTTCTATACAGATTGGACCAAAAATGCCAAAGCTTCATTCTGGTCTCTCAAAGAATATGAAATCTTTTATACTAAATTTCATTCTGCTCAACAAAATAAATTATATGTTATCATTTAAGTTATTTACTTACATAGTCTCTGATTCCTTATATTCAATTTTTATATTAAAAACTATAAAAACCTCCACTATAAATTCCAATCACCCTGTTATTCAACAACTTTTTTTCAAACTACAATCTATTATTAGAAAATGCACTTCTCCCATTTATATTATTCATATTGGAACACATTCCTGCCTTCCCGGCCCTATGACTCATGGTAATGAACAAGCTAATGAACTTGTTTCTTTTGCTACTTTCCAGAGAAGGCAACGGCAACCCACTCCAGTACTCTTGCCTGGAAAATCCCATGAATGGAGGAGCCTGGTAGGCTGCAGTCCATGGGGTCGCGAAGTCGGACATGACTAAGCGACTTCACTTTCACTTTTCACTTTCATGCATTGGAGAAGGAAATGGCAACCCACTCCAGTGTTCTTGCCTGGAGAATCCCAGAGACGGGGGAGCCTGGTGGGCTGCCGTCTATGGTGTCGCACAGAGTCGGACACGACTGAAGTGACTTAGCAGTAGCAGCAGCAGTAGCAGCAGCAGTTTGCTACTCCCGAAAAACAACATGCTTTATTACGCAATAATGCTGGCTCCTTACACCAAATATAGAAAATTCCATACAGCCACTAAAGAAATCATTAATAATTGCTCTACTTATAAACTCTTACATCTTTGACCCATTACACAAGGTATCAATCTTTGAAGATTACAACCCAATAAATGATGGCAAATGGATATAACTCATTGCCCTGAACTCTCTCTATCTTCTTTCTTACATGTCTATATCAACACAAACTCTTCTTTTATCTGGGCCATACCTCTTTGAAGTGAAACTACACAACACATTATAACTCATCTATTAAATTGTTTTGCTATAATGAAAACTCCTAGTTTCATAACAACGGACAATGTCCCTGCCTATATTTCTAAACACTTCAAACAATTTTTACAATCATTTTCTATTAAACATGTTACAGATATTCCTTATAATCCACAAACACAAGGTATAATCAAAAAAACACATCCCACACTGAAACTACAAATAAAAAAATTTAAAAGCGGGGAATACACAGGAACACTACTTAATCTTCCTTATCTAAAACGGACTTTACTAGATTCCAACACAAGCTATTCTCTAAACCTATAACTGTTTTTAATACAGCTTTATTTGTTTTAAATTTTTTAAACTTACTGCAAGGAGATATTTTAACAACAACAAAAAAAAAAATCGAGAAACTGAAAGACCCTTCTCTTCCTCTGCCCATTTGGTATCAAGATGGGCTGACTAAACAATGGAAATCTGGAAAATTAATATTACAGGAAAAAAGGTATGCTTATATTTTCCCAGATAGATCCAACAAAGTCAGTTGGCTCCTTCTTCAGAAGATCTGCCCCCAGAGAATCACCAATATTCAAGATAGAGAGGAAAAAACGAAACTCCCAGGAAGAGGAGGTTCCAGTACAAGCCATGGCAGCTTAAGAAATTTCCAAAAAATGCTGCACCCAACGTCATCTACCTCATGATCCCCCTACTTGGAGGCAGATAAAAGGTGAAAATCTGGTTTCTCAACAGGGAATGCCTCGGAATCCAGAAAATATTTTTGTTGCTATGCTGGCTTTGCTTGCTTTTGCTTCCCCTGCTCAAGCTGAGTTGATGAATCATACTTACTGGGCCTATATACCCAACCCCCCTTTACTACACATTGTAGGATGGACAAAAAGAAGACCAATCATATCTACCAATGACTCAATACATATGCCTCCTCCTTGGAGTCTGGAGGGGCCCTCACACCCTGAGGAAGAAGGGAGACTAATTAATATTTCTTTAGGTTATGAAATCCTTCCTTTATGTATGGACCCAGCAGAATTATGCAGAAACATTAGCCGACAAACTTGGGCTTTCACCCTGCCTCCAAAAATGGACTTTTGGACATTGCTTGGATTATTTACTGCCCTTTCTTTTTAGGAGAACCATGCCAACACTACTGGAACTCTAGGGAAAGGACAAAACCATTACACAGAGGGTTTACTTATAAGACCTTTAAATACACTCCTGTTCGTTGGGACAGATGTCAAGCCAAAACAGGAAAATCAGTTTGTGGCCAATTATACCATTGTTGATTAGGGATCCCATAGTATGTGGTTATCTCACTGTTCAGATGATATTAACAGCACTATATGTGATTATGCTACTCAAGTATCATGGAAGATTACCAATACTATGATGGAACATTACCATGACAAAGGGCTTCTTGGCTGGTTTGATGGTGGAATGGCACCCCCTCACCCTCGAATAGTCCTCAATAAACGGATTGGGCCTGAACAATGGGACATTTGGAAACTTGCCATGAGCACTGAAGAACTTGTAACTTGGACTGGATGTTTCACAGACTAGTCATAGTTCTAGTCATTATTCCTTTCATTATAATCAGTCATATTTTATACAAGCTTGTGTTCCTCTTCCTTTTGTTGTAGCTATAGAAAACTTACAATTTAATAAGACTTTAAGTTCTGTAACTTGTATAGATTGCAAACTAGATACTTGTCTTAACTCCTCCATGTCTACAAAAAAGAATCCCTTCTGATTCTTCGATCTCAACGTAACCTATGGTTGCCAATAGATCTCCAACGACCCTGAAAAGAAGGCCCCATGGCCGGACTTGCTTCCTGGTTATTACTTATTAAATTTCTCTGATGATCTAAACGATTCATTGGATGGCTAATACTTGGCACATTGGGATTGATAGCCATTTGCACTACTGCCGCTTTACAAACCTCAATTCAAGCACACAATTTTATCCAAAATTGGACTAAAGTTGCTCATACTATGTGGGCCACTCAGGCTCAGATAAAAGAGGAAGTTCAAGATAAAATACAGGAAATAAAAATAGCCTTCCAATGGGTCAGAGATCAATTAATAGATTTACAAAAACAAGCTATACTAAAATGTGATTGGACTTCTATTCAATTTTGTATTACCCCTGTTCAGTTCAACTATAGTGCCTACAATTGTGAATGAATCAAATTTCATCTTCCTTAAATGTACAATTATTACAAATAGAAATCTTTGAAGCCTTCTCTAAGAGTCTACCTTCTTCCAATAATCTAGAAACCTTATCTAAATAGCTAGCTGATCAATTATCTGGACTAGACTCTCGAAGATGGTCAGAAAACATTATACATAGTACTGGATCTGAAATTGTAATGCTAATAATTGTCCTAATGGTTATATGCATAGTATACCGATGCCTTTCAACTAAAATTATTCAAACTAAACAAACTCATTTGGTCAGGACCTTTTTCACTAAAATATCTACAGTCACCCCAATTATGAAAAAATTAAAAAGGGGGAATTGTCAGGGAACGTTCAACTTTAAGGAATCCAGTATGTTGTTTTTCTTCCTTTGTGTGCCATTTCTCAAGGATTCTCTGTTCCTTATCAGTTCCTATTTTGGGAACAAGTGGAGCTGCATGCAGTTTTCAGGACTGAGATCATGGGAAAGGGTACCTGCTTGGATTCCTTTCAGTAACTCCCTTCAGTGACTCTTTTCAGCATTAGTGACCTTGTATGTATTAGACTATCCATTTTGTTGCAACTGATGGAATTGCATTCTTTGGAATGGCTGAGTAATCATTTTGCTGATGATATATACACATGCATTTGTGCTAATAAAATACCCTTGCTCCACTAGAGACCTGGGTCCCCTGCATCCTTCTTTTTGTCTTCATTCTCTTTGGAGCATGGAACCCTACTAAGCTCACATTCTTGCCCGGGCTTTCAAGACCTCCTTGAGAAGACTCCCTGTGCCTTTGTGAGTGGTACAAGTCCTGTGCATGGGCTTTATTGGTTTTCCATGTAACCCGAGAGATACTGCTCTCTCTCTCTCTTTTTCTCTCTTTCTTTTCACTGACTTCAGTCCCCATGTCCTGGTCTGTAAAAGACCACACAGAAAATCAGTAAGGAAACACAGGCCTTAAATGACACACTAAACCAGATGGACTTAATTGATATTTATAGACCATTCCATCCAAAAACAGCAAAATATACTTTCTTCTCGAGTTCATATGGAACTTCTTCAGAACTTATCAAAGCAAACTTCAGTAAATTTAAGAAAATTAAAATCATATCAAGCATCTTTTCTGACCACAACACTACAATATTAGAAATCAACAATAAGGATAAAACTGTAAAAATACAAACATGGGGAAGGTATACAGTATGCTACTCACCAACCAATGGAACACTGAAGAAATGAAGGGGAAAATAAAAAATACCTAGAGATGAATGAAAATGAAAGCATGATGATCCAAAACTTATGGGATGCAACAAAATCAGTTCTAAGAGGAAAGCTTATAGCAATAAAATTTTATACAAGCTTATAGAAATACAGGAAGCAAGAAAAATCTCAAATAAACAGTCTAACTTTACACCTAAGGCAACTTGAGAAAGAAGAACAAACAAAACCCAAAGTTAATAAAAGAAAAGAAATAATAAAGATCAGAGCAAAAATAAGTGAAACAGGGATGAAGAAAACAATAGAAAAAAATCAATAAAACTGAAAGCTGATTCTTTGAAAAGGTAAATAAAATTGATAATCCTTTAGCCAGAACTCACCAAGAAAAGGGGTTCCCAGGTGGTGCTAGTGGTAAAGAACCTTCCTGCCAATTCAGGAGATGTAAGAGACACAGGTTTGATCCCTGGATTGGGAAGGAGGACATGGCAACCCACTCCAGTATTCTTGCTTGGAGAATCCCACGATCAGAGGAGCCTGGCTGGCTACAGTCGATAGGGTCACAAAGAGTCAGATACAACTGAAGCAACTTAGCATGCCCATGCACCAAGAAAAAGAGGGAGAATTCTCAAATCTATATAATTAAAATGAAACAAGAGGTGTTATAGTGGACACCACAGAAATACAAAGAATCAGGAGACAAGCAACTATATGCTAATAAAATGGACAACCTGGAAGAAATGGATAAATTCTTAGACATATACAATCTCTGAAGATGGGGAGAAATAGAAAATATGAACAGACCAAACACAAGTCCTGAAATTGAACTATGACTTGTATTGTTGTTCACTCAGTCATGTCTGACTCTTTGCAACCCATGGACTGCAGCATGCCAGGCTTCCTAGTCTTTCACCATTTCCCAGAGTTTCCTCAGGCTCATGTCCATTGAGTCAGTGATGCCATCCAACCATCTTATACTCTGTCATCCCCTTCTCCTCCTGTGTTCCATCTTTCCCAGCATCAGGGTCTTTTCCAAAGATTGTAAAACTCCCAACAAACCAAAGTCTAGGACCAAATAACTTCACAGGCTGAATGCTATCAAAAGTTCAGAGAAAAGTTAACCCCTATATTCTGAAACTATTTCAAGAAATGGAAGAGGAAATAACACTCCCAAACTCTTTCTATGTCTCCATCTACCAAGCAGGAGACATGAGTTCGATCCCTGGATCAGAAGATTCCCTAGAGACAGAAATGACAATCCACTCCAGCATTCTTGCCAGGGAAATCCCATGGACAGAGGAGCCTGGTGAGCTATAGTCCATGGGGTTGCAAAAGAGACAGACACAACTTAGTGCTTAAAAACACAACAAAATTGGAAAAGAAGTAAAACTGTCACTGTTTGCTGATGACATGATATTATATGTAGAAAATACTAAGGATGCTACCATAACACTACTACAACTCATCAATAAATCTGATAAAGTTGCAGGATACAAAATAAATACACAGAAATCTGTTATATTTCTATACACTAAAAATGAAAGATCAGAAAGAGAAATTAAAGAAAGAATCCCATTTACCATCATATCAAAAAGAAAAAAACACTTAGGAATAAACCTATCTAAGGAGGCAAAGGACTTGTACTCCAAGAGCTATAAGATACTGATGAAAGAAATTGAATATGACCCAACCAGATGGAAAGATATACCATGTCCTCAGGTTGGAAGAATCAATATGGTCAAAATGACAGTACTACCCAAGGCAATCTACAGATTAAACGCAACCCCTATCAATTTGCCAGTGGTGTGCATGCATGCTTAGTTGCTAAATTGTGTTTGACTCTGCAATCCCATGGACTGTAGCCCACCAGCCTCCTCTGTCAATGGGATTTCCCAGGCAAGAATACTGGAGTGAGTTGCCATTTCTTTCTCCGGGGAATTTTCCCAACCCAGGTATCAATCCCATGTCTCCTGCATTGGCAGTCAGATTCTTTACCACTGAGTCACCCAGAGAGCCTTTACCAATGGCATTTTTCACAACACTAGAACAAAAAAATCTTAAAATTTGTATGAAGACACAAAAGAGAGAACTAGTGCAGTCAGATTCCCTGACTTCAGACTATACTACAAAGTGACAATCATCAAAACAGTATGGTATTGGCACTGAACTCAGTTTAATTTGTTGTTATTCACTAGCTAAATAGTGTCCAACTCTTTGAGACCCCATGGACTGCAGTAAGCCTAGTTTCCCTGTCCTTCACTATCTCCTGGAGTTTGTTCAAACTCATGTCCATTGAGTTGGTGATGCTATCCAACCATCTTATCCTGTCACCCCCTTCTCCTATTGCCTTCAATCTTCCCTAGCATCAAAGTCTTTTCCAGTAAATCAATGTAACATGATAAAAAGACCAGAAATAAACTCATGTACCTGTGGTTCATTAACCTGTAACAAAGGTGGCAAGACTATACAATGGAGAAAAGACAGTCTCTGTAATAAGTGGTGCTGGGGAAACTGGGCAGCTACATGTGAAAAATGAAATTAGAACATTTTTTAACATCACACACAAAAATAGACTCAAAATGGATTAAATACATAAATTTAAGGTGAGATACTCTAAAACTCTTCAAGGAAAGACAGGCAGATAGTATTTGACATAAATTGCAGCAATATCTTTTTCAATCTGTCTCCTAGAGTAATGGAAATAAAAATAAATAATTTATTTTCTGCTCAATTCTTCAACATAAATGCCTCCATTGTCTACTTGATGATATTAAGTGAGTGAAAAGGACAGTGTCCATGGCAATAGACTTCATCCCACACATGGTCCAATACCTAGGCTATCTGGTTCTCAGAACTTGGAAAATAATGAGTGTGTTCAAACTGAGGTAGTCAAGCAGTTGTGGGGCAGGGTAAAGACATAGAAGCTTCTGACATCTTCAGTAAAAACAGAACCCTATGATCTACCTCACCAAGTAAAGGATGCAAAAATTCAGAAACTATGCACAAGCCAGAATTTCTCCCCTTCTCATCACTTCAACACCTACTACCTGCTCTTGGGAGAACCTCCTCACTCCTCTGGCAATCCTGCTGACAATGGTGGCCTGTGAGTTGGCAGAAGGGCTGAAAAAGACAAATGCCTTCACCTATTCCCCAAACTTCAGTGTGTGTTCTTCTTTATAAAAGGCCTTAGTAAACCAGAATTTTCAGTCTTTGGATTGACGTAGTATATGATTCCTGCTAATCTACAGGTTTCTCAGCATCAAGTGCTTTCATCCTTTACATGTCAAATTCCCCAGCAGTGCCTGTGTCCTCTGGGTGCCCTGAACTCTGCAAGTTTCCAGCCCTGGAGTAGTACAAGCATTTTCTCAGCTGGAACTCCCAAATCTTACATCTTACAAAGGGCTAGGATCAACTTTCCTCTTTTTTTCTTCTCAATTCACCTCCTGATGACCTCATCCATTTCTCTGATGTCAGCTATTTACTTTGGTGTGGACTAACCTTAAATATACATCTCTACATAAACAGATTGGGTGCTTCTTCTGTCAAACCAGTGGTCATTGCTTAAACACAAAAAATACAAACACACACACACACACACAACTTGATTATCATTTTATTCTTAGGTTGAATGTGACAAATTCACTAACAAGGTGACTGAAATTTTAGTACTGGCTTTTTCTTTTTTCTCTAATTTTCTGCCTGCCTCTATACTAGCTGTTAATGTCTATGAACCTCAATTTTCTTGGCTCTAAAGCAGAGTTTAACTAAATAACTTATTAAGCCATACACAGTTCTAAAATGGTTTGATATCTAATACATACCTTTGAAAATGAAAGTGAAGTTGCTCAGTTGTGTCTGACTCTTTGCGACCGGCGGACTGTAGCCCACCAAGCTCCTCCATCCATGGGATTCTCCAGGCAAGAATACTGGAGTGGGTTGCCATTTCCTTCTCCAGGGTATCTTCCCAACCCATGGATCAAACCCAGGTCTCCCACATTGCAGGCAGATGCTTTAACCTCTGCACCACCAGCTGCTGCTGCTGCTAAGTTGCTTCAGTCGTGTCCGACTCTGTGCGACCCCATAGACGACAGCCCACCAGGCTCCCCCGTCCCTGGGATTCTCCAGGCAAGAACACTGGAGTGGGTTGCCATTTCCTTCTCCAGTGCATGAAAGGGAAAAGTGAAAGTAAAATCGTTCAGTCGTGTCCGACTCTTCGCAGTCCCACGGACTGCAGCCTACCAGGCTCCTCTGTTCATGGGATTTTCCAGGCAAGAGTACTGGAGTGGGGTGCCATTGCCTTCTCCCTGCACCACCAGGGGGAAGCCCTTAAATATAAGAATCCAAGTACTAACATCAAAGATTTCAAGGGAGGAAAGGAAGCCAGGAGGGAGGAAGAAGAGGGAGGAGGTGGGGGGGGGGCGGGGCGGTGGTGGTGAAAGGGGTGGCCTTACAGACGTCTCCTCCCACCTACAGATACCCAGGCATTATGGGACTTTTCCCTGGGCCTCCAGAGAAGGGAGGACTGGAAGTTGGCCCTACCAGAAATCAGACCAGACCAGAACCAGAATTTGAGTTCTCTGCCAAGAGGAGGTGATCAGTCTCCAATCCTCAGCTCAGGCTGAGGGCCCTTTCGACCAGATGCCTGCATCCAGGACCAGGGGACTAGAAAAACAGGAAAGGATAGGAAGGGTTAAGGAGAGGAAAGAGAGAGGGAAGGGGAGAGAGGTCAATAAAGTCTCTTGTTTCTTACCAGTTGGGGCACTCTGGCCAGTTGTCCGTGTCAGGAGGAGACCAGGGACAAAAGGGTCCCAGTTGTGGCCGCTGGGTCTGGTCCATTGGCAGGCAAGCTGGTCCTTGAGTACCCTGAGTGGTCAGGATGTCAGTCTCAGCGAAGAAGAGTCTCTGCCAGAGTCGCCATTTGTTGTAGGAAGGGGGACACCTTCCAGGGCCTGAAAATGGGCTTTTGTCTAACACTCGGAAATGAATTGTCCGAGGAGACACATGTGCTGAAAAAGCAAGAGATTTTATTGGGAAAGGGCACCCGGGTGGAGAGCAGTAGGGTAAGGGACCCCAGGAGAACTGCTCTGCCACGAATACATGCCTTTACTTCATTTAATTGGTCCAAAGAACTACCATCAGAATTTAAGACATGAAGTTTTATCATATTATTTTTCTGACCCTTTTCCCTCTTAACATAGATAGTTTTTATAGAGAAATATTTAAACATATAGAAAAGCAAATAGAATCATACAACAGACATTCAAATACCGTGTATGATGATACATATGCATCTGGCACATGGTAAGTGATCAGTACTCTTGGAATGAATGAATGATCTGGACCATAAAGAAGGCACTGCTGCTAAGTCCCTTCAGTCGTGTCCGACTCTGTGCGACACCATAGAGGGCAGCCCACCAGGCTCCCCTGTCCCTGGGATTCTCCAGGCAAGAACACTGGAGTGGGTTGCCATTGCCTTCTTCAATGCAGGAAAGTGAAAAGTGAAAGTGAAGTCGCTCAGTCCTGCCCGACGCTCAGCGACCCCATGGACTGCAGGCTTCCAGGCTCCTCCATCCATGGGATTTTCCAGGCAAGAGTGCTGGAGTGGGGTGCCATTGCCTTCTCCGAGAGAAGGCACAGTTGCTTTAAAATAGGTGTTACTTCCTAAGAATGTCCAGCAGAGGGCGCGTTGGTTCAGATGAGTTATTAATCCCTTGGTGCGTTAGCGCCCCTCAGTGTACGACTCAATTATTCTGCAATTACCTAACACATTTCCAACAACTGATTTGCTCCTTGCTAACCATATTAAATGGGCACAACTATGCATATGTAAAAATTGTTCACAGACCTCAAAGTGAGTGGCATAGTAAATACCTATTTGGAAAATTTGCATTATTTAAATCATCTATCTAGATCATTCTATTAATATGATCCTCCCTCACCCCCTGCTCAATTCTTTTTTGCAAGTGTTGGAATATTTCTAAACTAGGCTAGTCAGAATGGCAAAGTGATAGACCGAATTAATTATCCCTGTTGCTGCCTAGTTTGCTTCACTATTATTTTACATATGCACCGCCCGCCCCTCCCCCACACTCCTTATCCCCTGTGTGTGTGTGTGTGTGTGTGTGTGTGTGTGTGTGTGTGTGTGTTAGTCACTCAGTTGTGTCCGACTCTCTGTGACCCTATGGACTGTAGCCCTCCAGGCTCTTCTGTCCATGGGATTCTCCAGGTAAGAATACTGGAGTGGGTTGCCATTTCCTTCTCCACCTTATCCCCTGAGAAAGCCACTATTAACAGTCTTTTGCATCTTCCTGAAGTTGAATACACATGTGCAACCATAGTATTAAGGTTTTCTTCCTAAAACTGCCATCACAAATGCACACCATCCTGTAGTTTGTTTTTAATGAATATCTTTCTGATATCTGTACGTGGTGGCACTAGTGGTAAAGAACCCATCTGCCAATATAGGAGACGTGAGAGATGCGGGTTTGACCCTTGGGTCAGGAAGATCCCCTGGAGGAGGGCATGCCAACCCACTCCAGTATTCTTGCCTGGAGAATCCCATGGACAAAGGAGCCTGGTAGGCTACAGCCCATGGGGTCGCAAAAAGTTGGACACGACTGGAGCAATTATCACTCACTTAGCAGCAGCAGAATCACCTGCGAACATTGTCAAAGGCAAATCTACCGGCCCCACTCCCAACACTCTGAATCATAACCTCGGGGAGCTAGAACCAGTAATGTACTTGAACAAAGTCTCTAGGCAGTTCCTACTTTATCATAGCTTGAGATCCACTGATCTAAAAACTCCTCATTCATGGTTATTAGCTTCTGCTTAAACACCACCAAAACTGGGAAACTCACTACTTCACAAGGCAGATAACTTCATTTTAGGACGATTTCTTTCTTTTTTTTTTTTGGTAATTCTCTTCTTTGGAGCTAAGTCTCCAAAGAAGACTGTCTTTGACAGACTTTGCCTGTCAACTTTCATGCTGCCCAAGAAGAACACACAGAGCACTGACTCCATCTTTTCTATGATGGTCATGTTATAGTCAAAGACGGTGTTCATGCTGCTGTCCTTCCCCCAACAAGTATTCTCCAGGCTAAACAGCTTCAGTGGGTTGTGAACATTCACGCTGCGTTTGCCTGACTGCTTATCATGCTGATTGTTCTCCTTTAATTATCTTCACTTCAGTTGCCATTCCTCTTAGGGAGGATGCCAGAACAGAGCACAGCACTCCAGATGTGGCCTGGAAACATGGGTAAAATAGATGCCCCTCTTCTATTGAGATGTACGTGCTATTGACTTGACCTCAGACATTCTGATGATAACATGCTTTTCCTTTATAAAACTTAAAAACTGACAGAGGTTAGGTTTTCTTCTAATTGTATTATTTGGATTAATGAATTATCATTTGCTATTATCAAAAGATTTTTAAATCCACTCTACTTAACCAATAAGTAGACCGTTCACCCTTAAGGTTCCTGGAAATGGGAGAGTTACATACCTAGGAAAACTGAAATGGTAAATGAGATCAGTGTGATGGCCACTGTGGTCCATAATTGTCAGAAGCAGATGACTTTGCTTCCCCTCAGCTTCCACCACATCTCATTGGCCAGTAGAAGAAAAGTCAGGATGCTTTCTCATGCTGTACACCTTTGCCTGAGAACAACAAAAAAAAAAGTACAGGTGTTATCTGGCCCTCTCCTTTCACCTTTTCCTGAAACCAGGGGACTAGATTGGGACCTAATAGAGGTCACTCAGTTTATTTCCCAGATTCCAGAGAAAGTTAATCCTGCATAACCATTTTGTTGAAGATATTCCTATGGTTAAAAATCTTTAGTGAGATTTTACAATCTTGTTTAGTTTCTTCTCATAGATTTGGAGCTCCAAGACTTGCCCAGCTGCGAGTTCCAGTCTCCTGTTCCAGGGCCATTTCCTGCTTTAGGGCTGCTCTTTCCACATCCAACCTGTGTGCCCACAGCACCTCCAGGACACCTGGCTCAGCCTAAGTAATCTCTGCCTTGTACCATAATGGTCTATACCCATGTCTTATTTCTTTGTCATAAACTTTGAAAGCCAGGAATTGTTCCTGTTTATCTTTCTAACCCCCACAAGGAACACAGTTTCCAGCTCACAGTAGATTCTTGTTTTGATGAGTTCCAGGTTGGATGTGCACTGTGTTCCATTCCAAGAAAATTGACACTTACTTGGATTCTCCATAGTCAGTCCTCCAGGGTCACATTGTTCAAGCAGCGGGGCCCCAGTCCTTCATCTAAGCAGCAAGTATATGAAAAGTTCTCACTTAATTAATTTCTGTAATAAAATGTTAATTTGCTAAATTTTGGTTTATATATGTAACTATCTCTTCACTAGACTGTGACTTCCAGGGCAAAAGAGACTAGTTTGTTTTTCTTTAAACATACTATGCCTCATGCCTCACTTTGCCTGCCATAGGGAGCCAATAAGTATGTGAAGAATGAATGAATGAATGAGCACATTACCAAAGATAGTTTACCTCAATAAATGGTAGCAATACACTCAAAGCAAGAATAATGTGAAAAACTTACTACTGATCTAAAGTCCAATTCCCTCCCCTATCTTCATTAAAAGAATAGGTTAAGTAATTAGTATAGGCATATTGAATCTATTTCATGTCATCAAGTTTAATTGCAAGGCAGAATTGTTGAACCCTATACACAATTGCCTTGTTTTTTTTTTTTTTTTTTTTTTTTTTTTTAAGAACACTAGTGCTAGCTGAGGCTTCCCTGGTGGCTCAGTGGTAAAGAATCTGCCTATCAAGCCAGAGACACAGGTTTGATCCCTGCATCTGGAAGATCCTCTGGAGGAGGGCATGGCAACTCATTCCAGTAAGTTTGCCTGGGGAATTCCATTGGACGGAGGAGCCTGGCAGGCTACAGTCCATGGGGATGCAAAGAGTTGGACACAACTGAGCGACTAAACAGCAGTGCTAACTCGGTTATGGCCATGCAGCCCGAAGCCTTCCCAGCGCTGAGCCCAGATGGTCTGCTCTGAATCATGAGCATAGCCTGCTACCACAACTGACTTTGCTTTCTGTAAATATAACCAACTTTCCAGGAAATGGCTGCAGGGATTTTTCCACTAAGAGCCAGAGGCATTGTAGAAGTGATCATTTACCTAGGAAAAGGTAATTTTTTATCAGAAAAGCATGTGCATCAGCTCATTGAAATCAGCTTGTCAGACCCATAAGGAATTTTGCAAACCTACTGTTAAACACAGTTATTAGTAAAAGTTATGTAAACTTACAACTAAGAGAATATTATTAAAAACAAAGATAATAAAAAGTCAGCACCCATCACTTCCTACCCATTTTGCTACATTTTACTATTATCCATACTAGTAAGGTTTTTTTCATATCTACTGTTATTTGTACCATGCTACATAATTATGTACCTCTATGCATCTTTTTTCCAATTCCATATTCAATGGTATAATTTGGTACCTGGAAACTGGTCCTGGTGGTATTATTTATACCTTAGAAATCAGTAAATGCTACAAATCAAGGCTATCCCCTGCCCCCAGAAACGGTTGTTAACCATTTGCCAGTATACCACTTATGTGCACTGGAATACACTCCTTTATTGATTTACTCACCTTACTGTGAGAGTTAGACATTCAAATAAAGACAGTACTTTAGAATGCACATGGAGGCTGCTACAAACATCTGCTTAACAATCTCTAATGCCTGAGAAGAAGAGTTCCATAAAATTGTTGGAACTGAAACTCCATGGCTTTATTTCTTGAAAGACACCATGTGTGGACCCTCATTCTCCTTGGAAGAACTTCCTGGGAACCAAACACTAGAAAGAGACTGTGTCTAAATGACATTTTAGTATTCTGACTGCAAACCTATAATGAGAAAGGCAGAAAAAGTACATTAAAAGCCTCATATTGATCCGTCAGGCTTTTTAAGATCACAGACAAAGAAATGGAGTGGTAAAACAGAGGTTATTATCTTACTGTGATAACAGAGGACAAATAAACAGGAAAACATTTTTTTTAAGTGTAGGTATGTGCTAAATAAGCAGATTGCAAAGAAGTTACCACCTTTGGGACTTTATATTTATCAAGGCAATAAAAGTCAGTGATGTCAACCAGTGGTGCAGTCTTTCAAATCAGGTACCACATATCAATACAATTGTTCAAAGGCAGTTCTCTTGCAACAATTTGCATGTTTTGCATTCAAATTAAACCAAGAAATTACTGGTAGAATTTTATGAGGTATAGGATTCATTTTTCACCCAAGGTTAGGTCTCAGTCTGATGAATGTATCAAGCCACAGATTTTTTTTCTGCATAGGAGAATAAATTGTGAGGATGCATGTAATAGAAGACAGTAAATGCTTGATTTAAAACAAAACATAAGTTATAATAATGAAAATAAACATTCACTTCAGGTGCTATATTAAGTCTAATCATAGTCATTAGGTTAAACAGGTACACATCTTGGCAGTAATTCTTTCCTCTGTTCACAACTTTCTCAGCTTTGGTGATTCTATAAATTCTCGAACTCAGAACACTTACTTCGACTCTGTGACACCCAAGAAAAGCAAACAGCTTTTGTGTATTTCTTTGCATACAGCAAATATTGTTTTCTTAAATCAGTCTACTTAATTTTTGCCAACTCAATTTTCCTTAAGCTATTACTGAAGTTGCTCACAAAATATTTATGAACAGATAACCTCACTAACTCAGGTTAAAAAATGAATTCGTTGAAGGAACAACTGTGGCAAAAGAAACAAATTTTCTAAAGTTCAAAAGAAAGTGTTTATCACTTTTTTCATCTTTGTTTTAAACTCCTTTTAAGGGCAACCTGGGGGAAAGTTTTTTTTTGCCTGGGTTGGGGGATCATTACTGGGTTAATCTGCTTGTTCAGTGAAACCAAAAAAGACATTTTCTATTTGGCCCTGTTAATATCATTTTTGTCCTCATTTCTGAACAAGAGAGTGACTTCTTTTCTTATGTCTACTTTGTAAAAACATTTGAATAGGAATTTGTCTTATTCAGTGAATCCCACTCTTACTGTGAATCTTCTATACTACGTAGATTTCCACTGTTGAAATATTTCTAGAAAAATTAAAATATATTCCTTAGTAAACATATCTAGTCACAGACCCTTTACAACATGTTAAGTCAGCCTTTGACTCACTTGAATTCATATTTATAACATTTGTGAAGGAAATAAAATACAAGGTATAAAATACACATTCACATCTTTTGTACACTTAGGCTATTTGTTTGCATTTTAATAGGTCACTTGCTTCCTATCTCTTTACATATATAGGCCAGAATTATCTTTGGAAGATTACAGTCCTCCTTTGGTATCTGAGGGGTAGAGGGGAAAGGAGAGGTGGTGGGTTGGTTCTTGGATTCCCCATGGATAGCAAAACCCATGGATGCTCAAGCCCCTTATATAAAATGATGTAATACTTGTATATAACTTAGCCACATTCTCCCATATGCTCTAATTCATGTCTAGATTACCTATAATACCTAACATAATATAAATGCTATGTAAAAAGTTTTAAATAGTCTGTAAATGTCTGTAAATGCTATATAAATAGTTGGAGCAAATTCCAGTTTTATTTCTTGGAACTTTATGGAATTTTCCCCCAAAATATTTTCCATCACCTTCAATTGGCTGAATCCACAGATGTAGAAACTGCCAGTAAAAAGGCCAACTGTACTCATGTCAGTCCTGGCTCATAAACTTTTGATGGAATTTCTGTGGGCTACAGATAAAGTTGAAATGTTTAATATGGCACTCAAGGCCATCCAAGATTTGGTTCCAGCTTTCTGGCTTTCCTTCCCCTACAATTATCCACAGGTGAATTGTAACACTCCTATGAATTAGGGTCTGTGTTAAGCCCTTCAACTTATATCTCAAAAGAACCCTATGAAGTAGATGCTCTTATTATCAACATTTTACAGAAAAGTATACTGAGACACAAAGATTAAATAACCTGTGGAGGTCACCCAAGAAGTCAATGATTGAGCCTGGTGGAGGGCTTCTCCCTGCGGTGCTCAGGCTCTGCCATGACTGCCCACTGCTCCTGTGTACCAGCAACTTGCTGATGCCTGTCTGCTCTTGCCAGTCTCTTTGGTTTGGAGTGCCATTTCTCCTTCAACCTCCACCCATCCTTCAAGACCCAGTTCAAATGGTCCTGCCTCTCAGAAGTCTTCTAATCCCTACTCCTCTCACCTGCCTTAGCATTTCACTCTTTTGCTCAAGAAACATCTGTCACTTCTACAGTGCCTTGAGGGCAGGGCCCATCTCCTTTTCGTGTATATTCCCCACGAAGTCTTCCACAAAGCTTGTGATTAGTTGGTGTCCAGTAGATTTTGTTGAGCTTTATTGAACATGACCTCTCTTGGAATGGGTTTCTCTTGGGGCTCAACTGGTAAAGAATCCACCAGCAATGCTGGAGACTTGGGTTCGATCCCTGAGTTGAGAAGATCCCTTGGAGAAGGGAAAGGCTACCCACTCCAGTATTCTGGTCTGGAGAATTCCATAGACTGTATAGTCCATGAGGTCACAAAGAATCGGACAAGACTGAGCAACTTTCACTTTCACTTTACTTTTCTCTTGAAATAACTGTTCAGAACTACAAATGATTACACTGAACGAACAGCAGAGGGGCAGCAAATCCGGCGCGCGCGCTCTCTCTCTATATATATGTGTGTGTGTGTGTGTGTGTGTGTGTATGCTGGTTTTGGGAGGCAGTGTAGTTTAATGCCCAGTGAATAGGACGGACAGAGGAGCCTGAAGGGCTACAATCCATACGGTCGCAAAGAGCTGGACACCACTGAAGTGACTGAGCTGGCACTCACGCATGTGGTTTAATGAAAATCTTTCCATCAGGTAATATGAGTTCTGATCCTGGCTTCTCCTCGTCTTACCTGAGTGGTCTCACATGCTTTCCTTAATCTCAGCCTCAGTAAGGTCATTAATAAAATGTGGATGCTAAATAATGCCCTGTGGGGGCATTCTAAGAACTATAATTTATCATACACATGATCATACTTTAGTTAAATGACAGCCATTGTCATTAAGTAGTCATTTAGTCTCTTGAGCATGTTTTTACCATATGTCTCTTATTTTCTCCTCCAACTTGCTCCCCATTGGTACCATCTTTTCGACCTCATTCAATAGCACCCTCATCCCCATAAGTACTTCCCCCCAAACTAGAAGCCTTCCAGGATTCCTTTCATTCCCGCATAACCAATAAAATTGCAGATTATATTGCGGTTGCTTCTCAAAAGTATCTAGCATCTGTCTATCTCTCTTTATCACCGCTGCTATCACCCTATCCCAAACACAGTTTCTCTTGTCTGGCTCCCTAAAATGACCTCAAAACAGGTCTTCCTGTTTCCACTTGGACCCCTTCAAATACATTCTCCACACAGCATCAATGACTTAATTAAATGTAAATCTAATCACATCATTCTTGGCTTGAAGTCACTGGTGGCTCCATACCCATCCTCAGAATAAAATCCAGCCTCTGCAGGATCCAGACCCTGCTATCTTTCTGACCCTGATACCACTCCTCTCAGTTTTTTTTTCAGCCCACTTGCTTTCTTACTGCTTCTCAAACATTTTGAGTTTGTGTCCAATTCTAAGAGCCCTAGCTTTCCTACATCCCTTAAAGATGTTTTCACATGAGTTGTTTTCAATGCCTAGAGTTTTTTTGCCTTCTAGACTTTATATAGGAATCTCGTAGACATTCAGTCTTCAATTTAAATGTCACTATCATATTTATAAATATAATTGTGTATGTTATAGTGAAAAAGTGAAGTCTCTCAGTCCAACTCTTTGTGACCCCATGGACTGTAGCCTACCAGGCTCCTCACAAGAACAACTTTTTGTTTGCTTGTCAACTAAACTTTAAGTTTCATGAGAGCAGGAACCTTGTTTCTCTTGTTGAAAACTGTTTCCTAACAGGGTTAAACTATTAAGATGTGGCAAATAACTTTTGAATAATTTAATAGTAATAAATTTGAATGATAAATAATAAACAAATAATGAATCTGAATAATAGGAATCTACATTAGCATAGAACAACTACAAAATAGTCACATTTATACATCCAGCAAATACTGATTATATGCTGCTATGGAATTATGGTATCAAAGGTGAGGCACAATGTCATCCCTCAAGGAGCTTAGTTGCCTGATGTTTCATTTTCATTATAGTAATTAATTAATATTAAGTCTTTTATAATAAGAAAGAATGTACTCTTTATGTTATTCTCCTATTTCTTCATCTTTTCATTCCTTATCGCCCATGTGACCTAGTGGGAGGGTGGGCAGTTTAACAGGATAAGGCAGCCTTTAGACTTTGACATGCCTCTTCCCCCAGCCACCTGTCTGTATATAAGCAGCAGATTATCTATAACCCATTTGGATCTTTTTTCTTCATCTATAAGAGAAGGAAGATAACAATGCCTCTTTGGCAGCGTTCCTTTGATATTTAAATGAGTTAACATCTATGAAGCCCTTTCCCTAACTTTTTATTTGGCTGATCATCAATCTGATCCCATGATTTTCTCTAGATAAAAACCATAGTTGAAATATATTTGCGTCTTCTAAAATATCCTGTATTTGAGTGGTATAATAGTATAATGATTAAGTGTATAGGACACCAGGGCTGACCGCCTCTGTTGGATTACCAGCTGGGTAAATAGGAACAAGTTATTCAGTTTCTCTATACTGCAATTACCCTTCAGTGAAGGACGGCAATAGCTGTACCTACCTCACCGGATTGCTCTGAGGGTTAAATGAAGCATTTAGAATAGTGTTAGGCACACAGCAAACATTCAGTAAAGGCTAGTTACCATTCTGGTTATTCACTGCTGTGTTAATAAACCACCTTTACTTAATGATATAAAGCAAGAACCATTTTATTATGTTTCTGGATCCTGTGGATCAGGAACTTGGAAATGTGTTATGTGGACAGCTTATCTCTACTCCACAATGTCTGAAGCCTTGGTTGGGAAGTGAAGGGTGACTCAGTAGCTAGAGGCTGGAATCATCTGAAGACCTCTTCATTCACAGGCCTGGTGGTTTATGCTGGGTATTGGCTGGGAACTCAGCAGGGGCTGTTGGTCTGAACACCCACATAGAGCCTCTCTGAGTGGGCACTTGGTTTCTCCCAGCATGGAGGCTGGCTTTCATGACTAAGGATCCCAAAAGACAGGAATTGGAAATTGAGAGTTTCTGAAGATGTTGGCACAGAAATTGGCACAGCATTACTTTCTTTGTCTTCTGGTCAAAGCAGTCACAAGTTCCTCCCAATTTCAAGGGAAAGGGACATAGAAATCACCACCTAATGTGAGGATATCAATGGCATGGTGTATAATGAGGTCATGTAGGTGTGGTGTATGGTGGTGGCCATCTTTGGAAAATACAACCTAGCATAGTTATTATTATTACTAATGTTCTACCCTAATAGTCATGAAAATATTTTAGCCCTGCTGGGCCCAAAAGTTGAGATAAGAGAAATGAGAAGAGAGGAAGGGAAGGTAAGCACTAGCCATCCCCAGACCACCACATGGAGAAGGCAATGTCACCCGACTCTAGTACTCTTGCCTGAAAAATCCCATGGACAGAGTAGCCTGGCAGGCTACAGTCCAAAGGGTTGCAAAGAGTCAGTCACGACTAAGCGACTAACACACACACAGAGACAATCACAACTTAGAATAGTCCAGTGCCTTTACTGGGCAGATGATAAAATGTGACTAAAGAGATGAAGTGACTTTCCCTGAGTCATACAATTGGCAGAAGAACCAGCTTGTTTCTACTTCCAATTAACCACACACTTAGAAAACTAACAAAAAAGCACTTGGAAGAGGAAGAAATAAAAAGATGGTGAAGAGAGGAAGAAAGAACTAGAGAGGAAATGAGAAGGAAAAACAAGGAGAGAGTCGCCAACAACATTCTCTCTTTGAGACCTCACTCATTCTTTTGGTTGCATTACACAGAGTACAATGCTTCTGGGAAAATGTGAGCTCTGGAACAACATTGGCAAAATCCTTACCACTGGACAGCCTCCTTTATAGTTGGCTCAAATGTCAAATTAAACTAGTAAAAGTAATCCTCTTTCTCCTTTTTTTTTAAAAAAATGTATCATTTTCTTAACTTGAGTGTTTGAAATGATTTTCTTTCCTCCCTAACCTTGAGGATAGACTCTGAGCTGGAGAAGTTAATTGCGAGTGGAAATTTACCAAGTTGTGGCTGCAGCAGATGCCTCTTTCTTCCTATTATTCCATGTTATCTTCTTTTCCTTGTTGCCAGGACCAAACTTCGAAGTCCCTGTCATCAAACTCCTGTAAATCTAGCCCCTACCTCACCCCTCCAAGTGGATTTCTCCCCATGCCTCCACATTGTTTGTGGTTACCTAGTTTGTATTTGATTTGGGAACCTATTCAGACTGGTGTTTGGATTCAGATTAGGGCACTAAGCTCTCAGGGACAGAGAGTCCATTCTGAAGTTTGGTGCTTTGCAGAGCCCATGTATGTGAAGGCAATATCCACAGTGGAATCCCCAGGCTGGTCCTTCAGTCACCCAGCTCCCTTGCCTTCATGCTCCTCTGTTCCACTACATAGAACTCTGCTCTAAAATCAATCCAGAGAAGTTCACCTGCTTTTTAAACCTACGTCAAGATGAAGGCACCAACTTTTCTACTGGAAGGCTTCTTTCATAGCTGGCTTAAATGTCAAATTAAATTAGTAGAAGTAATCCTTTTTCTCCTTTTTGTATATGCAATTGCCAGGGTCCAGCCCCAGTGGATCCAGGAAATTCGAGGGGGCGGGGGGCGGCGCAGTCGGCATCTTAGGAAAGAATTATTTAATTAAAAGAGAGATTAGGAAAGAATAGTGTAGTAGGAAAATTAGTGGAGAAAATAGGCTGAATAACTTGGTTTACGTGGAAAGCTAATAAAGTCTCAAGACAAGAAACTTGCACCACCTACATAGGCCACCAGTGCCCACTTGAATAGAGGAGGGTGCCCCACCTTGGGCACCCTCTCACGTAGGTCTTAGAAGCCAAGGCAAGTAACTAGACATGGCGAGCTTCCACGATCCAGATGGGAATTCAGCCAGAAAACAAGAGAAGGAGAAAAGACCACACGGGGAAACCAGTCTTTCCAGTGACTGGTCCATCCTTTATTGTCTGGGAAAGCTTTTTATACTTTTGGTTGTACATAGAGATCAGTGGATAATAAAAAGTTATGCAGCATCAGCAGACCTGACTCTTATCGAGACCAGGCTTTATTTCTGCATACCTAGCTGTATACACAAGTCTTAGGTGATTTACATCATCTTCTGGCCAGGAGGCCTATTAGCATCTTATGGCCCTTTTCTGATAAGGGTCTGTCAACCAGAAAACTTATTTGCCTTAATAGTGCTGTTCTTACTAAAGTCTGGTGCCACTCTCAGAAAGCACTAATTAAGGTTACATTCTTACATAGCAAAGACACAACAATTTATAACAAGGAAAGAAGAGTACAGTGATTTATAACAAAGAGAATGTTCACTAACTCAAAAGTCTAGTGTTGCTAACATCAAAATGACTATATTCCTTTTTCTATATCCCAATTACATTGATTAATATACTTCAGATGCCTAAAAGATAAAGAATATGGAGGCCTGGCAGCAATCATTGACTCAACAGTGAAACCTATCACCAATATAATTTTTAGCTTTTTAGAAAAGGCTCTATATCTTTAAGATGCTTTAAGCTTCGTGCCTCTCATGGTTGAGGGGCTGTAAACAATCACAAGTTGTAAGTCTCTAACTGTCAGGAAAGTTAGAGAGCCATCAGAGGGATTTGAGCTGAGACACTCCTTTCATATGTAGGAGACTAGTTGGAACTCTATGTTAACTTTTTCCAGAGAAAGGTGGTCGGGGATAACCCCCTGTTATGTCAGAAGAGTGGAAAGCACAGTACAATAAAGCAGGCAGATTCTGGTTTGGGGGGGTAGATGCTCAGGAAAATCCAGGGGTACCCCTGAGGCCTGATCTCAGCCTTTACCTTTTGCCAGGCCCCCTTCCTCATGACCTTTGCCACGGGCGGGATTCCCCATGCTGGCTCCCGGCACTCAATGATGCTAGAGACCAACAGCCATAAAAGCTAATGTAATAGAAATTCTTATAACTAATTCAGCAGATCTTTCCTCCTTCTTCTCCAAAATAATTGTCCAAATTTCTTATTCTTGTTAGTTCATCAAGCAGTCACCAATATTAATATTTATGACATGCCAGGTTCATTGAGAATACAAATATGATTAAAGTAAAATCTCTGCTCAACTAGAGTTTATAGTATAGAGAAGAAATTATAAGCTTAGAGACCATGGACTGGGATCAGGGAGTCTGTGAACTCCAAAAATTACATGTAAAACTTTGGGGGATATGTGTTCTTTTCAGAGTGCAGGGTAAATAACCTTTACCTGATTCTAATCACCAGTGCACCAAAGATGAAAGCCCATTGAGACAGAGATAATAGCCACAAGCAAGTGTCACATTCATGATCACAGACAAAAGAAGAGGAAGGGTAGGGTTTACTGTGTGTAGTCTCAATAGAGAAGAGGTCGGTGTCTAATCCAAGAGGGACTGTGCAGGGGAAATGATGGCTCACCACCTGTTGGTGAGTACCTGATGTTAGAAAGACATATCTGACTACTGGGCTGGAGAAGGAAGCTGGTTGCCAACAGAGGTACACCTTTGAAAACTCTGCTCAAGGGAAGCCCTTTAATTGCTATTTAATCCACTTTGGTAACCTCTTTTTCATATTTTTAAGAGCTGTGTCATTTTCAGTATATTCTCAGAACACATTTCAACTTGTCCATGTGCCTCTTCATTCATTAGCCTAGGACCAAACTGGTGAGCTACATAATGCAAACATAATACATGCTTTACTGAAGGACACTTTCCTCTTGACTTCAGTCTGGCACAATTTGGCAAAAAGACTATAAAATGATTTGCATAGCATTTGCACATTCAATTTAAGATCATTTTGCACTAAAAAAACGATTATTATCTTTCAAAGTTTGTCATCCTTTGGAGTTTTTCCATTGCTGATATATGTACCATATACAAGATAAATAATAAATATGTATAAATTATATATACATATACATTATCATCTGTACAAGCTTTCTTTTTAGTAATTAAAAAAGTACAAAGAAATTAAAAATTTTGGGAAAAAGCAAAAGGTGAGCATTGAGGTAAGCAACTTTGTGACATAAATTGTATCTAACTGATAGTTTAGATAATAGGATTATCTCACTTTATTGAGAATATCAAGGAGAGACCATGGGTGGATGAATAACAAGCTGAAATCAAGACTGGCCAGAGAAATATCAACAAGCTCAGATAAGCAGATGATACCTCTCTGATGGCAGAAACTGCTAAGGGACCAAAGAGACTCTTGATGAGGATGAAAGAAGAGAATGAAAAATTGGCTTAACACACAACATTCAAAAAATTAAGATCATGGCATCCAGTCCCTTCACTTCGTGACAAACATACAGGGGGAAAGTGGAAACAGTGACAGATTTGTTTTCTTGGGCTCCAATATCACTGCAGACAGTAACAGGAGCCACAAAATTAAAAGACGTTAGCACCTTGGAAGGAAAGCCATGAAAAACCTAAACAGCATATTAAAAAGCAGAGACATCACTTTGCTGACAAGTTCAGTTCAGTCACTCAGTCATTCCCTACTTTTTGTGACCCCCCATGGACTGGAGCATGCCAGGTTTCCCTGTCCATCACCAACTCCCAGAGACTACTCAAACTCATGTCCATCACATTGGTGATGCCATCCAATCATCTCATCCTCTGTCATTCCCTTCTTCTCCCACCTTCATTTTCCCCATCATCAGAGTCTTTTCCAATCAGTTCTTTGCATCAGGTGTCCAAAGTATTGGAGTTTTAGCTTCAGCAGAGTCCTTCCAATGAATATTCAGGACTGATTTCCTTTAGGATGGACTGGTTGGATCTCCTTGCAGTCCAAGAGACTCTCAAGAGTCTTCTCCAAAACCAAAGTTTAAAAGCATCAATTCATCAGCGCTCAGCTTTCTTTATGGTCCAATTCTCACATCCATATATGACTACTGGAAAAGCCATAGCTTTGACTAGATGAACCTTTGTTGGTAAAGTAATGTCTCTTCTTTTTAATATGCTGTTTAGGTTGGTCATAGCTTTTCTTCTTTTAACTTCATGGCTGAAGTTACCATCTGCAGGGATTTTGGAGCCCCCCAAAATAAAATATCTCACTGTTTCTATTGTTTCCCCATCTATTTGCCATGAAGTGATGGGACCAGATTCCATGGTCTTAGTTTTCTGAATGTTGAGTTTTAAGCCAACTTTTTCACTCTCCTCTTTCACTTTCATCAAGAGGCTCTTTAGTTCTTCTTCACTTTCTGCCATAAGGGTGGTGTCATCTGCATAGCTGAGGTCTGAGGTTATTGATATCACTCCTAGCTGACAAATGTCTGTATAATCAACACTATGGCTTTTCTAGTAGTCATGTACAGATGTGAGAGCTGGACCACAAAGAAGGCTGAGCACTGAAGAATTGATGCTTTCAAATTGTGGAAAAGACTCTTGAGAGTCCCTTGGATTGCAAGGAGATCAAACCAATCAATCCTAAAATAAATCAACCCTGAATATTCATTGGAAAGACTGATGCTGAAGCTCCAATACTTCAGCCACCCAATCCCAAGAGATGACTCACTGGCAAAAGATCCTGATACTGGGAAAGACTGAAGGCAAAAGTTGAAGCAGGTGGCAGAGGATGAAATGGTTAGATAGCATCATCAACTAATGAATATAATTTGAGCAAGCTCCAGGAGATAGTTCATGATCTGAGTTCCAGTCAGATTATTGCAAAATTCAGACTTTAATTGAAGAAAGTAGAAAAAACCACTAGGCCATTCAGGTATGACCTAAAACAAATCCCTTACAATTATACAGTGAAAGTGACAAGTAAATTCAAGTGATGAGATTTGGTAGACAGAGTGCCTGAAGAAATATGGATGAAGGTTCTCAACATTGTATGGGAGGCAGTGATCAAAACTATCTCCAAGAACAAGAAACACAAAAGACCAAAATAGTCATCTGAGGAGGCATTACAAATAGCTGAAAAAAGATGAGAAGTGAAAGGCAAAGGAGAACAGGAAAGATATACACATCTGAATGCAGAGTTCCAAAGAGGAGCAAAGAGAGATGAGAAAGCTTTCCTGGGTTTGATCCCTGGGTTGGGAAGATCTCCTGGAGAAGGGAAATGCTGCCCACTCCAGTATTCTAGCCTGGATAATTCCATGGACTGTATAGTCCATGGGGGTCGCAAAAAGATGGAAATGACCAAGCAACTTGCAAAGAAATAGAGGAAAACAATAGAATGGGAAAGACTAGAGATCTATTCAGGGGACATTTCATGCAAAGATGGTTGCAATAGAAGATAGAAATGGTATGGACCTAACAGAAGCAGAAGAATATTAAGAAGAGGTGCCAAGAATACACAGAAAGACTATATACATACATAAAAGATCTTAATGACCAGGATAGCCACAATGGTGTGGTCTATCACCTACAGCCAGACATCCTGGAGTGAAAAGTCAAGAGGGCCTTAGGAAGCATCACTACAAACAAAACTAGTGGAGATGATAGAATTCCAGCTGAGCTATTTCAATCCTCAAAAATGATTCTGTTAAAGTGCTGCACTCAATATGCCAGCAAATTTGGAAAACTCAGCAGTGGCCACAGGACTGAAAAAAGTCAACACCCACTGGATCATAGAAACAGCAAGAGAATTCCAGAAAAATATTTGCTTCATTAATTATACTAAAGCTTTTGAACGTGTAGCTAATTCTTAAAAAGATGGGAATACCAGACTACCTTGTCTGCCTCCTGAAAAACCTATATGCAAATCAAGAAGCAACAGTCAGAACTGAAAATGGAACAATGGACTGGTTCAAAATTGGGAAAGGACTACATTAAGGGTGTATATTGTCACCCTGCTTATTTAACTTCTATGCAGAGTACATCATGCAAAATGCTGGGCTGGATGAAGCACAAGCTGGAACCAAGATTGCCAAGAGAAATATCAATAACCTCAGATATGCAGATGACACCACCCTTATGGCAGAAAGAGAAGAGTAACTAAAAAACTTCTTGATGAGTGTGAAAGAAAAGAGTGAAAAAGTTGGCTTAAAACGCAACATTCAGAAGACTAATATTATAACATCCAGTCCCATCACTTCATGGCAAATAGACGGAGAAACAATGGAAACAGTGAGAGACTTTATTTTCTTCGACTCCAAAATCACTGCGGTCTGTGACTGTAGCCATGAAATTAAAAGACAGATGCTCCTTGGAAGAAAAGCTATGACAAACCTAGACAGTTATATTAAAAACCAGAGACATTACTTTGTTGACAAAGTTCCATATAGTCATAGCTATGGTTTTTCCAGTGGTCATGTATGGATGTGAGAGTTGGACCATAAAGAAAGCTGAGTGCCAAAGAATTGGTGCTTTCAAACTGTAGTGTTGGAGAAGACTCTTGAGAATTCCTTGGACTGAAAGGAGATCAAAGCAGTCAATTATAAAGAAATCAACCCTGAATATTCATTTGAAAGACTCATGATGAAGCTGAAGCTCAAGCTCCAAAACTTTGGCCACCTGATGGAGAGAGTCCACTCATTAGAAAAAGACCCTGATACTGGGAAAGATTGGAGGCAGGAGAAGAAGGCGACAACAGAGGATAAGACGTTTGGATGGCATTACTGACTCAATGGACATGAGTTTGAATAAACTCCAGGAGACAATGAAGGACAGGGAAGCCTGACATGCTTCAGTCCATGAAGTTGCAAAGAGTTGGATATGGTTTAGCAACTGAAAAACAAGAAGACAACCTTATTATTGTGAGAGAACAAATAATATTTTTTACAAACCAATAAGATCAAAGCAAAGCACATTGATGAATGCAGGTTAGATCAAATTATTCTGCTTTTATCCAAAGGCTGCTGAAATAATCATCAAGTAAATGGCAATGTGTGACATCTAGAATAAGAAGCAGATTACACTGAGTTCTTTTGCATGCATATATTGGGTGTTTCAGAAGGAGTAACATTAAAGAAAGCACCTGATCAAACATACCATTCTGTCAGTATGACAGCAGAATCTAAAAATAATTTTAGCTCTTCCTTCTTAAACATCTAGTTTTTTTTTTTTTTTTAATTTATTTATTTATTTTCAATTTTTACTTTACAATTCCGCACTGGTCCCGGCACAGATTGACATGAATCCACCACAGGTGCACACGCGCTCCCAAACATGAGTTTAATGGTTTCATAACCTTTGTCACACATTCAGAAACTAAATTTATTAGAATGTACTTAAGTCATTAAGCATTTACTGAACACATAATAATACCAAGATGCTGTGCTAAGCTTTTCAGAGGATACAACTATGATTAAGAAACGGTCCTTCCCTTAGGGAAGTTATAGAATATAGATAGAGTCATATATTTACAAACAGCTATAATTTAAGGCTGAAACTATCAAGTGCATAATAGTAAGAAACTCAAAATGCTAGGGAAGCCAAAATGAAGAAGAGAGCAGTTGGACTTGCAAAGCCTGAGGAGGGTCTCACAAAGAGGGCAGAATCTGAACTGCGCCAGGAAGGTGTAAGATAACATCAAGCAAAGAAGGGGATAAAGTCACTTTAGGCCCAGCATGTAGCAAGGGACAGAGAGAAAGACAGTATAAGACATGTGCTGCTAAAAGAAAAGGAACAGTTTGCTTAGAACAAGTATCCTGAGCAAGAATAAAAAGCAATATGTCTAGAAAATTATCTTAAAGCAAGAAATTTGAGTATTAAATACAGAGCAAGGAATTTAATCTTTTCCAATATGTATAGCATATGATTTGGGATTGGGGATGGGAGTTTTTGGACAAAAGTAATAGCATGAAAGTTTATAGAGACCATTAGGGAGGTTATTAGAATAGGCGCAAGTGGAAATTAGGCACAAAGATAAGACTGGACTGGGATCACTGATGAAAGAAGGAGACATTGGCAAGACAATAGTCTCCAACGAAAGCTAATTAGAATGAGCCTCAAAGGCTTTCTGGAGTGAATCCCAATATACAGGGTGGAAAAAACTAGGCAGCATAGATGTTCCACTAGATCAGGGGCTCAGCAAATATAGATTCTCTGAAGCAGAGCAGTTCAGTAGCACTGCATTTAATCATGAAAGTCAGTTTGATGGGCAAAGAGAGTTCCACCAAAGCTTATCTAAAGTTGGGAAGGATAAGATTAATCGGTAGATTATCCAGTGATTATATTTGATTAACCTACTCTTCATGGAAAATAATTGCATCTAAAAATGTTATCTGATTGGAGAGTAGTTTAAGTAAATCCACTTGAAAAATTTGGTACTTGCTTGCACATTGTTCGAACACTTATGAATGCAAGAGATTACTATAATAGAGGTAAAAATCCCAGGTTCAAATCTTTCCTGTCCTCAACTAAGTTTGTAATCCTGAACAGCTGCTTAAACAATAATTATTACTTTCTTAATCTGTAATATGTTGACAGTAAAACCTACCTAATCTGATTATTGGGCTTCCCAGATGGGGCTAGTGGTAAAGAACCCACCTACCAATGCAGGAGACTTTAGAAACACAGGTTCGATTCCTGGGTTGGAAAGATCCCCTGGAAGAGGGCATGTCAACACACTTCAGTATTCTTGTCTGGGAGAATCTCAAGGACAGAGGAGCCTGGCGTGCTATAGTTCATAGAGTCACAAGGAGTTGGACACAACTGAAGCAACTTAGCATGCATGAAATCTGATTATTATGACAATAAGAGGAGACTGAGTGTAGAAATACCTGGAACAAAGAAAGGCAGTAATATTGTTCTGCTTTTTTGTTTTCGTTTTAATGTGCTTGCGTTGAAGTGGCATAAGCCAATCAACCCGAGTCTATGCTTGGGCATTTTGTAGTTTTGTTGGATTCTGAGATAACATTCTGGCCACATGATCAAGCTTTCCATTTTCAGTTGGTAAGTGTGCAAATTAGAATTTTATTTAGAAGGTTCTAAATAAGAATCTTTATTTGGCCCACCATTTCATCCACATCTCACTTGTTTAGTCTCAATGTCAAAACTTTTTAAAGTTGGTGTGTCTAGCTATGCATCTTGAGAGTTTTGAAATGGAGAGGCCAAAGCAGCCTGGTGAGCAAGCTCCTTTGAGCATGGATGTAGTGAGGATAAGGCAACCTTGAAGCATCAAGGGAAGGTATTTAAAACAGAATGAGACCCATCCAAGCCAGGAGGGGCAGGACACTTCTCACTTGGAAAGGCAGACCTACTTCTAATAACGGGAGAGACAGATTAAAAGAGATTACTAGCAAATCTTCACTGGGGAAAGAAAAGAGACAGCGGGGTTAACATGCAAGCCTATTTTTCTTATTCTCTTGAAAATAAATTCAGAAGTAGAGAATCAAGATGCCTATTCATGTGTCTTCCTGTCTGTGACTTCCCAGTTAGGCTGCTGTTGGAGTTATGCCAAGTCCAATCAGCCAAGTCCACATCAGCTAACCAACAGAAAGGTATCATACCTGAAACTAAATTTACTTGGATAATCCTCATAGATGTTATAATAAAACTCTAAAAGAGGCAGTGTAACATGGAAGTTAAAAGTGAAGGTTCTGCAACTAGCCTGCTGCTACTGCTGCTAAGTCGCTTCAGTCGTGTCCGACTCTGTGCGACCCCATAGACGGCAGCCCACCAGGCTCCCCAGTCCCTGGGATTCTCCAGGCAAGAACACTGGAGTGGGTTGGGTTGCCATTTCTTTCTCCAATACATGAAAATGAAATGTGAAAGGGAAGTCACTCAGTGGTATCTGACTCTTCGCGACCCCATGGACTGCAGCCCACCAGGCTCCTCGGCCCATGGGATTTTCCAGGCAAGAGGACTGGAGTGGGGTGCCATCACCTTCTCCGCTACAACCAGCCTACTTGGATTCAAATCTGGGCTCCATCACTTAGTATGTGACCCCTAGAGTTTGATCTTGTTGTACCTTTGTTTCCTCATCTGTAAGACAGAGGTGATATAATACTATGTGTATGTAATAGGATTTGTTATGACAAAAGAGCTAGTATACATAAATTACTCATTGAATGGGATAAAGAAGCATGGGTGATGATCATATTCAAACTTTATTTTAGTACAATGTCTTGTTAGTATACAAAATTTTAAATGGAACTCTAAGGAAGTAGCTAACCCCTTGATCTCTGGAGACAGCTGTTGAGCAAAAAGAGGGAAAAACAAGACTTGCAGAGGGGAGAAGAAAAACATAAATATGGTTTCTGGAAAATACCAGATAGCCTTGCCACCTTCCCTGGAGTTCTATGAGTGACACCTACTATTATATATAAGAAGGGCAAGAGCATGATTAAAGAATAGACCCCAGACCACTTGCTTCACACTTTCTGCAGCAACACCATAGATATCTATCCAAGAGTAATTGAGCTGCAGCCTTAGAGAAGTGAGCACCAGTTCCAGCTCAGTCATTATAAGTAATAAATTCAAAAACAAAACAGTATCTTCCTAGATTGGGTATTTTGGCACAGGCTTCGTCTTAACAAAACAAGCCACTTGTAAACATGATAAATAATAAAAGGCAACCAGAAAGGTAGAAGAACATTTTGCACCATAAGACACAGAATCACCATCCACTGACCCACTGGCAACCCTGGCCATGACCTGTGTGAAGGAGTGAAGGTGTATATGAAATGTTTTATAACCATGCATCATTCATTCATCTCCTCAATATACATTTTTAACTATTTATGATACACTGCACATGTTAGATTCTTATGATGATGACTCCTGGCTGAGGAATTACACAGCTCAGCTAAGCAGAGCATAATGCTGCATTCTGTAGGAAAACATAGAGATTTCACCTGAAAGTAGAAACTGTATCAGTTCAGTTCAGTTCAGTTGCTCAGTTGTGTTCGACTCTTTGCGACCCCATGAATCGCAGCACGCCAGGCCTCCCTGTCCATCACCAACCCCCGGAGCTCACACAGACCCATGTCCATTGAGTCAGTGATGCCATCCAGCCATCTCATCCTCTGTCGTCCCCTTCTCCTCCTGCCCCCAATCCCTCCCAGTATCACAGTCTTTTCCAATGAGTCAATTCTTCGCATGAGGTGGCCAAAGTACTGGAGTTTCAGCTTTAGCATCATTCCTTCCAAAGAAATCCCAGGGCTGATATCCTTCAGAATGGACTGGTTGGATCTCCTTGCAGTCCAAGGGACTCTCAAGAGTCTTCTCAACACCACAGTTCAAAAGCAGCAATTCTTCGGTGCTCAGCCTTCCTCACAGTCCAACTCTCACATCCATATATGACCACAGGAAAAACCATAGCCTTGACTAGATGGACCTGAGTCAGCAAAGTAATGTCTCTGCTTTTCAATATACTATTTAGGTTGGTCATACTTTCCTTCCAAGGAGTAAGCGTCTTTTAATTTAATGGCTGCAGTCACCATCTGCAGTGATTTTGGAGCCCCCCAAAATAAAGTTTGACACTGTTTCCACTCTTTCCCCATCTATTTCCCATGAGGTGATGTGACCGGATGCCATGATCTTCGTTTTCTGAAAGTTGAGCTTTAAGCCAACTTTTTCGCTTTCCTCTTTCACTTTCATCAAGAGGCTTTTTAGTTCCTCTTCACTTTCTGCCATAAGGGTGGTGTCATCTGCATATCTGAGGTTATTGATATTTCTCTGGAATCTTGATTCCAGCTTGTGCTTCTTCCAGCCCAGCATTTCTCATGATGTACTCTGCATATAAGTTAAATAAGCAGGGTGACAATATACAGCCTTGACTCACTCCTTTTCCTATTTGGAACCAGTCTGTTATTCCATGTCCAGTTTGAACTGTTATTTCCTGACCTGCATACAGATTTCTCAAGAGGCAGGTCAGGTGGTCTGGTATTCCCATCTCTTGAAGAATTTTCCACAGTTTATTGTGATCCACACAGTCAAAGGCTTTGGCATAGTCAATAAAGCAGAAATAGATGTTTTTCTGGAACTCTCTTGCTTTTTCCATGATCCAGCGTATGTTGGCAATTTGATCCCTGGTTCCTCTGCCTTTTCTGAAACCAGCTTGAACATCAGGAAGTTCATGGTTCACATATTGTTGAATCCTGGCTTGGAGAATTTTGAGCATTACTTTATTAGCATGTGAGATGAGTACAATTGTGCAGTAGTTTGAGCATTCTTTGGCATTGCCTTTCTTTGACATTGGAATGAAAACTGACCTTTTCCAGTCCTGTGGCCACTGCTGAGTTTTCCAAACTTGCTGACATATTGAGTGCAGCACTTTCACAGCATCATCTCTCAGGATTTGAAACAGCTCCACTGGAATTCCATCACCTCCACTAGCTTTGTTCATAGTGATGCTTTCTAAGGCCCACTTGACTTCACAGTCCAGGATGTCTGGCTCTAGATGAGTGATCACACCTGTAATTATCCGGGTCATGAAGATCTTTTTTGTACAGTTCTTCTGTGTATTCTTGCTACCTCTTCTTAATATCTTTTGTTTCTGTTAGGTCCATACCATATCTTTCCTGTATCGAGCCCATCTTTGCATGAAATGTTCCCTTGGTATCTCTAACCTTCTTGAGAGATCTCTAGTCTTTGCCATTCTGTTGTTTTCCTCTATTTCTTTGCATTATTGGTGAAGAAGGCTTTCTTATCTCTTCTTGCTATTCTTTGGAACTCTGCATTCAGATGCTTATATCTTTCCTTTTCTCCTTTGCTTTTTGCCTCTCTCCTTTTCACAGCTATTTGTAAGACTTCCCCAGACAGCCATGTTGCTTTTTTGCATTTCTTTTCCATGGGGATGGTCTTGATCCCTGTCTCCTGTACAATTTCATGAACCTCATTCCATAGTTCATCAGGCACTCTACCTATCAGATATTGGCCCTTAAATCTATTTCTCACTTCCACTGTATATATTGTAAAGGATTTGATTTAGATCATACCTGAATGGTCTAGCGGTTTAACCTACTTTCTTCAATTTAAGTCTGAATTTGGTAAAAGGGAGTTCATGATCTGAGCCACAGTCAGCTCCTGGTCTTGTTTTTGCTGACTGTATAGAGCTTCTCCATCTTTGGCTTCAAAGAATATAATCAGTCTGATTTCAGTGTTGCCCATCTGGTGATGTCCATGTGTAGAGTTTTCTCTTGTGTTGTTGGAAGAGGGTGTTTGCTATTACCAGTGCATTTTCTTGGCAAAACTATATTAGCCTTTGCCCTGCTTCATTCTGCATTCCAAGGCCAAATTTGCCTGTTACTCCAGGTGTTTCTTGAATTCCTACTTTTGCATTCCAGTCCCCTATAATGAAAAGGACATCTTTTTTGGGTGTTGGTTCTAAAGGTCTTGTAGGTCTTCATAGAACTGTTCAACTTCAGCTTCTTCAGTGTTACTGGTTGGGGCATAGACTTGGATTACTGTGATCTTGAATGGTTTGCCTTGGAAATGAACAGAGATCATTCTGTCGTTTTTGAGATCGCATCCAAGTACTGCATTTTGGACTCTTTTGTTGACCATGATGGCTACTCCATTTCTTCTGAGGGATTCCTGCCCACAGTAGTAGATATAATGGTCATCTGAGTTAAATTAACCCATTCCAGTCCATTTTAGTTCACTGATTCCTAGAATGTTGACATTCACTCTTACCATCTCCTGTTTGACCACTTCCAATTTGCCTTGATTCGTGGACCTGCCATTCCAGGTTCCTATGCAATATTGCTCTTTACAGCATCGGACTTTGTTTCTATCACCAGTCACATCCACAGCTGGGTATTGTTTTTGCTTTGGCTCCATCCTTTCATTCTTTCTGGAGTTATTTCTCCACTGATCTCCAGTAGCATATTGGGCACCTACTGACCTGGTGAGTACCTCTTTCAGTATCCTATCATTTTGCCTTTTCATACTGTTCATGGGGTTCTCAAGGCAAGAATACTGAAGTGGTTTGCCATTCCTTTCTCCAGTGGACCACATTCTGTCAGACCTCTCCACCATGACCTGCCCATCTTGGGTTGCCCTGCAGGCATGGCTTGGTTTCATTGAGTTAGACAAGGCTGTGGTGCTAGTGTGATTAGATTAACTAGATTTCTGTGAGTATGGTTTCAGTGTGTCTGCCCTCTGATGCCCTCTTGCAACACCTATCATCTTACTTGGATTTCTCTTACTTTGGGCGTGGGGTATCTCTTCACGACTGCGCCAGAAAAGCGCAGCCACTGCTCCTTACCTTGGACAAAGGGTATCTCCTTACCGCCACCCTTCCTGACCTTCAATGTGGGATAGCTCCTCTAGGCCCTCCTGCGCCAGCGCAGCCACTGCTCCTTGGACATGGGTTGATCTTCCTGGCCCCCGACCCTGGCCTCGGATGCGGGGTGGCTCCACCAGAACGTTGCCCCTGACCTCAGACGTGGGGTGGCTCCTCCCGGCCACTGCCCCTGACCTCGGCCGTGGGGTAGCTCCTCTCAGCCGCTTGCGCTGAGTGTGCCGGCCATCGCAGCCACTCTAGATAAATGACCAGCATAGACATATATGACTATAAAGTGGGAAAAGACAGCAATAGTTATCCATTCTTCCTGGACTGGTAGGATGAATCATTTTCTTAATTATTTAAAAAATACTTATAACTCTAAGAATATTTACAGATAAAATTTTCTTTATAACTTTCCCCAAAACTTTATGTATGCTGCTGCTGCTAAGTCACTTCAGTCGTGTCCAACTCTCTGTGACCCCATAGACGGCAGCCCACTAGGCTCCTCTGTCTCTGGGATTCTCTAGGCAACAATACTGGAGTGGGTTGCCATTTCCTTCTCCAATGTATGAAAGTGAAAAGCGAAAGTGAAGTCACTCAGTCATCCCGACTCTTAGCGACCCCATGGACTGCAGCCCACCAGGCTCCTCTGTCCCTGGGATTTTCCAGGCAAGAGTACTGGAGTGGGGTGCCATTGCCTTCTCCAACTGTATGTATAGGCAATACTTTTTCAGCCACATCTAAGACATTTTTATCCATTGGAGTCACAATGTTGAGGCCTTTCAGCCTTATTCTGAAACTATGTTTACATTTGCTATTTAATTTAAACAAAGCTTAGAACCCTCCACACTCTTGTGGTGTTCTGTCAATGACTCTGTGGAATATGATTTTGGTTCAACTCTAAACTGCCAAAAAAACGCCACTATAGTGAATTTTAGTCAAAGACTGAGCTCGTCTTAAGACCAAGCCCTGTGCCCCCAACAAAAATATCCTCAGATTTCTTCTGGAGCACCCCACTCCACCTCAACAGCCAAAAGCTTGACAAAAATTATATCTAAGAAGTATTTATCATTTTAAATTATGCAAAGAATATTAAAGATTAACCCATTTTTCAAGGTCAGCCCAAGTCAACTTTTGTTATTGCAAGTCCCAATCGATCCAGGTGTCACAACCATTCTCTTTATATGGTTAGTTAGCTCCCATTGGTGCCATTTCTCACTTGTGGCTTTATTTTCCTGACCATAAATGTAATTTAGAGACAGCATACAATAACAGTTCATGTCTCATGCTCTGAGTTGAAATTTAATTTAAAATATAATTTAAAATTATGTCACCTCTTACTTGTGTACTGTGGCAAGTTACCTGTTAACTTCAAATTGTAGTGTTGATATGAGAATTAAATAGATAATGTATTTGTTGCCCTTGCACATGGTAGGTACTCATGTTGATGGTGATTATATAAACTGTGGAAAATATATAAAAGTCATTCAGTCATTTCTGACTCTTTGCAACCCGATAGACTACACAGTCCATGGAATTCTTCAGGCCAGAATACTGGAGTTGGTAGCTATTCCCTTCTCCAGAGGATCTTCCCAACTGAGGGATTGAACCTAGGTCTCTCACATTGCAGCTGGATTCCTTACCACCTGAGCCATTAGCGAAGCCCAAGAATACTGGAGTGGGTAGCCTTTCCCTTCTCCAGAGGATTTTCTCAGCCCAGGAATCAAACCAGGGTCTCCTTCATTGTAAGCAGATTCTTTACCAGCTGAGCTACCAGGGAAGCCCCTATATAAACTGTGGAAAGTATAGAAAAGACAAAATAAAATCACCCATAATCCAATCACCCTGGGGATAAAGCACTATTGAGATTTCAGTGTATACCTTTCCTTTATCAAAGTGTACATATGAGTACAGATATTTTTTTAAATGTTGCCCAACACTGAGTATGGTTATATGAATTGGTTTTTAAGTTATGATATAATAGATTTGCTTCATAATATTACAATATAATATTTACTTCCAATTCATGATTTTAAAGGGCTTCCTGGTGGCTCAGAGGTTAAAGCATCTGCCTGTGCCTGCCCACAATGCAGGAGACCTGGGTTCGATTCCTGGGTTGGGAAGATCCCCTGGAGAAGGAAATGGCAACCCACTCCAGTATTCTTGCCTGGAAAATCCCATGGACAGAGGAGCCAGTGGGCTGCAATCCACGGGGTTGCAAAGAGTCGGACACGACTGAGCGACTTCACTTCATTCATGATTTTAAATGCTGAAAACTATTCTATCATATGTTTTACATAATTTAGTTCACCTTTCCAGATTATCAGATGTTTTATTTCCATTCTTCATCACTATAAATAATGTAGCAATGAATATCTTTATGTTTAACAATTTTTCTGTGGCTTTGAGGACAGAATGGGGTTCAGGTTCTGGCTCCGTGCCCCACCAGCTGTGTGACCTTGAGCAAGTAACTTCTTTTCTAAGCTTCAGTCACATTCGTTGTAAAATGGTGAAAAGAACAGTACTTGATCCTCATGACCTTTCATGGAAATGAATTGATAATCCATGTAACATGCTTAGCAACAGAATAAACACTCAAAACATATTAGCTACTATGATTATTTTTCATAAGGGGAATTACTGGGCCAAAGTTTGGAAGGGATTAGAGTGGCATACACAGGATGAGATCTTCTTGGAAAATTGGGGAGTATTCTATATAAAAGGGTTACACTAGGCCTACAGGCTCCAGAATTCTGATTAGGATTAGTGTAAACACTAACCTAAACAACTGTGGGCACCTATTGCCTTATCTGTCTTATCTTATGATGTCACAGAATGAAAGTATACCCTGGGGGGAGCACAAGTGTTTGCAGGGTTACCTTGTTATTTTTAATTATCCAATGGTGTGCTTACCTGGAGCAGCAAGTGGGAAGGTGTCTGTGGGGTTTCCAGAAACAGTGGTCGCCCTGTGTTCCAAGAGGGGACACACTTGCTCTGCACAAACCCCACTTTAGAGGCTCTAGAAATGAACAGCAGAGGTTGCTCCTTAATTCAGTAAAGGATCAAATTCAGTAGTAGATAGGCTGAAAAGAGATGCTAGGCAAAGCAGGTGAAACAAGGATTTCCCCCTGGAGAAGGGGTGGGGGCCAGGAAGCTGAAGACAAGGAGGTAATAAGATTTGGCCAGGAAAATCATTAAAACATCAGGGTATCCTACCCCAACCCAACTCTGCTCTTTACCCTGTCTTTGCCATCTCGCCAATGTATACCATCTTTCACACAGCTGCTCAGACCCAAAGTTTCCACTTTCAATATATCAGAAATCCCTTCTGCTCTCTCTCCAAAATATATCTGGAACCCATATCTGTCTTCATCCTGTAGCCCTGATCCAAATCACCATCATCTCTCTCCCAGTTACTACAGCAGCCTCCTAACAAGTCTCCCTGTTTCCATGCAGGCCATGTCTCCCTCCCATGTCCATGTTCTATAGGGCTGTCATAATGATCTTTCCAGGGCATAACTCAGATCCTTTTACCCTCCTACCTAAAATCTTCCAGTGACTTTCTCTGCAACTTGAATAACCTGTCTGCTAACCCTGGATTATAACTGTATGTTCTGTCCGCAGCCTGCCTCTCTTGCCTTGCCTTAACCCCAGCCCTGCAGGCCCATTGGTCTTGCTTCTTTTTCTCTGGAAGGCCACCTCCTTCCTATTTTAGAACCTTTGCATTAACTGGCCCACAGACTTATATTTTCTTCTTAATTGTATCGTGAATACTTTCCCGAAGATGGAAAGTACTGGCTGGGTATCTCAGAGAGTGGAGAGTTTTCTCTCAATGGAAAGTCCCCATTGGAAAGAACAGTCATAAAGTAGGTTCCATAGCATGAAATGAGAGATCAAATTAGGCACCCTTAGCAATTTCTTCCAACTCTGAGGTCCTGCATTTTCTACCACGAATAGAGTTACTTTCATAATAAGGTGCATGAAATCTTTTGCTCACTTGTTTTTCAGGGAAAATTCTGGAGTCAGATTGAAGGGTAGTTTGGAGAATGGTGTCACCATTTTCATGGATACAAGTGAGAGACTCTTTTGATAGCACAGATATGAATATGAAGACCAGACTTCAACTGTACAGTAGGATTCAGGCACTCCAATATCAAGCAATAGGAAGGTGGATGGATTTTCAGCCAATGTTCTTCTTGGGAATTAAATTTAGTAGAAAGAAGATTGCTTCTTTTACAAAAGTAATGCTGTGGGCACGTGCATAGTGTACGCATTTGGAGGTGACACTTTATTACCTGAACGCCTTGTAATTGAATATTGCATTTCCAAGATAGCTGTGGCTATCACTGGTACTCCAGCCTATGGCTGTAAACAGAGCCAGGCCAAGCATTCTTACAGAACCAGTTTTACAGCTTTGCCCCTGTTAGCATTATTCTCTGTTCAGCTAAGCTAAAAAATTGATTGCTGAGCTGAAGAATGATAAATGAGAAGAAGGCATGGATCCAGAATTAAACTCTACAGAAGAAGTTCAACCTCTACCTTGCCGCGGTGGGACCCCAGGCCAGTTTCTTGTCCCCGTGTGGTTCATTATCCATTTGTCAGCACAAAGCATTTGCTGAGCCCTTCCTATACTAAAACTATGCTAGACAACCTCAGGTGTCAGATAGGCAAACAGATCAATGATGCTGTTGATGGACAAAGACACACACACAAATTAATGTAGAAATAGTGTGGAATTCTACAGAATCTTTTCCTAAGAAGTTAAAAAGAGAGAGCAAGAAGGAGAATGAGAATTCATTTTAATTCAACAAATGTTCACCAAACACTTACTAAAATCAACAAACGAGGCACCACTGAGAATAGTAAGGAAAGTGAGGGATACACAAAGTTTAATAATACAGCAGTCTGGTCTCTGCAACTAGTAAAGGACATAATCATAGAAACAATTAAGGCAAGGTAGTGCTATCACAGGGAACGACAGAGGATGAGATAGTTGGATGGTATCACTGACTCGATGGACATGATTTGGGGCAAGTTCTGGGAGTTGGTGATGGACAGGGAAGCCTGGAATGCTGCAGCATGCAAGTCCATGGGGTCACAAAGAGTCGGACATGGCTGAGCAACTGAACTGAGTGCTATCACACTAACTCATGTGTTATTCATTCTAACTATTGGGCTCATGGGGGAAGTAGCATTGGAGCCAAGCTTTGGAGATGTATGAAGGAGGCATTCAAAAGGAGAGAGAGAGAAGCATGAGGTCAAGAACATCTGCTTGGTATCAAATCATCTTCATTATGAAGGATGAATATGGCTCTCCTTTTCTGTGTTAGGCAATGTGCTAGTCTAGGGATTGTTGCTGTTCAGTTGCTAAGTTGTATCCAACTCTCTGCAACCCCATGGAGTGCACCACACCAGGCTTCCCTGTCCTTCACTATCTCCAGAAGTTTGCTCAAACTCATGTCCATTGAGTCAGTGATGCCATCCAAACAGTCTCTGTTGCCCTCTTCCCCTCCTGCCCTCAATTTTTCCAAACACTGGGGTCTTTTCCAATCAGTCAGCTCTTTCAATCAGGTGACCAAATTATTGGAGCTTCAGTTTCAGCATCAGTCCTTCCAGTGAATTTTCAGGGTTGATTTCCTTTAGAATTGACTGGTTTGATCTTGCTGCCCAAGGGACTCTCAAGAGTCATCTCCAGCACCACAGTTCAAAAGCATCTGTTCTTCAGTGCTCAGCCCTCTTTATGGTTCAACTCTCACATCCATACATGACTACTAGAAAATCCCTAGCTTCGACTATATGGACCTTTGTCAGCAAAGTGATGTCTCTGTTTTTTAGTATGGTGTCTAGGTTTGTCACAGCTTTTCTTCCAAGGAGTGACGTGAGAAAAATAGACGCAATTCCTCTCTTATGTACCTCATCACATAGCAGTGAATATACTATTAATATAATAATTCTGTTAATAAACACAAAGTGGGAACATGGATACCATACTTCTATTTCCCCTTATCAATAAGTCAGTTTCCCTCCATGCCTCTTCCCTATTTCCCAGAGAAAGAGAGAAAAACAAAGGCTTCTTGGAAAGATGAATGGGAAATTCTGCTAGACAGTAAAAAACAGTGGAAATCCACTTTACCCATCCTAGTTGATTACTGAGAGAAGAAGGAGAGGAAGAGAGTGTGAACTGAGTAAACATTAATGTCCTAGTTTTCCCCACTCAGAATAGAACCCAAGAGGAGAAAATGTTATAGTAACACTCTGGGTCCTGAAGGACCCGGGAACTTTAGGAAGCCTTAGGAGATAGTCAGTGACATGCTTTCTTGAACTAGAGTTAAAGAACTAGAAGATTCAAGTTCCACTGAGGTCATTTCCAGCATAGCCAAGGAAGACACGGTAATATTTGCAGAGATAAAAGTTATGTTGACATTTTTATATTTGCAATTTTATATTTTATATAAAGGAGACATTAAGATGCTAAGAAATCTTAAAATCATTACTAAATTAATCAGCACAGGCTAGATTATTGTTTTGGACTATGGTTTTCCCAAGATTCATGTGTTGAAGCCCAGATTGTATTTGGAAATGGAGATTTTGGAAGGTGATTTAGTAGAGATGAATTCATGAAAATGAGGTCCTTACGATCAGATTAGTGTCCTTATAAGAGGAGACCAGAAATCCCTGCCCCTCCCTTTCTCTGAGGCACAGAGGAAAGGATGTCACCTACAAGCTAAGAAGAGAGCTCTCTCCAAAAACTGAATCAACCAGCACCTTGATCTGGAACTTCCTGGCCTCCAGAACTGTGAGAGAATAAATTTCTCTTCAGTTCAGTTCAGTTCAGTCGCTCAGTCGTGTCCGACTTTTTGCGAACCCATGAATCGCAGCACACCAGTCTTCCTTGTCCATCACCATCTCCCAGAGTTCATTCAGACTCACGTCCATTGAGTCAGTGATGCCATCCAGCCATCTCATCCTCGGTCGTCCCCTTCTCCTCCTGCCCCCAATCCCTCCCAGTATCAGGGTCTTTTCCAATGAGTCAACTCTTCGCATGAGGTGGCCAAAGTACTGGAGTTTCAGCTTTAACATCATTCCTTCCAAAGAAATCCCAGGGCTGATCTCCTTCAGAATGGACTGGTTGGATCTCCTTGCAGTCCAAGGAACTCTCAAGAATCTTCTCCAATACCACAGTTCAAAAGCATCAATTCTTCGGGGCTCAGCCTTCTTCACAGTCCAACTCTCACATCCATACACGACCACTGGAAAAACCATAGCCTTGACTAGACGGACCTTTGTTGGCAAAGGTCTGCTTTTCAATATACTATCTAGGTTGGTCATAACTTTCCTTCCAAGGAGTAAGCGTCTTTTAATTTCATGGCTGCAACAATAATCTGCAGTGATTTTGGAGCCCCCCCAAAATAAAGTCTGGCACTATTTCCATTGTTTCACCATCTATTTGCCATGGAGTGGTGGGATAGGATGTTATGATCTTAGTTTTCTGAATGTTGAGTTTTAAGCCAACTTTTTCACTCTCCTCTTCCACTTTCATCAAGAGGCTCTTTAGTTCCTCTTCACTTTCTGCCATAAGGGTGGTGTCATCTGCATATCTGAAGTTACTGATATTTCTCCCAGCAATCTTGATTCCAGCTTGTGCTTCTTCCAGCCCAGTGTTTCTCATGATGTACTCTGCATATAAGTTAACAAAGCAGGGTGACAATATACAGTTTGATGTACTCCTTTTCCTGTTTGGAACCAGTCTGTTGTTCCATGTCCAGTTCTAACTGTTGCTTCCTGACCTGCATATAGGTAATCAGAATATGATATTTTGTTATGGCAGTCTGAGTAGACTCATATGGTTATGCTGCTATAACAAACAACCCTCCACCCTCTAAAAAAAGTCTCAGAAGATTAAAGCAACAAATATGTATTTCCTGCTCATGCAGAGTACTGCGGTACCAGGCAATGCTACAGCCCTCAATGTGAACACTCAAAGTATAAATAATTACAGATGTGGAAAACAGACTTATGGTTACCAGGGGAAAGGGTGGAGGGACAAATTGGGAGATTGGAATTGACATATACATATCTATCTATAAAATAGATACCTAATAAGGACCTACTGTATAGCACAGGGAACTCTACTCAATAGTCTGTAATGGCCTATATGAGCATGCTAAGTCTCTTTAGTCATGTCCAACCCTTTGTGGCCCCATGGACTGTAGCCCACTAGGCTCCTCTGTCCATGGGATTCTCCAGGCAAGAATCCTGGAGTGAGTTGCCATGCTTTCCTCCAGGAGATCTTCCAAACACAGGGATCAAAACCATGTTTCCTGCATTGGCAGGCAGCTTCTTTACCACCTGGGAAGCCAAGACAATATGTGAAAAGAATCTAAGAATGAACAGATATATGTATATGCAGAACTGATTCACTTGTCTGTACACCTGAAACTAATACAACATTGTAAATCAGCTGCTGCTGCTGCTGCTGCTAAGTCACTTCAGTCGTGTCTGACTCTGTGCCACCCCATAGATGGCAGCCCACCAGGCTTTCCCGTCCCTGGGATTCTCCAGGCAAGAACACTGGAGTGGGTTGCCATTTCCTTCTCCATTGCATGAAAGTGAAAAGTGAAAGTGAATTCACTCAGTCGTGTCCGACCCTCAGCGACCCCTTGGACTGCAGCCTTCCAGGCTCCTCCGTCCACGGGATTTTCCAGGCAAGAGTACTGGAGTGGGGTGCCATTGCTTTCTACATGTAAATCAACTATCCTCCGACAACAACAAAAAAAATTTTTAGTGTGAGCACTCATTGATCCAGGATACTTTTATCTGGTTACTCCACTATCTCAGCAAGAGAAGCTACTGAAAGGTTCAATCATTTCTGAAGGCAGCTCTTATCAGAGGCTGTTCTGGAATGGATTTCAGTTGATCTAAGTCTTTGGAGAGTCAAGTATAGTCTTCAGTCGGTAAAATCCTTACAAGTCCTAATAACCAAAGTGAGCATCTATCTCTACAATGAGTTTTTGCTCCTGAGAGGTATATCTGTAAAATATCCTGCCTCCTTTCTTATTTACTCTCCTGAAGCCAAAAGAAGTAGTCAAGCAGAGTCAGGTAAATATTCCTCCTTCTACTAGTGACCAAGTGGGTAGGTATGTGTTTAAAAAAGAAATCAAAATCTCTTTTTAAGCTTTATATATTACCTACATACCTAATAATTGTTTCAGTTCTGCAAACTGAATCACAAAATAATTATAAACAGCAAACGTGGTTCAAGTTGCCTCTTAGAGTTTCAGGGGAGCAAAAAGATGGGGTTGATTTGCTGCACTGTTACTCAGTGCATCTCTGGGGCATTAAAATAAATGTTACATCATGATAGCATGTAGTATTCTGAAACATAAGGAATTCATGGCCCTAGAAGTTTCAGAGACTATCATTTAGCAATTACACAACATAAGCCTCATTCTGAGTCTTCCCAATCATGGAGACCAGGAGGCCTGTGTTAATGAATAAGTTTAGGCTGTTTAGGGAAAAATATGATTCTGAGAATATGGATTCCTGAATTTCCATTGTTATGTGGAAGTCTGTGCTCTCTAACAAGCAGAATTAAAGACAAAAGAAACATTTCCATTCTCCTGGGATTATCCTGTTTAAAGTTCAAAATTTCACATTGATGAATGACCTTGAATGTAAAAAGGGCAAAAAGATTAAGAGTAGGATTTTCCAAGATCCAGAACAAGACGCAGGCTTCCTGATGCCTAAGACGTGCTCTTGCCACAATATTGCCACTGTTATATCTTATCTAGATTGTAGTAAATAATTCTGTTTACAACACTGGTTTAAAAATATTTGAATGAAAGACCAAGAAAATTTACACTCATGGAATCAAAGCACGAAGTCTGTTTTTTTTTTTTTTAAATTCCCAGCTCTCCTGGCCTTTCATGGAAGAGAAACACAGAAGGCATGATGGATATCATAGGAATTCAGCAGTGGGATTGGGTGATTAAGCTTAAGATAAGTGATAAGAGTGCTTTGGAAGGAATATTGCAGGTATAATGGTATGACAGCATTTGTGTGAAATGTTTCCCAGTCAGATGCATTTGTGACAATGACTTAATATAAAAAAGGAACTTTCTATCATTTTATTTTTCTTCTTTAACAAGTATAATCTTGAGCTCTTCATTAGAAATATGCTCTAGTGAGTTAACCATTTTCAAAGTGAACTTTAAGGATTCTGATGGCTGCTCTTGTGAGAGCAAGGGAGATCATAGAGCCCCTTAATAATACACTTTGTTCTGATTTTCACATAGAAGTAGCTGCCTCTAGGACCTGGGCTTAAAAAGAGGGCACTAACCTATCATTTCCTGACCTTATACTTGGATCCTAAAATATGTGCTGGAAGTTTTCTTAGAGATACACTTTTTAGAAATAAATTTATGAGATGGTCAATATCCATGAAAGTGAAAGTGAAAGTGAAGTCACTCAGTCATGCCCGACACTTCGCGACCCCATGGACTGCAGCCTTCCAGGCTCCTCCACCCATGGGATTCTCCATCCCTGGGATTCTCCAGGCAAGAATACTGGAGTGGGTTGCCATTTCCTTCTCCACAATATCCATGAAGATAACATAAATAAAATTTCAGGTGATACCCAGACCAGTTCTGGATGCAAGAGGGAAATTGCAGAATCTCTGAGTTGATGCAAAGACCCAGCAGAGGGGACTGAAGCATTTGTTTTCAAAAGGTTGACACTTCGACTTTGACCACTGATAATTGCCATCATATATGTGTCACTTTTTAAGTTGGAGAAACCAGGAATCTTGAAGATGGTGAGGAAGAACATTAACCATCCCTTGATGGAACAAAAGCTAAGATATATGATACAGGCTTCTCACAAGAGGATGAAGACAATGATAAGAAGGGGAGAGAGAACTTACCACAGAAGAATGCTCTATGGAGTGCTTTCTCTAGGTACCTCTTCTCTCCCCAACTCACACCCAAGCCTAGTATCTTGGCTCTTCAACATGCTGTCATCTTTAACATCATACACACAATCAAGTTTTATAAAGTTGGTAAAAAATGAATTGCTGCTCTTAAGTCAGATTTGTTAACACATTTTGGAAAGCCAGGGGAAAGCTTTTAGCCTATTTGCATTATGTCAATGATAGCTGCCAAAATCAGCCCTTTGCTTAGTGCTCTAGGGCCTAGAGAAACCTGAGTAGGCCTGAGGAATTGGAACGAAGTTCAGTGACATCCAAAATCTTGCCTCTAAACTTTCTAATTCTCTTTTGTGGGATTTCCCCTGCCCCTGCCCCCACTCTCAATATATCAACCTCTCGGATCTCTTCTTTTGGCAATGATGCTTAACATAATTCAGCTTCCACCTTGCTTCTACAAGGTGTGAACATCCTAGAAATAATGTATATTTTAACTGCTTATTAAAGCACAAATACATGCATAAAAGGGGCTAGGCACTTACCTAACGCTGAGCAGTCACTGGCAGCAGTCTGACCTCATATTAATCCTGGGCAAGTCTGACCTCATGTTAATCAGCTGAAGGTAAGTCTTCAAGAGGGACTCAGGTGAAGGCTGTGGGCCACCAGCAACTCACTGATGGCCCATCAGCAGGAGATCCAGCCTCAAAACCCCGTATTAGAGTCTCTTGAACTTCCCCTGATACCAATGGGTTGGTTCCATGAAAGGCAGGCTCTGTTACAAAGCTGAGGATACAGGGGAATACTCTTGGAATTAACACCTGTAAGTGAGTAAAGGAAGCACAATTGGGCAAAGAGAAAAGTTGAACTGCAAAGCAGTTGCAACAAAGAGCTCAGTCAATCTTATAGGAGGCTCTGGAGTTGGATGGTCTTTCAAAATTATTCCCAGTTAAGGGAACAGTCTAAACCTTCATATCTCCATACCAACAAGCCAATGGATGAAGCCTGGACCCAGGATAGGGATTAAGTCTCAGGAAGTTCTCTTCATCTGAGAGCTGTTGACCAACAATATGTCCCCTGGAGGGGTGGCCTGCACAGATCACAATGACATCTATTAAAAATACCAATGCCATTGATCTGAGATGCAATAAATCAGAAGAGTAAATTTTGCATTTGGAAGTTTTGAGGTGGTCTTGGGAAAAGCAGAATTCTGGAAGGGGGTTGGGCTTAGGTGAAAAAAAGTCTTCATTGCTATCACATTTCATCAATTATAATCATCAGGATGTCAATGATTATAAGATAATTTCAATTTTATTATTACTTTATATACTACTAAAGAAATAAAAATATCAGCAATTATGAAACACAATGTTAAATGTAAGAAGCATCTCAATTTCAGAGTTGGGAAAATGTGAATAAAACCCTCTACATTTTAGAACTGATGTTATATGGTAAGCTTTGACATTCATCCTCTCCTAACACACACACACACACACAGTTTTTCTCATAGTTCTAATGAGCACTGTCAAAATGGCAGTAAATATGGAAGAGTGGACTTACTGACAACACCATCCTCAGTCAAGATGGCCAGATAAAGCAGAAGTCACTGCACCTCGTACACGGGTGCATGTGGAGGAGGGAACCACATCCCCTTCACAAGAAGGAAACCATCCAGGGAAAATGTCCAAGCCAGAAGGGATCCAGGCCCCCACTCAAGAACTCTGCTCAGGCAGACGTGCCCGTGCTCAGTCATTCTGGCTCTTCCATTCATTAATCCTAGCATAGCAAGGAGGAGAAGGGGAGCCTTCACTCTTCCGCCTACTACACTCTCAATTTCCTGTCACCTCTAAGGCCTTGAGGACCAGCACAGTAAAGAAGGCATTCAGGAAAGACTATGTTCATGATTTAAAAGCAAGACACAGATCATTGTCTCAGCCCAGCCACACCTCAGGCTCGGCCTTCCCCAATCCCACCCACTCTAGAGCAAAAGATTCTCTGTTCAGTCATCCAAACAGCTTCTGAGATGTTGCCTCCTGTGCGTAACCTTTTATCTTGTCCTGAAAGAGAAGCACTTCCCTTGGTCTCTTCCTTTCTAAACACCTAGGGAGTGATCCTCACTCATGTTTCCTACTTAAATGCAGTGGCATCTTTACTAGACCAATGTCTGGACTTTGTTTAGTTGCAGCATTTGTCTGGAATTTGCCTGTCAGCACGTTCTTCATAGGCTGACTCATGATCATGGTGTCCCTCCCCCACATTGTCAACAACACAGCGAAAGGACTTGAGAGAACAAAGGCTATTGTGGATAGAGGGGCTCTCATCAGCCGCTGTGGTTGCTAACGGTGAAGAGTCCAGGATCTTCGATATGCACTGGAGCCTCAAAATTGATCCGGAGAGGTCAACTCCAGCAGCCTGATTTCCCCAGCACCCATGAGCTGCTGATTTTCCCAGCACCAAGAGATTTCTGATTCTGGTGGCTCAGATTTTTTGAGATGCTGAGAACTTGAAAACATCAACATTCAGCATACACTAGAGGGTGCCATAGTCTTGAGTAATTGAATCTATTTGAGAAGTGTTTGTCTCTAAGTCTCACCTTCAAGCCTCATGAAAGAGAAGCTCCAAAAGTCTAAAATCCCAGAGCAGAACTGGCCATTAGGACATAAGTTAAAGTGGATGTCTAGCATTATCAGATGGACTATTCCAAAATACTCAGTAGATCAAGATCCATGCCACTGCTAGAGATTTTCAAAGGCAATAGTGCAGAGATGGGTTTCTCTGGTGACTCAATGGTAAAGAACTGCTCCTGCACGCTATATGGATTCAATCCCTGTGTTGGGAGATCCCCTGGAGAAAGGATTGGCAATCCACTCCAGTATTCTTGCCTGGGAAATTCCATGAGCAGAGGAGCCTGTCTATGGGGTCCAGTCTACGGGGTCCAGTCTACGGGGTCACAGAAGAGTCAGACTTAACAACTAAACAACGACAACCACAGTGATTGTTTAAAAACTATCTTTAACAATAATAATAACTACATATTTTCATATTATTTACTGTGCGCCAGGCACTGTTGTAAGTACTTTTATATGCATTAGCATATTAAATCCTCCCCAAAACTCTAAAAGCCTATCTGCAGTTTACAAATAAGGAAATTGAGGCAGAGAGGTTAAGAGATTTGTCCAAAATCACACAGCTACTAAGAGGAAGGGCCAGGATTCAAATCTAGCAGTCCATCATGGGGATCTAATGCACAGCATAGAAATTATAGTTAGCAAAACTGTACTATAAACTTCAAAGTTGCTAAGAGACAAGATCTTAATTCTTCTTACCACAAAAAATGACATAATAATTATGTGATATGATAGAAGTGTTAGCTAATGCTCTGGTGATGATCATTGGCAAATACATAAATATCCAATCAATATTTTGTATATCTTAAACTTATGCAGTATTATATGTCAATTTTATCTCAATTAAAAAAAAAAAAAAAGAATCTAGGAGTCCAGGTTCAGAGACTGCACCATTCTACCCTGCTCACACGTCAACACAAGCATCATACATCGAGTTACCATATTTCTGGTCAAGAGTAACATTAAGTTTCTCCCTGGTTAAACAACCACCATGCTCAACACTGCTTACTATCTAAAATTTCTTAGAACTCTCTTGAATTCAGTTCCCATCCCTGTGTCCATTCAAGTCTTTCTGACCATCCTGTGAAGATTTTACTAACAATGTCAGCCTCAACAATGGCTCTTGACTGCTGTAGATCCAAACACAACTCATAAAAGCTCTCTTGAATTTCGACAAGCTATTGGCTCACATTTCTTAACTCCTGTTCCCAAACATGATGAAAAGACTTAAGTGAAAGTGACAAATTAGCTTCAATGACTTGAGGTTGCACTTGAACGAATTAACTTTACAAAACTCTCAGCTTACTTACATGGAATGTTAGAGAAAGAATTGTTTTAAATGAACTAAACAACCTGCTGCTTCTGCTGCTGCTAAATCGCTTCAGTCCTGTCTGACTCTTGTGGGACCCCATAGAGAGCATCCCGCCAGGCTCCTCCGTCCCTGGGATTCTCCAGGCAAGAACACTGGAGTGGGTTGCCATTTCCCTCTTCAAAACAACCTAATATCCTAGACTTTTGTCTTTCCGTAAAACAGCATATTTAAAGGTCTGCCTTCCTGTCTTATGTTGTTGGCGGATATTTATTAAATGCACCCAGAACTGAAGATAGGTTGAATCTTTCAAATTCACCAGCAATTCATGTGGGACCTCACCACAGAATTTCCTCTTTCTATGGAGAAAGAGAGCGTTTACTTAAGACAGCTTTGGGAGGAAATTGTTGGTAAATTAGATTTTGGTGAATTAAATTACATTCTCAGTGCCTTTGGAGAGAATCGTCTATTATCAGGAATACTATGGTGATAAAATGAGGAAGACTTCTTTTTCTTATCAGCAAGTTCCAATTTAAGCATTTGGGGTCGTCTGAAGATGTCTGGGCCAAGTAGATTCCCTGTCAGCACTTTAACGAGAGAAAGCGCAGTAATTCTGAGACTTAGGTGTATTGACAAAGTATGAGGATCGCTATATCTAGAGCATGTGATAGTCAGAATGTTTGGATTCCAGGGACTTCCCTGGCAGTCTAGTGGTTAAGACTTTGTCTTCTAATGTAAGGGTGCAGGTTCAATCCCTGGTTGAGAAGCCAAGATTTCACATGCCTTGAGGTCAAAAATACCCTGAAACATAGAAAAAGCAGTACTCTAATAAGTTCAATGAAGAAGTTAAAAATATTTAAAATAAAAAAGAATGCTCAGATTTCATTCTGACTCCAATCCTGGCTGTGAGAGCTTGGGTAAGTTACTCAACCTCACTATGCCTCAGTTTCTTCATCTACAAAATGAATATAACAATCATACCTACCTTATGGAAGTAGAATGGCTATAAAAACCAAGTGAGTTTGCACCTGTAAAGCACCTGCGACAGCAGTAACATTGAATTTGTGCTCAATAAATATATATACCATTAGTCAACTTGCTTTTATAGTGATGGTCACTGTTGTCATTCCCAACAGTACCTAATTGTCCTGGGTGGGCAGGCTGGGGGTTTGGTGGGGAGAGAGCAGAGACTGTACAAAAGTTGTTGCTCTCAGAAGGTACAAACAGCATCTTGAATAAAAATAAAGCAACTTCCTTAGAATCTCTGTGTATAACATCATCACAGCCAGGTATCCAGCTGTGACTGTGAACTCAAGTGAGGTCTGGTTCAGCAAAGCGAGAGAACATTATTCAGTAACAACAGCAGGTTTCAACTCTTGCTTCTGTGTGGTAAGGCAATTCCAGGGATACTTGAAAAATAAATCCTGCTGGAGTGAACCTGAACGTGATCTGGCAGCCAGGTTTCCATCCTGGGCCCGATCATCAGGTGTGCCTGCACGAGAGCCCCCAAAACCTACATGGTGTAATTAAGTGGGCAGCAATATCTCCAGTTATGCTTAATAGGAGCATTCCAGATTTCCAAGGAATGACAGTCATCCGTGGAAAAGACAGATTTGGAACCTTACATGTCATCTTCTCTCCTATTTATAACGCTCACTTGAACTAAGAGCTGGGGCTATAAACGGAATTATAGGGTGCTGACTGGATGTTTCACAGAGCTCAAGAAATTGGCTACCAGATCTCAAGACTGTAGACAAAAAGGTTTATTGTAAAGATGGCCTACAAGGATAGCCAAAAACCTCTCTCAGGCTGATTGAGAGGGAGCTAAACTGTTTTCTAACACAAACCAACAATACAGAACCTACCCACTTTCTAAAATCTAGTTTAAAACTCGGGGCATTGCAGAAAGAGATTGATGGAGTCACTGAAGTCATAAGTCATAAGCTTGTGATTTTGTGGGTGGTTTTCTCTACCCCAGACTATGCAGGAAGTCCCAAGGAAACCAATTGTTGAAATTGTAGGTACCTGTAGAAAGGTAAAAATGGTATATCATCCCCAAATTGGACATCTGGGTAAGGGACAGATTTGCTGATTAGCAACTGAGACTATCTGAGCAGAAGACTGAGAGCAATGAATATGAAGTTAGGGCAAATGATGGTAGAACAGCCTGTGATGCCCCTGTTGATTACAGCATGGATGCATGAATTTCCTGTGAGCCATACAGATACTACATAAAGTTTGAGCAAGGTTTGAGGCGTCTTGTTTTTACCCCAACTAAGAAGGTTGAGCTGCAGGTAAAGTAGCCCCTGCAGCCAGAAATTGCAAAAGATTCTTGGAAGATATTAAGGGAGAGGTAGCTGTTCCATGTTGAAGTAGAGGGCCCCCTCATCCACCCTCAATCTCAGGCAGGGACCCCAAAGGATGCCTTTAGGCCTGCTACACACAGGACTTTTGTGGACTGTCATTGTGACAGGTGGCTGACAAGGGAAATTGGGTGCAGATAAAAGATTATTCAGAGGTTACTTTGTTTGAAGTTAATATTCAATTTATTCAAAACTCCAATTCTTTCTGAAGCTTTTAAGTTTAGCCTACAGATCTTATGATTCTATTTATAGTTGTAGCCATAATTAACAATTGCTTTTTAAGAAGCTATAGTTAACACAGTCATTTACAAACTTAATTCAATTCCTTCAAATATTTTAAGTTGCATTTATACATTAAATTATTAAATATACTTTATTTCCCTAAGTTCCTCAGGTGTCTGATTCAATTAAAAAAAAAAAAACCTTTCCATGTACTTGAAAACTCTTACCAATATAGTAAATTAAACTTATAAAAAGGTAAATGTAAGACTTCTTAATAGTCCAAATGCAAATAGATAAACTTAGTAAGATTTTTACTTAAAGTTACAAGTTCAACTTTATTACTCAACTACCATTTTGAAATAAAATCACAAATAAACCAGATACTCTAATAGGTCAAATTCTCTTAAAATGCAAGTACCTTTGTATAAATGTATACAGATTCCTTATGAAATATTATACTATAAATTTAATTCTTTTAAACATTAGTGTGTACGTGTGCTAAGTCACTTCAGTTGTGTCCAACGCTTTGTGACCCTATGGACTGCAGCCCTCCAGGCTCCTCTGTCCATCAGATTTCCCAGACAAGAATACTGGAGTGCATTGTCCTGCCCTCTTCCAGGGGGATCTCCCCAACCCATGGGCTCGAACCCATGTCCCTACATCTCCTGCATCGGCAGGTGAGTTCTTTACCGCTAGCGCCACTTGGGAAACCCAAACATTAGTGTACATAATTCTAAATCTTGGGGCTACAAAAGTACCTTCACATTACTAAAATTATTTGGTCTTCCAACAACTTTGAAGGATACCTTCTCAATACTTGAGACTGAAAGATAATCAGTTTAGGGACAAGGATACATAACCCGCTGAGCCTACACCATCCAGGTACCAAGTCACTCATAGAAATCTGAAGCTTCCACCTACCTGCTCCTTCACCTAGCTAAATTTGTATTTACTTGGCTCTTAAAATATTTATATGCATTTCTGTGTGGCTTTTTCTATCTTTTAGGCCACAAAATTCTTATATTTGTAGAAATTAATCACATGGTTTAATTAATTGATCTTCAATTGAATTTGGATCTCTCCATGGCTTGATCTGTCCGTATACTCACTGACTCCAAGGTCATTCTATATACAATGTCCAACAACCTAGGATGACATTTGCCCTCTTTTATTCCCGCCTCTCATTTCTCAATCCCAATTAAGTTGGAACTAGGATAGGAAGAGAGAATGAGACCCTTCTCCTCTAGGTTATTGGGGCCAAAGATCAAGCCTGAGTTGAAGAAAGGGGAAGAGAGGAGATGAGCATCTTAAATTGAACTTATCTGAGCTTTTTAATAACTGAAGATGTCTGGACAACTATGGGATTTGCTTCAGAGGTCAGTGCACACATATGTGCATGCGCCTGCTCTGTCACTTCTGACTGTTTCTGACCCCATGGACTGTAGCCCCCCAGGCTCCTCTGTCCATGGAATTCTCCAGGCAAGAATATTGGAGTGGGTTGCCATTTCCTACTCCAGGGTATCTTTCCAACCCAGGGCTCAAGCCTGCTTCTCTTATATCTCCTGCATTGCCAGGAGGATTCTTTACTAAATGTGCCACCTAAGGGAGACTAAACAGTAGACTTGAAGATGATCAGAAAAACACTGCTTTGATGTTTATATGTTGTTGAGTTCAAATTGTTCAATAACATGTAATATTTGAGCAAGGACAAATATTAAGCCTTTTATTAAGCCTTTTGTTAAGCCTTTAAGAGGTGTATGGCTGTAATTGTCTCCAACTCTTAGAATATAAGGACATGATCTTCCATATCACCTTCTTTGAGTCCCAACTGCCAATTCTGGGACCAAAAATAAAAAAAATCCACTTCCATATCCTACTAAGCTCATCTCCTGAGTAATATTTTACTCCATTACAAATACCCATAGGAAAGTCTCTGTCCATAATTTTGTATTTCTTTTTTTTCTTTTTAATTTTTATTGGAGTATAGTTGCTTTACAAGGTTGTGTTAGTTTCTGCTGTACAGCAACATGAATTTATACATACTCCCTATTTTGGTCTTCCTTCCCACTCAGGTCAACACAGTAAGTTGGAGTTCTTGGTGCTATACAATTCGCTCTCATAAGCCATCTGTTTTATACATAGCATTCATAGTGTAGATGTATAGTTCTTGTGTCATCTCCAGATCATTCTTGTCTCTTTATCTTGGTTTCACTCTCATGACCCTGTTTTCCTGTTTGGGGCTCCTGATGAGTCCAGCATATATCTGTTGAAGAAAAATTCATAAAGTATCCTGGATATGGGTCCCTTACTAGGGTCCCCAAGACACCTGAAGCTCTCATCATGCCCTCTACTTTCTGAGAGCTTTATTCTTCATTTTATATTTAGCTGCCATTGGAAAGAGAAGGTGCCCTAATGACTAAACCAGTCAGTCAGGATCTGGACAAGCTGTAGAAGCCCAGGCATGAAGGCTCCTTCTATGGTCTATACCCCAGGCTTCAAGGTCCTCTCCACCCAAGAGAAGCCCCTCACCTCACCACAGCTGTGCATCCAAAATAAGGGAGAACCCCAGGTAGGGAACCAAAGCAAGGAGACCACAGAGGAAATTAAATCCTTTGATTGTAGTATATTAAGTCATTGCAGCACTCAAAGGCAGCCATTCATATCATCCAAGAAGCCCTGAATAAATGTTTCAGTAATGAGACTAGCAGAAAGGAGCTTATCACCCTGTGGTAGTCTTTCTGCAAAGAATTTGATTTAAGTTTGGTATCAGAGCATGAACCATGTTAAAATACAATTACAAAAGAAACAGGAATTTCATTAGTGAATTGCAAGGAATAGCTCCAAACTGAAGAGGCTGGTGAAAGATGATATGTGTTAGCAGGGAGAAAAAGGGAAGAAGAGGCAGTGTGTGATAGGACAAGCTGTGTGTCCCAAGATGCCACCCTGGAAAGAAGATAGGGATGTCAACTTCAGAAAGAAGGGGATAAGATGCCTTTCTCCTGTAGTTGGTATTCATGACTCTCTCAGGGGATCTGGAGCTTCTACCTCCTAAGAGTGTGACCAAGAGAATAACTGCAACACTGTCCCACATCCTCCCACCACCTCCCATCCAACAAACATACCTCATTCTCTGCTGCTGCTGCTGCTGCTGCTGCTGCTAAGTCATTTTAGTCGTGTCCAGCTCTTTGCTACTCCATAGACAGCAGCCCACCAGGCTCCCCTGGCCCTGGGATTCTCCAGGCAAGAACACTGGAGTGGGTTGCCATTTCCTTCTCCAATGCCTGAAAGTGAAAAGTGAAAGTGAAGTCACTCAGTCGTGTCCGACTCTGTGCGACCCCATGGACTGCAGCCCACCAGGCTCCTCCTCTGTCCATGGGATTTTCCAGGCAAGAGTACTGCAGTGGGGTGCCATTGCCGTCTCCAACCTCTCTGCTAAGAGAACCTTAATTGGCTTCAGAAAGTGTCATTTCTGAAATGGGAAACTTGGGTAAAAGAGAATTGGATGGCTAGAGTTGAAGTCTCAACTCTATTATTTACTATCGATGTGATCATGCTTGTACCAGAAACTTATTAATAGCAAGTCACCTAATCCTTTTCTGAATCTGTTGCCTATCTGTGATAAAGAGGTGCCTGGCATATAACAGGCACTCAGTAAACAACACAAGACTGGTTATCACTTGGTTCCAAATGGGTGGATTTAGTCAGTGGTCTCAAAGGTAAGGAATGCACAGAAGCCAAATATGCAAGATGCTTCAAAGGAGTGTGAGAAGAAAATATTACAATTTCCATTAAAATGTACTTTTTTATCTTAAAGAGGAAGGAAATTAAGCTTCATTCATCATTATATAATAGATTAACATAATTAATTTTGTAAAAGTGCTTAGAAGCGTATGTGTGGCTATGATGCACAGTGAGCATTATAGATGAATGTACTATAATTATGTAACGTATGTGTCTGTGTGTGTTGTGAGCTCTCAAAATTGTTTTTAATTATAGAGATATGCCACATAGAAATATGCCACTGCCTACACAATTAGTGTATCAGAAGGATATGGAAAAAAAAGATGAGACAGGAAAAGAAGAGCAAGAAAATATGGAAAGGATAGATCTCCATTGGACTAGGGTATTCACAGATTAGTGTCTGCTCCAGCGTAGTTCCCTTTACTTCTCGATCTTCATTCACTGAAAGGAGCTTAATTGTGATCTCAACAGGGCAGAAGTCAGGTGTGCATCATTCTTCTGTATGAAAGTGGGTTAGGAGTTTCTATTCTTTTTTAAAATGTATTCTTTATTTTTGTTTTTAGTCTATTTTGTATTGAAACATAGTTGCTTTATAATGTCATGTTAGTTTCAAGTATATAACACAGAGATCCCAAGATGTGTGTGTGTGTGTGTGTGTATAATATATATATGTGTGTGTGTGTGTGTGTATTCCTTTCCAGAGTTTTTTACAAAATATTGAGTATAGTTCCTTGTGCTATACAGTAGGTCCTTGTCAATTATCTATTTTACATATACTAGTATGTACACCTTAATCCCAACTTCCTAATTTATCCTTCCTCCCTTTCCCCTATGGGAACCATGAGTTTGTTTTCTATGTTTGTGATTCTCTTTCTGTTTTATGAATAACACAATTTTGTATCTTCTTTTTTAGATTCCACATGTAAGCAATATCATGTATTTGTCTTTGCCTGGCTTACTTCACTTAGTATGATAATCTCTAGGTACATCCATGTTGCTGCAAATGGCATTATTTTATACCTTTTTAAAAAAAATTTATTTTTTAATTGAAGGATAGTTACTTTATAGAATTTTGCTGTTCTCTGTCAAGCCTCAACATGAATCAGCCATCAGTTCAGTTTCAGCTCAGTTGCTCAGTCGTGTCTGACTCTTTGTGACCCCGTAAATCGCAGCACACCAGGCTTCCCTGTCCATCACCAACTCTCGGAGTTCACTCAGACTCACGTCCATTGAGGCAGTGATGCCATCCAGCCATCTCATTCTCTGTCGTCCCCTTCTCCTCCTGCCCCCAATCCCTCCCAGGATCAGAGTCTTTTCCAATGAATCAACTCTTCGCATGAGGTGGCCAAAGTACTGGAGTTTCAGCTTTAGCATCATTCCTTCCAAAGAACTCCCAGGGCTGATCTCCTTCAGAATGGACTGGTTGGATCTCCTTGCAGACTCTCAAGAGTCTTCTCCAACACCACAGTTAAAAAGCATCAATTCTTTGGCACTCAGCTTTCTTCTCAGTCCAACTCTCACATCCATACATGACCATTGGAAAAACCATAGCCTTGACTAGATGGACCTTTGTTGGCAAAGTTATGTCTCTGCTTTTCAATATGCTACCTAGGTTGGTCATAACTTTTATTCCAAGGAGGAAGCGCCTTTTAATTTCATGGCTGCAGTCATCATCTGCAGCGATTTTAGAGCCCCCAAAAATAAAGTCTGACACTGTTTCCACTGTTCCCCATCTATTTCCCATGAAGTGATGGGACCAGATGCCATGATCTTCCTTTTCTGAATGTTGAGCTTTAAGCCAATGTTTTCACTCTCATCTTTCACTTTCATCAAGAGGCTTTTTAGTTCCTCTTCACTTTCTGCCATAAGGGTGGTGTCATCTGCATACTTGAGGTTATTGACATTTCTTCCAGCAATCTTGATTCCAGCTTGTGCTTCTTCCAGCCCAGCATTTTGAGGATTTGAGCTATTTCAAATCCTGAAAGATGATGCTGTGAAAGTGCTGCACTCAATATACCAGCAAATTTGGAAAACTCAGCAGTGGCCACAGGACCGGAAAAAGTCAGTTTTCATTCCAGTCCCAAAGAAGGCAATGCCAAAGAATGCTCAAACTACCGCACAATTGCACTCATCTCACACGCTAGTAAAGTAATGCTCAAAATTCTCCAAGCCAGGCTTCAGCAATATGTGAACACATCACAGCAATATGTGAATGCATCCTTCATGATGTACTCTGTATACAAGTTAAACAAGTAGGGTGACAATATACAGCCTTGACGTACTCCTTTTCCTATTTGGAACAAGTCTGTTGTTCCATGTCCAGTTCTAACTGTTGCTTCCTGACTTGCATATAGGTTTCTCAAAAAACAGGTCAGGTGGTCTGTTATTCCCGTTTCTTTCAGAATTTTCCACAGTTTCTTGTGATTCACACAGTCAAAGTCTTCGGCATAGTCAATAAAGCAGGAATAGATGTTTTTCTGGAACTCTCTTCCTTTTTCCATGATCCAGCAGATGTTGGCAATTTGATCTCTGGTTCCTCTGCCTTTTCTAAAACCAGCTTGAACATCTGGACGTTCACGGTTCACATATTGTTGAAGCCTGGCTTGGAGAATTTTGAGCATTACTTTACTAGCATGTGAGATGAATGCAATTGTGCAGTAGTTTGAACATTTTTTGGCATTTCCTTTCTTTGGGACTGGAATGAAAACTGACTTTTTCCAGTCCTGTGGCCACTGCTGAGTTTTCCAAATTTGCTGGCATATTGAGTGCAGCACTTTCACAGCATCATCTTTCAGGATTTGAAATAGCTCAACTGAAATTCCATTCCGTCTACTAGCTTTGTTCATAGTGATGCTTTCTAAGGCCCACTTGACTTCACATTCCAGGATGTCTGGCTCTAGGTGAGTGATCACACCATCATGATTATCTTGGTCTTGAAGATCTTTTTTGTACACTTCTTCCGTGTTTTCTTGCCACCTCTTCTTAATATCTTCTGCTTCTGTTAGGTCCATACCATTTCTGTCCTTTACCAAGCTCATCTTTGCATGAAATGTGCCCTCCCTCTTGAACCTCCCTCCCATCTCCCTCCCCATCCCAGCCCTCTAGGTTGATACAGAGCTCCTGTCTGAGTTCCCTGAGCCATACAACAAATTCCTGTTGGCTATCTATTTTATGTATGGTAATGTAAGTTTTCATGTTACTCATTCCATACATCTCATCCTCTCCTCCCCTCTCCCCATGTCCATAAGTCTATTCTCTGTCTGTTTCTCCACCACTGACCTGTAAATAAATTCTTCAATACCATTTTTCTAGATTCTATATATATTTGTTAGAATATGATATTTATCTTTCTCTTTCTGACTTACTTCACTCTGTATAATAGGCTATAGATTCATCCATCTAATTAGAACTAACTCAAATGCATTCCTTTTTATGGCCGAGTAATATTCCATTGTGTATATATACCACAACTTCTTTATCCATTCATCTGTCAGTGGACATCTAGGTTGCTTCCATCTTTTAGCTATTGTAAATAGTGCTGCAATGAACAATGGGATACATGTGTCTTTTTCAATTTTGGTTTCCTCAGGGTATATGCCTAGGAGTGGGACTGCTGGGTCATATGGAGGCTTTATTCCTAGTTTTTAAAGGAATCTCCATACCGTCTTCCATAGTGGCTGTATCAATTTACATTCCCACCAACAATGCAAGAATTTTCCCTTTCCTCCACACCCTCTCCAGCATTTATTGTTTGTAGACTTTTTGATGATGGCCATTTTGACCGGTTTAAGGTGATATTTCCTTGTAGCTTGGATTTACATTTCTTTAATAATGAGCGATGTTGAGCATCTTTACATGTGTTTTTTAGCCATTCTTATGCCTGGATGTCTTCTTTGGAGAAAAGTCTGTTTAGATCGTTTTCCCATTTTTTGATTAGGTTGTTTTTCTGGTATTCAGTTATATGAGCTGCATGTATATTTTGGAAATTAATCCTTTGACAGTTGTTTCATTTGCTATTATTTTCTCACATTCTGAGGGTTGTCTTTTCACCTTGTTTATAGTTTGCTTTGCTGGTAATCAGGTCCCACTTGTTTACTTTTGCTTATATTTCCATTACTCTAGGAAGTGGGTCATAGAGGATCTTGCTTTGATTAATGTCATTGAATGTTCTGCCTGTTTTCCTCTAAGAGTTTTATAGTTTCTGGTCTTACATTTAGGTCTTTAATCCATTTTGAGTTTAGCTTTGTGTTTGGTGTTAGAAAGTGTTCCAGTTTCATTCTTTTACATTTAGCTGTCCAGTTTTTCCAGCACCATTTATTGAAGAGGTTTTCTTTACCCCATTGTATATTCTTGCCTCCTCTGTCAAAAATAAGGTACCCATAGGTGCATGGGCTTTTTCCTGGGCTTTCTGTTTTATTTCATTGGTCTATATTTCTGTTTTTGTACCAGTATATACTGTCTTAATGACTGTAGCTTTGTAGTATAATCTGAAGTCAGGAAGGATGATTCCTCCAGCTGCATTCATCTTTCTCAAGACTGCTTTGGCTATTCAGGGTCTTTTGTGTTTCCATATGAATTGTGAAATTTTTTGGTCTAGTTCTGTGAAAAATGCCATTGGTAATTCGATAGGGATCACCTTGAGTCTGTAGATTGCGTTTAGTAGTATAGTCATTTTTCACAATATTGATTCTTTCTACCCAGGAACATGGAATATCTCTCCATCTGTTTATGTCATCTTTGAATTCTTTCATTAGAGTTTTATAATTTTCTGTGTACAGTTCTTTTGTCTCCTTAGGTAAGTTTGTTCCTAGATATTTAATTCTTTTGTCACAACGGTGAATGGGATTGATTCCTTAATTTCTCTTTCTGACTTTTCATTGTTAATGTATAGAAATGCAAGTGATTTCTATGTATTGATTTAGTATCCTGCAACTTTTCTAAATTCACTGATTAGCTCTAGAAATTTTCTGATACTATCTTTAGGGTTTTCTATGAACAGTTTCATGCCATCTGCAAACAGTGAGAGCTTTACTTCTTCTTTTCTGATCTGGATTTCTTTTATTTCTTTTTCTTCTCTCATTGCTGTAGCTCAGACTTCCAGAACCATGTTGAATAATAGTGGTGTAAGTGGAAACCCTTGTGTCATTTGTGATCTAATGGGGAATGCTTTCAGATTTTCATTATTGAGAATAATGTTTGCTCTAGGCTTATCATATATGGAGCTTCCCTCATGGCTCAGACAGTAAAGCGTCTGTCTGCCTGTAAGGCGGGAGACCCAGGTTCGATCCCTGGGTGGGGAAGATCTCTTGAAGAAGGAAATGGCAAACCACTCCAATACTCTTGCCTGGAAAACTCCATGGATGGAGGAGCCTGGAAGGCTGTACAGTCCATGGGGTTGCAAAGGGTCGGACACGACCGAGCTACTTCACTATCATATATGGCCTTTAGTAGGTTCCTTCTATGCCCATTTTTTGAAGAGTTTTAACCATAAATGGGTGCTGAATTTTGTCAAAGGCTTTTTCTGCATTTATTGAGATGATCATATGGTTTTTATCTTTCAATTTGTTAATATGGTGTATCATATTGAATGATTTGCATATATTGAAGAATCCTTGCTTCCCTGGAATAATCCCAACTTGATCATGCTGTATGAGCTTTTTGATGTGTTACTGAATTCTCTTTGCTAAAATTTTGTTGAGGATGTTTGCATCTCTGTTCATCAGTAATATTGGCCTGTAGTTTCCTCTTTGGGGGTTGTCTTTGTCTGGTTTTGGTACCAGGGTGATGGTGGCCTCGTAGAATGAGTTTGGAAGTGTTCCTTCCTCTGCAGTTTTTTGAAGAGTTTAGAATAGGCATTAGTGCTTTTCTAAACGTTTGATAGAATTCTCCTGTGAAGCCATCTGGTCCCGAGTTTTGTTTTTGGGGAGATTTTTGATCACAGCTTCAATTTCAGTGCTTGTAATTGGGTTGTTCATAATTTCTATTTCTTCCTGATTCAGTATTGGAAGATTGAACTTTTCTAAGACTCTGTCCTTTTCTTCCAGGTTATCCATTTTATTGCTGTATAGTTGTTCATAATAGTCTCTTATAATCCTTTGTATTTCTTCATTGTCTGTTGTAACCTCTCCTTTTTCATTTCTGATTTTGTTGATTTGATTCTTCTCTTTTTTTCTTGATGAGTATGGCTAAAGATTTGTCAATTTTGTTTATCTTCTCAAACAAATGGCTTGTGGTTTTATTAGTCTTTACTATTGTTTCTTTCATCTCTTTTTCATTTATTTCTGCTCTGATCTTTATGATTTATTTCCTTCTATCAATTTTTTTTGTTGTTGTTGTTCTTTTTCCAGTTGTTTTAGGTGTAAAGTTAGGTTGTCCAACGTTTTTCTTGTTTCTTGAGGTAGGGTTGTATTGCTATAAACTTCCCTCTTAGAACTGCTTTTGCTGCATCCCATAGGTTTTGAGTTGTTGTGTTTTCATTATTATTTGTTTCTAGAAATTTCTTGATTTCCTTTTTGATTTCTTCAATAACCTGTTGGTTATTCAGAAAATTATTGTTTAATCTCCACGTGTTTGTATTTTTTACAGTTTTTTTCTTGTAATTGATAACTAGTCTCATAGTGTTGTGGTCGAAGAAGATGCCTGATGCAATTTCAACTTTCTTAAATTTACTGAAGTTTGATTTGTGACCTAAGATGTGGTGTACCCTAGAGAATGTTCCATGCGCACTTGAAAAGAAGGTGTATTCTTCTGCATTTGGATGGAATGTCCTGAAGATATCAGTGAGATCCGTCTCATCTAATGTATCATTTCAGACTTGTATTTCCTTGTTAATTTTCTGTTTTGATTATCTGTTCATTGGTGTGAGTGGGGTGTTAAAGTCTCCTACTACTATTGTGTTAAGGTCAATTTCTCCTTTTATGTCTGTTAGTGTTTGTCTTGGAGAAGGAAATGACAAGCCACTCCAGTATTCTTGCCTAGAGAATCCTGTGGACGTTGGAGCCTGGTGGACTGCTGTCCATAGGGCCGCAGAGACTTGGACACGACTGAAGCGACTTAGCATGCATGCACGCATTGGAGAAGAAAATGGCAACCCACTCCAGTATTCTTGGCTGGAGAATCCCAGGGACAGAGGAGCCTGATAGGTTGCCGTCTATGGGGTCCCACAAGAGTCAGACATGACTGAAGTGACTTAGCAGCAGCAGCAGTGTTTGTCTTACATATTGAGGTGCTCTTATGTTGGGTGCATAGATATTTACAATTGTTATGTCTTCTTCTTGGATTGACCCCTTGATCATTATGTAGTGTCCTTCCTTATCTCTTATAACACTTTTTATTTTATGGTTTATTTTATCTGATGTGAGGACTGCTACTCCAGCTTTCTTTTGCTTCCCATTTGCATGAAATATATATATATTTTTTCCATCCTTTCACTTTCACTCTACATGTGTCTTTTGGTCTGAAGTGGATTTCTTGTAGACAGAATATATATGTATCTTATTTTTATATCCATTCAGCCAGTCTGTGTCTTTTGGTTGGACCATTTAATTTGTTTACATTTTAAGTATTTATTGATATATATGTTCCTATTGCCATTTTCTTAATTGTTTGGGGTTGATTTTTTAGATTTTTTTCTTATCTTGTATTTATTGACTATATAAGTCCCCTTAACATTTGTTGTAAAGCTGGTTTGGTGGTACTAAATTCTCTTAACTTTTGCTTGTCTGAAAAGTTTTTTATTTCTCCATCAATTTTTAATGAGATCCATGCTAGGTACAGTAATCTTGGTTGTATATTTTTCCCTTTCAGTACTTTAAAGATATCCTGGCATTCCCTTCTGGCCTGCAGAGTTTCTGCTGAAAGATCAGCTGTTAAACATATGGGGTTTCCCTTGTATGTTACTTGTTGCTTTTTGCTTGCTGCTTTTAACATTCTTCCTTTGTGTTTAATTGTTGTTAGTTTGATTAACATGTGTCTTGTCATGTTTCTCCTTGGGTTTATCCTGTATGGGACTCTTTGTGTATGTTGGACTAGATTGACTGTTTCCTTTTCCATGCTGGGGAAATTTTCAACTATAATCTCTTCAAAAATTTTCTCATACCCTTTCTTTTTCTCTTTGTCTTCTGGGACCCCTATAATTTAAATGTTGGTGTGTTTGATATTGTCCCAGAGGTCTCTGAGACTGTCCTCAGTTCTTTTCATTCTTTTTACTTTATTCTTCTCTTCAGAAGGTATTCCCACCGTTTTATCTTCCAGCTCACTGATTCATTCTTCTGTTTCAGATATTCTGCTATTGATTCCTTCTAGAATATTTTTAATTTCAGTAATTGTGTTGTCTCTGTATGTTTATTCTTTAATTCTTCTAGGTCTTTGTCAATTGATTCTTACATTTTCTATCTTCTGTTTTCAAGGTTTTTGATCACCTTTACTATCATTATTCTGAAATTTTTTTCAGGTAGCTTGCCTATTTCCTCTTCATTTATTTGGACTTCCATGTTTCTAGTTTTTTCCTTCATTTGTGTAGTATTTCTCTGCCTTTTCATTATTTTTTTTAACTTATTGTGCTTGAGGTCTCATTTTCCCAGGTTTCAAGGTTGAATCCTATCTTCCTTTTGGTTTCTGCCCTCCTAAGTTTGGTCCAGTTGTTTGTGTATAGGGTGAGATTTGTGGTGAGTTTTGTTTTGTTTTTTTTTCCCCCCTCTGATGGGCAAGACTGAGTGAGGGGGTAATCTTGTGTGCTGATGATTGGGTTTGTATTTTTGTTGTGTTTGTTGTTTAGATGAGGTGTCCTGCACAGGATGTTACTGGTAGTTGGGTGATGCCATGTCTTGTTATTTCTTGTGCACAAAGTGTACACTTGTACACAAAGTGGTTTCCTTTGTGTAAGTCCTCACTATCTGATACTGCCTAGGGTTAGTTCTCTGGTATTCTAGGGTCTTGGAGTCAGTACTCCCATTCCAAAGGCTCAGGGCTTAATCTCTTCCTCTAGGACTGATGAGATGAAAATGACCTCTTTGTTTTTCAGACCTCCTGTTGTAGTTATTTTCAAAATCTGGTGGACTACATCTTCAGTTTCCCATGTGCCTCAGGAGTCACAGTTCCTGTATATGACATTATTTTATTCTTTTTATGGCTAAGTAATATTCCACTGTATGTATGTACCACATCTTTATCCATTCATATGTTGGTGGACATTTTGGTTGCTTTCATGTCTTGGCTATTGTAAGTAGTGCAGCAGTGAACATTGGAGTGCATGCATTTCTATTCCTTTTGAAAGCGTAAGTGGCAGCTGCTTTCCTTCGTGAATAGAAAACATCTTTCAAGTCTCATTTCTTGGTCTCTTTCCTCAGGTGGTGACGGGGGCAAGGGGCAATTAAAACATGGGTCTAGTTCCATTAGGATGAGTGTCTTTCAACATGCAACACTTTACTAGGTATCTGAGAAATCTCAAAATCAGCCAGGATTTCAGATGCTGACCAAAATGGAGTTAGCCCACCAGAGCTCATCTCTCCAGATGGATTACAATGAAAAAATTCTTTAGCAAAGTCATGTCTGACTCCTTGCAACACCATGTACTGTAAACTGCCAGACTCCTCTGTCCCTGGGATTTCCCAGGAAAGAATACTGGAATGAGTAGCCATTCCCTTCTCCAAGGGATCTTCCAGACCCAGGGACTGAACCTGGGTCTCTGGTATTGAATGGCAGATTCTCTGGTAAGAATCTGGCAGGCAGATTCTTTACCATCTAGGTCACCAGGAGAGCACAAAGGTAACAAAAGAAAACCCCAACTACCTGAAGACTCTGAAAAGCACCTGTTAGCAAGCCCTCAAAATTCATTTTTTAAAAACATCTTAAAAATTATAAATTAGCATCCATATTAGGTTGGAAATTCAAAACTTGAAGAATAATCAGGAGAGTTTTTTGGATATCTGTGCTCTTTGTCTCTCAACTTTGACTCAAGGGTGGCCTCAGTTGTGGAGCTGGGAAGCAAGGATAAACAGTAAAAACTGTAAAAGAAAACAACACATCAAAATCTATGGGATGCACGTAAATCAGTGCTTCCAGGGAAGTTTAAAGCATTAAATAATTATGCAAAAAAGAAGGAATGTCTCAAAACACATAAGCTTTTATTTTAAGAAACCAGGGGAAAAAGCAAATTGAACACAAAGCTAGCAAAATGAGAGAAATAATAAAGATTAAAAACAGAAGTCATCTGCAAACAAGTGAGAGTTTTACTTCTTCTTTTCCAATTTGGATTCCTTTTATTTCTTTTTCTACTCTGATTGTTGTGGTCAAAACTTCCAGAACTATGTTGAATAGTAGCAGTGAAAGTGGGCACCCTTGTCTTGTTCCTGACTTTAGGGGAAATGCTTTCAATTTTTCACCATTGAGGATAATGTTTGCTGTGGGTTTGTCATATATAGCTTTTATTATGTTGACATGTGTTCCTTCTATTCCTGCTTTCTGGAGAGTTTTTATCATAAATGGATGTTGAATTTTGTCAAAGGCTTTCTCTGCATCTATTGAGATAATCATATGGCTTGTATTTTTTAATTTGTTAATGTGGTGAATTACATTGATTGATTTGCAGATATTGAAGAATCCTTGCATCCCTGGGATAAAGCCCACTTGGTCGTGGTGTATGATCTTTTTAATGTGTTGTTGGATTCTGATTGCTAATATTTTGTTAAGGATTTTTATATCTATGTTCATCAGTGATATTAGCCTGTAGTTTTCTTTTCTTGTGGCATCTTTGTCAGATTTTGGTATTAGGGTGATGGTGGCCTCATAGAATGAGTTTGAAGGTTACCTTCCTCTGCAATTTTCTGGAAGAGTTTGAGTAGGATAGGTGTTAGCTCTTCTCGAAATTTTTGGTAAAATTCAGCTGTGAAGCCGTCTGGACCTGGGCTTTTGTTTGCTGGAAGATTTCTGATTACAGTTTCAATTTCCATGCTTGTGATGAGTCTGTTAAGATTTTCTATTTCTTCCTGATTCAGTTCTGGAAAGTTGTACTTTTCTAAGAATTTGTCCATTTCTTCCACGTTGTCCATTTTATTGGCATATAATTGCTGATAGTAGTCTCTTATGATCCTTTGTATTTCTGCGTTGTCTGTTGTGATCTCTCCATTTTCGTTTCTGATTTTATTGATTTGACTCTTCTCCCTTTGTTTCTTGATGAGGCTGGCTAATGGTTTGTCAATTTTATTTATCCTTCCAAAGAACCAGCTTTTGGCTTTGTTGATTTGTGGTATGGTCTCTTTTGTTTCTTTTGCATTTATTTCTGCCCTAATTTTTAAGATTTCTTTCCTTCTACTAACCCTGGGGTTCTCCATTTCTTCCTTTTCTAGTTGCTTTAGGTGTAGAGTTAGGTTATTTATGTGACTTTTTTTCTTGTTTCATGAGGTATGCCTGTATTGCTATGAACTTTCCCCTTTGCACTGCTTTTACAATGTCCCACAGGTTTTGGGTTGTTGTGTTTTCATTTTCATTCGTTCAATATACAATGGATTAAAGACAATCTCTTTAACAAGTGGTGCTGGGAAAACTGGTCAACCATTTGTAAAAGAATTAAACTAGATCACTTTCTAACACCACACGCAAAAATAAACTCAAAATGGATTAAAGATCTAAAGGTAAGACCAGAAACTATAAAACTCCTAGAGGAGAATATAGGCAAAAAACTCTCTGACATAAATCACAGCAGGATCCTCTATGACCCACCTCCCAGAATACTGGAAATAAAGCAAATATAAACAAATGGGATCTAATTAAAATTAAAAGCTTCTGCACAACAAAGGAAACTATAAGCAAGGTGAAAAGATAGCCTTCTGAATGGGAGAAAATAATAGCAAATGAAGCAACTGACAAGCAACTAATCTCAAAAATATACAAGCAACTTATGCAGCTCAATTCCAGAAAAATAAATGACCCAATCAAAAATGGGCCAAAGAACTAAATAGACATTTCTCCAAAAAAGACATACAGATGGCTGACAAACACATGAAAAGATGCTCAACATCACTCGTTATCAGAGAAATGCAAATCAAGACCACAATGAGGTACCTTTTCATACCAGTCAGAATGGCTGTGATCCAAAAGTCAACAAGCAATAAATGCTGGAGAGGGTGTGGAGAAAAGGGAACCCTTTTACACTGTTGGTGGGAATGCAAACTAGTACAGCCACTATGGAGAACAGTGTGGAGATTCCTTAAAAAACTGAAAATTGAACAGCCTTATGACCCAGCAATCCCACTGCTGGGCATACACACTGAGGAAACCAGAATTGAAAGAGACATGTGTACCCCAATGTTCATTGCAGCACTGTTTATAATAGCCAGGACATGGAAGCAACCTAGATGTCCATCAGCAGATGAATGGATAAGAAAGCTGTGGTACATATACACAATGGAGTATTACTCAGCCATTAAAAAGAATACATTTGAATCAGTTCTAATGAGGTGGATGAAACTGGAGCCAATTATACAGAGTGAAGTAAGCCAGAAAGAAAATCACCAATACAGTATACTAACACATATATAAGGAATTTAGAAAGATGGTAATGTTAACCCTGTATGCAAGGCAGCAAAAGAGACACAGATGTAAATAACAGACTTTTGGACTCTGTGGGAGAGGGAGAGGGTGGGGTGATTTGGGAGAATGGCATTGAAACATGTATACTATCATGTAAGAAATGAAGAGCTAGTCTAGGTTCGATACAGGGTACAGGATGCTTGGGGCTGGTACACTGGGATGACCCAGAGAGATGATATGGGGAGGGGGGTGGGAGGGGGGTTCAGGGTTGGGAACTCATGTACACCCGTGGTGGATTCATGTCAATGTATGGCAAAACCATTGAAAATACTTTACAATCAATACTTTACACAGTATTGTAAAGTAAAATAAATAAATAAATAAAATGAAAATTAAAAAAAAACAGAAGTCATTGAAACTGAAATGAGTAAAACAACAGAACGAAATGATATTTTTTTTAAAAAAATCAATAAAGTTGATAAATTTCTAGCCACAATGATTTTTAAAAAAGGAAGAAATTACCGCAGAGACCCAAAAGGGGGAAATCATTGCAGATCCCACATATACGAAAATGATAAGGGAATGCTGTGACAACTTTTTACCCATAATCCTGAAACTTTAGATGTGTGTGTGCTAAGTTGTTTCAATTGTGTCTAACCCTTTGCAACCTTGTGGTCTGTAACTCCCCAGATTCCTCTGTCCATGGGATTCTCCAGACAAGAATACGGAGTAGGTTGCCAAGCCCTTCTCCAAGGGGTCTTCCCAGCCCAGGGATCAAGCCAGTATGTCTTATGTCTCTTGCCTTGGCAGGCAGGTTCTTGAAAGAAATCAATTCTTTGAAAGATGAAAACAATCAAAATCTCATTCAAAATACTAGATAATCTGAACAATCCTATCTCTATTAAAGAAATTGTAGCTAAAACCTTTCTAAAAAAGAAACTCCAGGCTCAGGTAGCTAACTTGGTGAATTCTACCAAACGTGTAGGGAAGGAAGACACTATACCAGTTTTATATATTCTTTTCTAAATATTTGGAGAAGTAGGAAACTTTATAACTCATAAAGCCAGCATTATTCTGATGTCAAAATCAGACAGAGATAATATAAAAAAAGAAACTACAGACCAATATATCCCATGACCTGACATTAAAAAAAAAAAACTCAACAAAATAGTATTAAATCAATTCCAGCAACATATGAAAAGGACAATATATCAAGATCAAATGAAGTTTATCCCAGGAATGCAAAACTGATTCATCATTCAAAAAAAAAAATCAAGCAATGTATTTCACCATAATAATAAACTAAGGAAGAAAGTCATGTTTATCTCAATAGACACAGAAAAATCATATGACAAAATTTACTATCCATTCATAATAAAATCTCTTAGTAACTTAGGCCTAGGAATGGAAATGAATGTCCTAAACTTGATAAATGGAATCTACAAAAACAAAACAAACAAAAAAAAACCCCAAAAAACAAACCTACAACTAATATAATGATGAAAGACCAAGAGCTTTCTGTCTGAGATCAGGAACAAGGAAAATAATTTTAGCTCTCATGATTCCTATTCAGCATTATAGTCTATGTCCTATCCAGTGCAATATGACAAGAAAAAGAAATAAAGGCTCACAGATTGAAAAGGAAGAACTGAATTTATTCCTATTTACAGATCACAGGGTTATATACATAGAAAACTCCAAGAAATATGCAACACCCTTATAACTAATGAATGCATTCAGCAATATCATGGAAAACAAGATCAACACACAAAAATCAATTGTATTTCTATCTAGTAACAAACTGTGGAAACTAACATAAAATAAAACACAATACCATTTACAATTATTTCAAAGAAAATGAAATAATCAGATATAAATTGAGCAAAACATGTATAGAATCTGTGTTCTAAAAGTTAGAAAACACTGAAGGAAAAAATAGAGGTCTAAATAAGTGGAGAAATACACATTACTTTCTGCCTTTCATCAGAGGTTTTTTGTGTTTTTTTTTTTTTTTTTTCCTATCTTTGTCTTTCCACCTGTTCTTGGTAATGAGGGCATAATGGGGAAACATCAGGGCCATCTAGCAATGCCATGTTTTTATTTTCATCAGTGACAACTTATACTAGATTCCACTGTTCTCATCTTTCCAACCTTAAACCATTTGTGAGATCACAAGTGGTACTGATAGTCATTTCTAGTTATTGTTTCTGTAACTCATTAATTCAACACATATTTATTGGACACACACCAGGAAATGCACTCAGTGCTGTGGATACAGAAAAAGAGACACAATACCTTTCATAGAAAATTTAAAAAAGTTTTTTTAAGATCCAGTGCCTACTGCATTTAAACTCGTAACCTCTCTAGTGATCAATAGAATAAATGTCAGCTTGCTGTGCTGCTAAGTCGCTTCAGTCGTGTCCAACTCCGTGCGACCCCATAGATGGCAGCCCACCAGGCTCCCCCATCCCTGGGATTCTCCAGGCAAGAACATTGGAGTGGATTGCCATTTCCTTCTCCAATGCATGAAAGTGGAAAGTGAAAGTAAAGTCCCCCAGTCGTGCCTGACTCTTAGCGACCCCATGGACTGCAGCCCACCAGACTCCTCCATCCATGGGATTTTCCAGGCAAGAGTACTGGAGTGGGGTGCCATTGCCTTCTCCAAAATGTCAGCTTAGGAAGTACAAATGAAAAAGAGTGTTATCTAGACAAACTAACCAAATTCTTAGTTTTCTTCTGAGACTAATATATTAAGTGAAAATACAGAAAAACTTAGCTGTTTTACAACACTTTTCCTTCTAAATAGACTCAGAGATCTGCAGATTTGCTCTTTCTTCCTTAACTAGCTTCCTTTGGGGTTCCAAAGCCTGGTGAGTCTGTCTCTACTGTGCCCTGAATACCCACACCAGGCCAGTTTAATAATATGCCTACCCACTATCATTCTTGAGCAACCAACCAAGTGATACACCAAGGACATCATTGAATATAGCCACTCTGGAGGCAAACTGATTCAAAAGGCTACACATTCCCAGCTCAGAATCTGTGAATATGTAGCAAGGAAAGTCAATTAGGTCTTGATTCAAAATTTTCCATCTCTTATCTCCTCTGTGACTGGGCCCAGTTTCATAAGCTTATTGGCACCTCAGATTTCCTTCTGAGATGGAGATATAAGAGAAAGAAATCTGCTTTATAGGGATAATGGAAAATTAAATGAACTAAAGATCAGTCAGAGTTACAAATCATGTAATATGTTTCTGAGAAAATGTTCAATTTCTCCCGCACATACCCTCTCTCTTCCTACATGGAAAAGTTTCTTTGGGACTCTTCTCCAAAGTCAGAGAAGTCCTAGCCTACTCTGAAACAGGCCCAGGTAGGTCTTTGCACATCCAAAATTTATCCTCAATAAGCCAGCTTAGATAGAAACCTACAAATCTTATTTTAACCTTTTTCAATCCACCCCCCTTTTTAGCCCAGATTAGTTCCCAGCACCTTGCCCTCTCTGGGATCCTAACATCTCCAACCACACATTCAGTACATAGTGCTCTGGGACAGCATGGGTACTATATGCATGCTAAGACTCTCTACCCATTTCTTGGATGACTCCAGCCTCAGAGTGGATACCATCCCCTAGTTTCATCAAACCATAGTGTCTCTAGTGAAATATTTTGCCTGTAAGTTGATAGTCTCCAAGTGGAAGGAAAGACTAGGCCATCAAGCTCTTAGACAGAACCTCACTTATGATATTACACTAACCACTCCTTGAAATAAATAAGAAAGCCATATGGCCCAAATAATTGTTCATATCCAGTATCCCAGCCTTAATTATGCTAGTTATACCCTCTCTGTGTTCACCCAGGCTTGCTTTGGGCATCTCAGTCGTTGCATTTAAATTTCTGGAGCTTGGGTCTATTCACACAGCAGCCAGTCCCACCCAGCAGAACATGAACTCTTTCCTGGAAAGGTGTCTTATACATTTTTGTACACCCAGCAGCCAGCACAGTGCATGTCATAGTGCTCAGCAAATATTTGTTAAATGAATGAAAAAGTCCCCCTAAATGAATGAAAAATTCCTCCAATAAGCATGGCTTCTAAACATTGTACCTCTGAGCACATAGGCGTAGCATTTTCCCCATGGTGTCATAAATGGATGAGGCTGCCTAAATAATTCTACAAGATAAACTGGCTGCCTTCTGGGATTTTCTCTTAAATGAAGACTGCTATCAAGGCTGCTAATATTGTTTCTCTGGGTGTACCACAGAGGATGCCAAACTTTATTAGTCTAAGGTGTTTGCTTCATGTAGCAACTTGCTTCTTAATGAGCTTGTTTATCTCACCATCTTGGATGTTAATATTGTTGAGAGGGACGCATGCTGATTGACTGTTACCAAGAAAAGATGAAAATCTCCAGGGAGAGCATCAAATACAGTCTATGTGTTAATAATTAGTCAATAACTAAGCTCTGTTTCAAAAAAAAAAAGAGAAAAGAATGGGAATAAAGAGAAAGGAATGGCTTTAAGATGAGCAATAAAAATAGGAAGTTGGAAGATGCATTTTTTTTTTTTCTCTAAACTTCTGGCAAGGTCCATGAACTAAACTGATAATCTGAAACTCAGCCTTGAAAGTTGAGCCTAGGGACCTACTGGGCTACTGGCTCACTTCTAAGTACACAATTGGTAGGAAAAAATACACTCTGAACATAATGGCAAGGCTGAAAGTTGAACAGTTCATCCTTATCAATGTTTCCATTTGTAATTTGAGTTTTTGCTGTAATAGTCTATTTATTAAACTACAGCACTTCCCTCAGATAATAGTTTCTGTGCTGGTTATTCCCTGTTTGCTAACTGTCTGCCTCCCCAGGTCTATTCTTCACTCTCTTCTGCCCTGCTCTGTGACCCAGAGGCTGATTCCCTTTTCTCAGGCTTCTGCTGAGGTCAGCAGCACAAGATGAGAGAGTGGGAAGTCCAGGTCCTCTCTTGTCCCACGCTGCTGCAGCGCCAGTCACCTAGAAAGAACTGCCTGCTTCTAGGGATACTGGCCTTTCCTGCTGGCTCTCATTGAGCTCCAGTAACACAGTCTTGTTTCTTTGCACCTGAGTCTTGGGGGTGTAACAACCTCCCACTGTAGGTAATCTCCAGGTGCCTCAGTTTATCTTGTCTGTAGTTTTAACCTTGCCCACACCTCCTTAAATAGCCCTTTCACTCAAATTTCTTACTTTGAGCTATCTGAGATGAATACCTCTATACCCTAACTGTCTCAAGTCAGAGGATGTGGTCCCTCATTATGCTTTTTATTTCATGTCCCTCTATAATGTTTTCATAGTTTTCTGAGTATTTCCAATTCCAACACATCTCAGCCCCACAAGGACTCTGTGAGGTAGGTGGGGTGGGGTTTTATCCCCATTTCTTATCCTCCATCAGATAAGAAAGCTGAGACTCAGAGGCTAAGCCACTTATCCGGTCACATAGGCCTCTCCCAAGTGGGGAAAGACCCTGATGCTGGGAAATATTGAAGGCAGGAGGAGAAGGGGACGACAGAGAATGAGATGGTTGGATGGCATCACCGACTTGATGGACACGAGTTTGAGCAAACTCTGGGGGTTGGTGATGGATAGGGAAGCCTTGCATGCTATAGTCCATGGGGTCACAAAGAGTTGAACACAACTGAGTGAGTGAACTGACTGACCAAAGTGGGGAAAGACATTAGAAAAACAACACATCAATCCACACTGAAACTAGAAAACTTAAATCATTCTCTATTCTTTTTTCTCTCAGAGTTCTTGAGAAGGTAATAGGGAATGAGAACAAAGGAGAGATGGAAAGGAGAGATGAACATGAGTAGAAGCAGAACACTGCCTCCATTTCAACAAACTGGAAGGCAGAGTGTATGACCACAGATGCAGTGGTTTGGAAGAATTGGCTGAATGGGGACCTTGTTTTTCTCCACCTGTATCTGAAGAAAGAACATCAGGTAGGGGACAGTGACAGAGATTGAAGGGAAAGAAGGAAAGTTTAAAGTAGTCATATCAGCGAATGGGAAGGTGACTTTCTACACTTAGAAAAATAGAGATGGATTGCTTAGCTAATGTATTCTTTTGAGATTTATGGTCATACATTTGAAGAAGTTCAGTAAGCAGAGTTGTATGCGTGCTTTCTTCTCCCTCTCTTTTTTATCTCTCTCTGTGTCTCTCTGTCTCTGTCTCTCTCTTTCTTCAATGCTCAGCTTCTCTGCTGTGGGCATAGAGTAAATAGATGGTTGATTTTAACCAGGTTGGAACTTTGCCAGTTGTTTATCATAAGGAATAGGGAGACAAATTAAAATATTTGTAAAGCAGTGCTAGAATCTGGAATCTTGGTGAAGAGGAAATGATGACATGATAAAGGACAATAGAAAAACTGGTAGGACCAATGGTTGGTGATCTTAATGGGGTAGAAGGTTGAGTAAATTAGTTGAAAGGATAGAACTTTGTACTTGAAGTTGAGGTTTGGATGACCTTGTTATCCCCAATGTCTTATTAGTGTTTTCAATCATAGCATTCAGTGCAGTGCTTGGCATATAGCTGGCAGCACCAGAACGAGTTTGCAAAAGTGAATGAATCGTCAGTCTCAGGAGAAAGCAAACTGTGGAAGGGGAAAGATAGTTTGTCTCTGCTGTTCATTATTTGCTGTGCACATTGCCAGTTCACCCTTTCTCCTTCTTCTACCCCTGTCTTTTCTCTCTCACACACACACACATGCACACAGTACTCTATCTGTGCTGTTACTTCAGTCATGTCCAACTCTTTGTGACTCTATGGACTGTAGCCTACAAGGCTCCTCTGTCCGAGGGGATTTTCCAGGCAAGAATACTAGAGTGGGTTGCCATGCCCTCCTCCAAGAGATCTTCCCAATCCAGGGATTGAACCTGCATCTCTTATGTCTCCTGCGTTGGCATGTGGGTCCTTTATCACTAGTGCAACCTGGGAAGCCCTGTTTCTCTGGACTTCTGACTTTTAGTTTCTTATTTCAGCCTGCCTGCCTGAGCCTAACATGCTATTCTTCTGCCCTCTGTTTCGTGTAATGGCCCCTATCATCTCCTCAGTGAGACATTTCTGGAGTCCTGAAGCCCCTCACAACCATGCCATATCATTGAAGCCATTGCTATGGCGCTTGCTTCATTTTGCCTTAATGACTGACTTTTAAATTTTGATTTATTTATGTTTGATCTATGTGCATTTAACTCTTTAAATTAATTTATTTATTTTAATTGGAGGATAATTGCTTTACAATATTGTGATGGTTTTTACCATACACTGACATGAATCGCCTCAGGTACACATGTGTCCCCCCATCCTGACCTCCCCTCCCACCTCCCTTCCCACCCCATCCTTCTGGGTTGTCCCAGAGCAACAGTTTTGAGTGCCCTGCTTCCTACATCAAACTTGCACTGGTCATCTATCTTACATATGGCAGTATACATGTTTCAATGCTATTCTCTCAAGTCATCCTACCCTCACCTTCTCTCACATAGTCCAATAGTCTGTTCTTTACATCTGTGTCTCTTCTGCTGCCTTTTCCCAAAGAAAGGCATTATCTAATCAAATGGTAAGTCAACCAGGTTCTGGCTTAGGGCAAAGGAGGCAATAGAAGTAATGAATAGTGAACTTTACTTGAGCTCAGAAAATAAAATAAATCCCTGTTTATCGGCAGAGAAGAAAATTAAAAGTACAGACTCTAAGAATTGAGCTATTAGGTTAACATTTCCTAAATGACAGGATAGAAGTCCTTGCACTCTGCTCCTCTGTTTCTCCAGCTACTTTTTGAGCTCTAGCCACAAAAAATCTACTACTTTTTGCTCAATATATTAAAAATAATATCAACAGTAACATTTGTATAATTTTTAATTGTGTTTTCACACTTGTCCCACATATCCCACATTCTGTGAAGTCTCATTTATAAACACCCATTTTTACTTGTAAAAATCCATTTTTATAGGCAAACAAACTGAGGCACTAGGAGATTACGGGATTTGTCTAAGGATATACAGTGGTAAGCAGGCAAATGAAAATCTCAATTCCAAATCATTTGAATTCAAATCTCATAAGCTTTTGACTTTTCAAATTATTTCTTAAAGAATCCCAGGATGCCACAAGGGTGTATATTGTTCTAAATTTCATACCAGAGGATTGAAAGATGGGGGCCCCAAGGAATTTGGTTGACACAAACCCAGAGAACCCAGGCCTCTTGTTCCTCAACCTAGAATATCTTCAGCCAAGACACAGCACTCCTCTGGGTGGTAAAAACATGGAAAATCTTTCCAACTTTTCATTCTCAATCCTCTATTCTTCATCAACAAGGGGACCCATATCTTGAGTTCTAAGGTAATCCACTAAAAACAGGTGCATTTGGGGAACCATTGCTTCTGAGGAGAAAGTGGCTTCCATTCAAGGAAAATTGGTCACATGAAAGAGATCCTTGGAAGAGAGTCATTCTGAGGTCAGAGGTGAGGGGCTATTCAGTTTCCTAAGTCTGGAGGGGTGGGAGCTTTAGCTATAGACTTAACATGGAGTATTAGCAAAGAAATTTAAAAAGAAAAAAGATGGAAGCAGAAGTAGATTCTTAAAAATCCTTCAGTTTTTTTTTTTTTTCAATAAACTGAGTATGACAAAAGGGTAGTGTGAAGAAGAAAAAGAAACAGACATAAAAATTAATTTGCTGGAGGCAGATATCTGCACATAAAGAATTAAGAGTAGGAAGTTCACTCAATTTTGTTTCAGCTCCCACATCTGTGAAGTGAGTTGGAACTGGCTTGCCCTGCATAACTGAGGGACTATTTTGGGGATCCAGCAAGATCACAAGGTGTTCTTGATGTACTAAGGCAGCCAACGATTGCCTTGGGACCACTAGTAGGCAACTTATGCCATGTGTGCCTTCAATTCATGTGACACTGTCTTTCAAACCAGAATCCAAGAGTATTCTCAACAGTGTAACTGATTCTATGAGAAGTTTTACATTTTATTTACATTTTTATAGTAACCTAAAAAATAAATATTAATCTAAGCATTTTTAAAAAAACCTTCTAAAGACAACCTCATGACCTAGTCCTGCCCCTTGATCTCTGTACCCACATGTAGGCTTGTTTGTAATGACTTTGCTGGTTCATCCTCTTCTCCTTCAACTCTCAAAGAGAGAATGTCCCCTATCCCGACTCTGTTGATGCCTCTGACTCTGCTCCTTGGCTCTCTTCTCTTCTTCATTTATTCTCATTCATTTCACTAAATGACTCTCATTCAATCACACGGTTTTAAGCATCACATATAATCTGACAACACCCAGAGGCACTGTATACCTCTGGCCCACACCTTTTGCCTGAATATCAGCCCAACTGATGTTCCACTTGGATATCCCAAAGAGTGACCTTACATCTTTGGTGAACCAGAACAGTTCTGGACGATTCCTATTGTTCCAGCATGAATATTAATAGCATCTCCTTTGTCTCAAAAATGTCCTGCTTTGGACAGCAAATTATGATCACCCTGCCAACAGGCTTCCCAAACTTAACATGTCCAAATTGAACACTTGATATCCACAAAATGGCCCCAGGCAGTCGTCTTCCCTATTCTAGCCAGTTCAGTTCAGTTCAGTTCAGTTGTTCAGTCGTGTGCGACTCTTTGCAATCCCATGAATTGCAGCATGCCAGGCCTCCCTGTCCATCACCAACTCCCGGAGTTTACCCAAACTCATGTCCATCAAGTCGGTGATGCCATCCAGCCATCTCATCCTCTGAGGTGCCCTTCTCCTACAGCCCCCAATACCTCCCAGCATCAGGGTCTTTTCCAATGAGTCAACTCTTCACATGAGGTGGCCAAATTATCAGAGTTTCAGCTTCAGCATCAATCCTTCCAATGAACACCCAGGACTGATCTCCTTCAGAATGGACTGGTTGGATCTCCTTGCAGTCCAAAGGACTCTTAAGAGTCTTCTCCAACACGACAGTTCAAAAGCATCAATTCTTTGACGGTGAACTTTCTTCATAGTCCTGGAGAAGGAAATGGAAACCCACTCCAGTACTCTTGCCAGGAGAATCTTATGGAGGGAGGAGCCTGGTAAGCTACAGTCCATGGGGTCACAAAGAGTCAGACATGACTGAGTGACTTCACTTCACTTCACTTCACTTTTCTTCACAGTCCAACTCTCACATCGATATATGACCACTGGAAAAACCATAGCCTTGACTAGATGGACCTTTGTTGGCAAAGTAATGTCTCTGCTTTTTAATATGCTATCTAGGTTGATCATAACTTCCCTTCCAAGAAGTAAGCGTCATTTAATTTCATGGCTGCAATCACCATCTTCAGTGATTTTGGAGCCCAAAAAAAAGTCTGCCACTGTTTCCACTGTTTCCCCATCTATTTACCATGAAGTGATGGGACTGGATGCCATGATCTTCGTTTTCTGAATGTTGAGCTTTAAACCAACTTTTTCACGCTCCTCTTTCACTTTCATCAAGAGGCTCTTTAGTTCTTCTCCACTTTCTGCCATAAGGGTGGTGTCATCTGCATATCTAAGGTTATTGATACTTCTCCCAGCAATCTTGATTCCAGCTTGTGCTTCTTCCAGCCCAGCATTTCTCATGATGTACTCTGAATATAAGTTAAATAAGCAGGGTGACAATATACAGCCTTGACGTTTGTTGTTCCATGTCCAGTTCTGTTGCTTCCTGACCTGCATACAGGTTTCTCAAGAGGCAGGTCAGGTGGTCCAGTATTCCCATCTCTTTCAGAATTTTCCACAATTTATTGTGATCCACACAGTCAAAGGCTTTGGCATAGTCAATAAACAGAAATAGATGTTTTTGTGGAACTCTCGTGCTTTTGCAATGATCCAGTGGATGTTGGCAATTTGATCTCTGGTTCCTCTGCCTTTTCTAAAACCAGCTTGAACATCAGGCAGTTCACGGTTCACGTATTGCCTAAGCCTGGCTTGGAGAATTTTGAGCATTACTTTGCTAGTGTGTGAGATGAGTGCAACTGTGCAGTAGTTTGAGCATTCCTTTGCATTGCCTTTCTTTGGGATTGGAATGAAAACAGACCTTTTCCAGTCCTGTGGCCACTGCTGAGTTTTCCAAATTTGCTGGCATATTGAGTGCAGCACTTTCACAGCATCATCTTTCAGGATTTGAAATAGCTCAACTGGAATTCCATCACCTCCACTGGCTTTGTTCATAGTGATGCTTCCTAAGGCCGACTTGATTTCACATTCCAGGATGTCTAGCTCTAGGTGAGTGATCATACTATCGTTATTATCTTGCTCATGAAGATCTTTTTTGTGCAGTTATTCTGTGTATTCTTGCCACCTCATCTTAATATCTTCTGCTTCTGTTAGTTCCATGCCATTCCTTTCCTTTATCAAGCCGGTCTTTGCATGAAATGTTCTCTTGGTATCTTTAAGTTTCTTTAAGAGATCTCTAGTCTTTCTCATTCTGCTGTTTTACTCTGTTTCTTTGCATTGATCACTGAGGAGGGCTTTCTTATCTCTCCTTCCTATTCTTTGGAACTCCTTATATCTTTCCTTTGCTTTTTGCTTCTCTTCTTTTCACAGCTATTTGTAAGCCCTCCTCAGACAGCCATTTTGCTTTTTTGCATTTCTTTTCCATGGGGATGGTCTTGATCCCTGTCTCCTGTACAATGTCATGAACCTCCGTCCATAGTTCTTCAGCAATCTGTCTATCAGATCTAGACCCTTAAATCTATTTCTCACTTCCACTGTATAATCATAAGGGATTTGATTTAGGCCATACTTGAATGGCCTAATTATTTTCTCTACTTTCTTCAATTTAAGTCTGAATTTGGCAATAAGGTGTTCATGATCTGAGCCACAGTTGGCTCTCGGTCTTGTTTTTGTTGACTGTATAGAGCTTCTCCATCTTTGGCTGAAAATAATATAATCAATGTGATTTTGGTGTTAACTCTCTGATGATGTCCATGTGTGGAGTCTTCTCTTGTGTTGTTGGAAGAGGGTGTTTGCTATGACCAGTGCGTTTTCTTGGCAAAACTCTATTAGCCTTTGCTCTGCTTCATTCTGTACTCCAAGGTCAAATGTGCCTGTTACTCTAGAGGTTTCTTGACTTTCTACTTTTGCCTACTCCAGTCAAAGGCAGTTAAATCCATCCAGTTGCTCAGTCCAAAAACTCTTAGTCCCACCCTTTCTCTCTCTCTCCACATTCAAACCAAAGGGAAAATCCCTTGGTTCTTTAAAACATGATGGAGACTGACCATTAGCACTACCTCAACTGCTACCATCCTGGCCTACACCACCAGTGTATTTCTTACACCTCTTTGCAAAATCTTCTAATCCAGCCCTTTCTCCACAGGCTAACCTTAACACACAAGCCAGGGTGCTACAACTTAAAGGCAGGCTGGATATGTCATGCCTCAACTCATAGTCCTCCAATGAGATCCATTCTTCACAGAGTAAAAGCCAGAGTACTCACAATGGCTCATGTGGGTGCAGGAGATTTGGCTCCCCAGTCACCTCTCTGACTAATTTCCCCCATTACTCACTCCCATTTGGCATGACCAGCCACTTTGACAGGCACTTACAGCCTGAGTACTTCTCTTCCCTCTCCCTGCAAATTTTCTTCACCTCTTTCAAGTCTTTGCTCAAGTTTAACTTTCTCAATGAGTCCTAATGGCACCATTCTGTTTAAACTTGCCCCACCTGCCCACTCCTGATTCTCAGTCCATGTACCTTGCTTATTTTTTTCTGTTCATACTACTTCTTAGCTTCTTAACACAATATATTTTTCATATTTATTAATCATGTTTACTACTATCTCTCCCATTACAAGTAAGCTCCACAAGGGCAAAGGTATTTTTGTTTTGTTTTGTTTTATTCAGTGATGTAGTCTGAGCTCCTAGGACAGTTCTGGAACATAGTGGTAGTGGTGGTTTAGTTGCTAAGTCGTGTCTGACTCTTGCAACCCCCTGAACTGTAACCTATAGATACTCAGTAAATAATTTTTAAATAATACAAAGAGGTTGGGCACAACTGAGGGACTAAACACACAGTTTATCTTCCCTAAAAGAAGAAAATAATTTAGGAAAGATGTATTACAAAGACCCTGATGCTGGGGTAGATTGAAGGCAGGAGAACAAGGGGACGACAGAGGATGAGATGGTTGGATGGTATCACCACCTCAACAGACATGAGTTTGAGTCAACTCTGGAAATTGGTGATGGACAGGGAGGCCTGGCGTGCTGCACTCCTGGGGTCACAGAGTTGGACACGACTGAGTGACTGAACTGAACTGATTACAAAGATGATATTTGATGTCACAGGGTAAATGTTTCTCACTGGTTTGAATTTTAAAAAGTGACAGAAATGAATCATCAAATGGCAGATGAAAGCATAAGCATAAAGAACTCAGAAGAATTATGCCTTAGCACTTAGTAGCTTATTCACATTTAGAGAGTCCAGTTAGTTTCACAAACCAACAACTATCACATAATGTGATATCCATTTGAATTGTATTGCATTTTAGCTTCATTTAGATTTCACTTATGAAAATATTTTGGTTTTATGATTGTATAGAAATTAATAAGCATATAGAGTAGTTTCATATATATTCATTATTTAAAACACACATAAAATAGTAATTTGTTAGTCCTCTGGATCATTAAAGGTTTTCTTCCTTTAAAAAAGCATATTTACAGCATATTTGGCTTTTTAGGGCTGCATGTATGAGAGTGACCTCAACCTCATCTCTCATCTGTCCAGATGTGAGGTAAATTTGACACATTGGTAATTTTCTCTTCCAGGTCAGCCAAGCTCATAATCTCCCATCTCCTGCAGTTCAAAGATTTGCTTCATTAGTCCCTGAAGCATAAGTAAGTGCCCACCCTCTGCCAGGTGGTGACCCACATGCTAGGCATGCAAACATGGGGATGGCAGGTGTCTGCTAACTTGAGCTGTTTTAACACCATCTTCCCCACAATCTAATACCTTATGTGTAAACAGCACTTGTAGTTCACAAAGTGCTTCAATGTAAATTCACCCTTTGAGGCAGGAATGTGAGGCGTAAGAACTGACAGTCCCAGAGACTGACTCGTTTAGGTCACATGGCTAAAGTCAGAAGCCAGAATGCAAGCCCGAATGTTTAACCCTGTACTCTTAAGTGATAGTTTCTGCCTTCTGCATTCAGTGTCTTTGTCTCTATGTCACTCCCTCTCCCACCTACTTGATTTCTATCAAGTATTCCCAGGACTTCTGATGCCTTCCTGCTTCTCAGTAGGAGGACCACAAAGCTAAAGCAATGCTCTTATACATTGTGAGCCCCTTCCTTTCTCTCTGCACTGTGAGGCTGCAAGAGCAAATCTAAAGTCTACAGAATGGCATGCTCCAGGGCCATTGGTAATAACATGATTTCAAGTCCAGTGAGTGGTTAGTGTGCCCAGGTCGTGTAAATACACTCATACTTATGAGTTTGAGGAAAGTCACATTATGGATCCCAAAGGATGAGTGCTGAGTTCCTTTCCTTTCAAGACTGCATCCTTGCTGCCTGATCTGATCTGCAGCAGTATGCTCTGCTGTAAATGCCCATCTGCCATCTGGACACAGAGTGTCAAACAGAACCCTCAGGACATCCCACCAGATCTGTTTCTTCCTGGCTTTGGCTAATGCCAACCTTTGAGCCCAGGAAAGTCCTGTGACAGCTAGGGACAGGTTTCACCTGGACTTAATGTTTTCAGCATCTGCAGTTGTCGCAAGCACCTCATCCCACCATCAGCTAAAGCCCTGTGCTGTCTCTACAGCTCAGGCCATTCAAACTGGGTGGATTGTTTCCCCCTTTGTGTTTTTCTCCTGTTAGTGCACCTGATCAAAAAGGCTACAAATGGACACTTCACACACGTTGGTGTTAGATGGATTTTTTTTCCTGGATAATACTTTGTGTCCAGATAACACTTTTATCCCAGAACTTTCTCAGAGACATTGTTATTCTCATTCTCATTTACTAGATGAGAAACTGGATGAGCAGGGAAGTTTTGTCTGATAATAATACACTGAGAAAGGGTGGAATTTCCCAAGAATTATGGTGTAAGCAAAGCATTAGTACAATCTCAGGACAGAGGGCACAGCGTAGAGGGCCATGTGCCACTAGGTTTACAAAAATTAGTGAAAATGACATCTACTGGCTCACATGTGGTAAATGACCAATAAACATTTGTTTATGGGTGGTTGACGAAATGCCACCACACTCTCTCGCTGTGTTCTTGTTAACTGCACTGGGTGGTAAAGTGGAACAGGTGTAATTACTCCAAATTTATAGAGAAAACACTGAGGGGCTATAAAGCTCTCAACCTTACACAGCTCAGGACATAACAAAGGTTTCTAACTATAAAATCATGGCCCTTAGTATTTGAAATCAGTTTAACATCCTGATTCCATCACTTACCAACTGTATTATCTGGCAGTATGTGGCAATAATAATAATACTCTTTTTGGAGACTTGATGAAAATTAGAGTAATTTTCTAAAGGATTTAGCATAATGCCTGGCTCAGAATACAGGACTAATCAATGCCTTATTTTATACTACACCACCTCCAGATATGATCCTTCTTATTTAGAAAAAAAAAACAAAAACCTATTTTCAGGAAGCAGAACTGAATTGTACAGAGAGAGGTAAATAAAATGTATCAAATAGAATGCACAAATGACATCAGTACCCTATAGCAGGGGAGCCCAGGGTTCCTGGGAAGGTGGAGACTAGGATGCTGGTTCAGCCAGCCTTGGACCAAATGAGGGTATCATTGGAAAATTCCTATTTGGTTTTCCCTCCCACCAATATCTCTTCTCTCTGCACTTCTTTCTGTGATGCACAGACCTTTCAGTGGTCCACGTGGTACTGACTTTTACGTAAGTTTCCATTAACTCTTCCTAACTTTCTCAACCTTACTCAACCATTAACAAGTGAGTCTTCTTGCTTGGTCTCAGTCTGGACAACCACAAGGCTAACATCTCAGGAGGCTGATGAAATTGGTGGTTCCAAGATCCTTCCTAGTGGGAAGGGATTCTGGAGTCATTCAGTGTTCAGCAGGAGCTGTACTGGTGTTGGGACCATGACATGGTGGTCATATGGTGGCGATATGGTGACTAGTCCTGATGCTCTCACACTTTAGGTGGGGAGAAAGACAAGCAAATCAATATTCAAGGATAACTTCTTACTGTAGATAGTTACAGTCAATAAAGCTTTGTGAAGAGATGCTTTGGAACCACTCTTACCATCTACTGTTAACACGTTCAGGTTCTGGTCTATATATTTTACAAAAGATGTCTCATTTGATCCTGACAATAAACCTGGGATTATTATTCCTATTTTAGAGTTGAGAAAATGGATTTGGGGAAGCTAAATAACATACCCGAGGTTTGACTAGCAGCAACACAGAGTTAATCCCAGATCCATCCCATATCTTCCTATTATGCTATTCCTGAAAAGGTACAAAACGGAAGCAGAGAAAAGATAGATTGTTCTAAGCCCAAGAGCACAGTTTGGGAGGAGGGATTCTTAGTCATCTTAATACTGAGCTCAAAAACTCCTTGTACATTTTCATCCATACTTCTTTGCTCAGGTGTACCCCCTACTCCTTCCTTACTGGGCACAGAGAACCTCTGCTGTCTGACCCTTCCCATCATATCTCCTAAGGGTACTGACTGGGGTCAGAGAGCATGGGCTCAGATCTCAGCTCCACCACTTACTGATGCAGGAAGTCCTTTGATGCCCATCATGCCTCAGTTTCCTTATATATAAAATGGGAAGCAAAACATTGCCTTTCTCACAGAGATGCTGTGGAGATTCAGTGATTCCTTAATGTAAGACATGTGACTCAATGCCTGACAAGTGACAGATGCTCAGTAAACATGTGCACCTCACTCTCACTGCCACTATTGCTACCATCTACAGGAACGCCGGCTTTCTACCACACTCATCCTTTCACTATTCCCTAGACACACTTTGCACTTTTCTATCCTCAGGTCTTTTGCTTAATGTTCTCTTCAGCTGAGATGCCCTTCATTCTTCCTCATAAAGTTTTGTTCTATTCACCTAGACTTTTATTTGTTGTTATCATATGTCACAGTATCCTCCACACAATAAGTCCCCAAAAGCTCTCTGTTTAATCAGTAATTAAATAAATATATGTTAAGAATACTTCTAAATTTATGGTACATTAGAGTTTATCTAAAATCCAATAACTGTATAAAAATCAAAATTTCTTGATGCAGAGAACCCAAAGCCAGTGCTCTGTGACAACCTAGAGGGATGGGATGGGGTGGGGGGTGGGTTCAAGAGGGAGGGGACATATGTATACCTAATGCTGATTCATGTTGATGTATGGCAAAAACCATCACAATATTATAAAATAATTATCCTCTAGTTAAAAAAAAATAAGATAAAGAAAAAAATTTCTTATAGTGTCATGTTAGCTGATTGACTGTGAGATGCTAAAGTACTGTCTGAATCAAAGAAAATTTAAATTATGCACCATATAATAAGAATGTGTGTGGTCTTATAGTCTAACACGTTGAACATTAGTAACCAATTTATAAAATGTATAGCTTTTATCCTTTATCTTCTGTGAAAAAAGGAACCTAATGGTAATTGGTAGTGATAATATCACCTTGAGTTTGAACTTCTAGCAGCAATGACAACATCCACATGTAGATGTAAGCTTTTCCAAACAATCTCCTTTCATCCCTCAAACTTCTCAACACAGAGCACAAATGACTTCAGGGCAGAGAGTAGCAGAGTCCAGTCAGTATCTTGGAATACCATCCACAACAAGCCCTGAAACACCAGAAGGAAAAAGTTGAAAAATCTGGACCCCACCCCCCCCTCCCAGAATAGATGGTATCTGTCTAGGTCCCTCTCACCAAAGGAGACAGCACCCTTCAGTGGAAAGAATAAGCATTCCTCTTGGCATTAACTTCTGTTCCCTTAGAAGTCTCTAATATAACTGTGAAAACTGATATCTGATGCTTCCACAAGGCAAGCCAACCACTTCCAGGTCAGCCTCTGGCATAATGTGGACCGGTCCCGCACTATGTTAGAGCTTTGAGAATTCATGTTTGGATGCTGAAGTGCTGCACTGTCCACACCCTTCCAGTGGGCCATGTTGTATCAGAACTCTTCACCATGACCCATTCCTCTTCAGTGGTCCTGCATGGCATGACTCATAGCTTCTCTGAATTACTGAAGTCCCTACACAACAAGGCTGTGATCCATGAAGCAGAGTCAGTTTTCATTCCAATCCCAAAGAAGGGCAATGCCAAGGAATGTTCAAACTACCATACTATTGTGCTCATTTCACATGCTAGCAAGGTTATGCAAAATCCTTCAAGTGAGGCTTCAGCAGTACACGCACCGAGAACTTCCAGTTGTAGAAGCTGGGTTTCGAAGAGGCAGACGAAACAGAGATCAAATTGCCAACATTTGTTAGATTATGGAGAAAGTAAGGGGTTTAAGAAAAACATCTATTTCTGCTTCATTGACTACGTTAAAACCTTTGACTGTGTGGATCACAACAAACTGTGGGAAATTCTTAAAGAGATGGAATATCAGACCACTTTTGTTGTCTCCTGAGAAACCCGCATGTAGGTCAAGATGCAACAATTAGAACTGGACACGGAACAATGGACTGATTCAAAATTGGGAAAGGAGTATGACAAGGCTGTATAATGTCACCCTGGTTATTTAACTTATATGCAGTGTACATCATGTGAAATGCCAGGCTGGATGAATCACAAGCTGGAATCAAAATTTCTAGGGAAATATCAATAACAGATATGCAGATGACACCACCCTAAGGGGAGAAATCAAAGAGGAACTGAAGAGTTTATTTAACTTACATGCAGAGTACATCATGTGAAATTGCTGGGCTGGATGAATCACAAGCTGGAATCAAGATTTCTAGAAGATACCAGTCTAATGGCAAAAGTGAAGAGGAACTAAAGTGAAGAGAAATTCAATTCCCCCAAGTGAAGAGGAACTACAGTTTCTTGATGAAGGTGAAAGAGGAGAGTAAAAAGTGGACTTGAAACTCAACATTCAAAAATCATGATCATGCCATCACTTCCTAGCAAATATTAATAGAAGTGGAAAAAGTGGAAGCAGTGACAGAGTTTATTTTATTGGGCTCCAAAATCACTGCAGATGGTGACTGCAGCCATGAAATTAAAAAGTGCTTGCTCCTTGGAAGGAAAGCAATGACAAATCCAGTCAGCATATTAAAAAGCAGAGACATTACCCTTCTGGCAGTGGTTCATGTAGTCAAAGCTATGGCTTTTCCAGTAGTCATGTACAGATGTGAGAGATGGACCATAAAGAAGACTGAGTGCCAAAGAATTGATGCTTTCAAATTGTGGTGTGGAGAAGATTCTTGAGAGTCCTTTGGACAGCAAGGAGATCAAATCAGTCAATCTGAAAGGAAGTTAATCCTGAATATTCATTGGAAGGACTGACGCTGAAGTTCCAATACTCTTGCCACCTGATATGAAGAGCTGATTCTTTGGAAAAGACCCTGATGCTGAGAAAGATTGAGCATTGAAAGGAGAAGGAGGTGACAGAAGATGAGACGGTTAGCATCATCAACTCAATGGACATGACTTTGAGCAAACTCTGGAAGATAGTGTAGAACAGAGGAGCCTGGCATGCTGCAGTTCATGGGGTCGCAAAGAGTCGGACACTACTCAGCAACTGAATGACTACTGCCAAGTGCTGCTGACTAGGAAAGACTGATTTACTAACTCAACCAAAACAATTTAACATACCACCCAGAAGTTCCTTGATGAAGAATATGACAAAAGAAAACTGAAAAGTCAAGGAAGATAGGAAGAAATTTTTTGCATTCATGAAGGCAAGGAGGGAAAAACATATTTTAAACATTTCTAGAATAAGACTTTCTCCATAAATCCAGTAATTTAACACTGTTCTTAGTATATACTATTTGTTAATGAATTTAGTCATAAGCAACAAAAAGCTATAATACAAAAATAGTTCAAAGGCTATGTTATATTCAGAAAAATTGTTTAAAAATCATACTTTGAACACAAAGAACATTTATACTATTTTTATTTTAATAAAAACAGTAGCTGATAATGAAAACTTGCCATGAACTACTGTTTGAAGCATTTTACATTAACTCCTTTAATTCTCACAGGAACAATTTGAGGTACTTATTATCTTTATTTTATAGTAGGAGGTTAATATGTCTAAGATTGCACAACTAGTAAATGATAGAAGTGAAATAAGAACTCAGGTGGTCTGGCCCCAATATCCATGCAGTATCTTTCCACTAAACACATGGTGAACAAATACTTAAAATTGATCTATTGGATTAGGAGATTGGGATTAGCATATATATACTACTATATTTAAAATGGATAGCCAATAAGGCCCTACTCTGGGGCTTCCTGGGTGGCACTAGTGACAAAGAATCTGTCTGTCAATTCAAGAGACATAAGAGATGAGGGTTCGATCCCTGGATTCAGAAGGTCCCTTAAGATCCCTTGAACAAGGAAATGGCAATCCCCTCCAATATTCTTGCCTGGAAAATACCATGGGCAGGAGTCTGGCCGGCTGCAGTCAATGGGGTCATATGACTGAGTGACTGAGAATACACACACACACACACAGGAATCTATGGTATAGCACAGGGAACTATACTCAGTATCTTGTAATAACCTGTAATTGAAAAGAATTGGAAAAATCACTTTATAGTACACCTGAAACTAACTCAACATTGTAAATCAACTATACCTCAGTAAAGATTTAGTTCAGTTCAGTCTCTCAGTCGTGTCCGACTCTTTGCAACCCCATGAATCTCAGCACGCCAGGCCTCCCTGTTGATCACCAACTCCCGGAGTTCACTCAGATTCACGTCCATCGAGTCCGTGATGCCATCCAGCCATCTCATCCTCGGTCGTCCCCTTCTCCTCCTGCCCCCAATCCCTCCCAGCATCACAGTCTTTTCCAATGAGTCAACTCTTCGCATGAGGTGGCCAAAGTACTGGAGCTTCAGCTTCAGCATCATTCCTTCCAAAGAAATCCCAGGGCTGATCTCCTTCAGAATGGACTGGTTGGATCTCCTTGCAGTCCAAGGGACTCTCAAGAGTCTTCTCCAACACCACAATTCAAAAGCATCAATTCTTCGGCGCCCAGCCTTCACAGTACAACTCTCACATCCACACATGACCACAGGAAAAACCATAGCCTTGACTAGATGGACCTTAGTTGGCAAAGTAATGTCTCTGCTTTTCAATATACTAATCTAGGTTGGGCATAACTTTTCTTCCAAGGAGTAAGCGTCTTTTAATTTCATGGCTGCAGTCACCATCTGCAGTGATTTTGGAGCCCCCCAAAATAAAGTCTGACACTGTTTCCACTGTTTCCCCATCTATTTCCCATGAAGTGATGGGACATGCCATGATCTTTGTTTTCTGAATGTTGAGCTTTAAGCCAACTTTTTCACTCTCCTCTTTCAATTTCATCAAGAGGCTTTTTAGCTCCTCTTCATTTTCTGCCATAAGGGTGGTGTCATCTGCATATCTGAGGTTATTGATATTTCTCCCGGCAATCTTGATTCCAGCTTGTGCTTCTTCCAGCCCAGCGTTTCTCATGATGTACTCTGCATATAAGTTAAATAAGCAGGGTGACAATATACAGCCTTGACGTACTCCTTTTCCTATTTGGAACCAGTCTGTTGTTCCATGTCCAGTTCTAACTGTTGCTTCCTGACCTGCATACAGATTTCTCAAGAGGCAGGTCAGGTGGTCTGGTATTCCGATCTCTTTCAGAATTTTCCACAGTTTATTGTGATCCACACAGTCAAAGGCTTTGGCATAGTCAATAAAGCAGAAATAGATGTTTTTCTGGAACTCTCTTGCTTTTTCCATGATCCAGCGGATGTTGGCAATTTGATCTCTGGTTCCTCTGCCTTTTCTAAAACCAGCTTGAACATCAGGGAGTTCACAGTTCATGTATTGCTGAGCCTGGGTTGGAGAATTTTGAGCATTATTTTACTAGCATGTGAGATGAGTGCAATTGTGCAGTAGTTTGAGCATTCTTTTGCATTGCCTTTCTTTGGAATTGGAATGAAAACTGACCTTTTCCAGTCCTATGGCCACTGCTGAGTTTTCCAAATTTGTTGGCATATTGACTGAACCACTTTCACAGCATCATCTTTCAGGATTTGAAAGAGCTCAACTGGAATTCCATCACCTCCACTGGCTTTGTTCCTAGTGATGCTTTCTAAGGCCCACTTGACTTCACTTTCCAAGATGTCTGGCTTTAGATTAGTGATAACATCACCATAATTATCTGGGTCGTGAAGATCTTTTTTGCACAGTTCTTCCGTGTTTTCTTGCCACCTCTTCTTAATATCTTCTGCTTCTGTTAGGTCCATACCATTTCTGTCCTTTATTGAGCCCATCTTTGCATGAAATGTTCCCTTGGTATCTCTAATTTTCTTGAAGAGATCTCTAGTCTTTCCCATTCTGTTGTTTTCCTCTCTTTCTTTGCATTGATCGCTGAAGAAGGTTTTCTTATCTCTTCTTGCTATTCTTTGGAACTCTGCATTCAGATGCTTATATCTTTCCTTTTCTCCTTTGCTTTTCACCTCCCTTCTTTTCACAGCTATTTGTAAGGCCTCCCCAGACAGCCATTTTGCTTTTTTGCATTTCTTTTCCATGAGGATGGTCTTGATCCCTATCTCCTGTACAATGTCTCGAACCTCATTCCATAGTTCATCAGGCACTCTATCTATCAGATCTAGACCCTTAAATCTATTTCTCACTTCCACTGTATAATCATAAGGGATTTGATTTAGGTCATACCTGAATGGTCTAGTGGTTTTCCCTACTTTCTTCAATTTCAGTCTGAATTTGGCAATAAGTAGTTCATGATCTGAGCCATAGTCAACCCTTGGTCTTGTTTTTGCTGACTGTATAGAGCTTCTCCATCTCTGGCTGCAGAGAATATAATCAATCTGACTTCGGTGTTGCCCATCTGGTGATGTCCATGTGTAGAGTCCTCTCTGGTGTTGTTGGAAGAGGGTGTTTGCTATGACCAGTTCATTTTCTTGGCAAAACTCTATTAGTCTTTGCCCTGCTTCATTCCACATCCCAAGGCCAAATTTGCCTGTTACTCCAGGTGTTTCTTGACTTCGTACTTTTGTATTCTCGTCCCCTATAGTGAAAAGGACATCTTTTGGGGGTGTTAGTTCTAAAAGGTCTTGTAGGTCTTCATAGAACCGTTCAACTTCAGCTTCTTCAGCGTTACTGGTTGGGGCATAGACTTGAATAACTGTGTTATTGAATGGTTTGCCTTGGAGACGAACAGAGATCAATTGTCGTGTTTCAGATTGCATCCAAGTACTGCATTTCGGACTCTTTTGTTGACCATGATGGCTACTCCATTTCTTCTGAGGGATTCCTACCTGCAGGAGTAGATATAATGGTCACCTGAGTTAAATTCACCCATTCCAGTCCACTTTAGTTCGCTGATTCTTAGAATGTCGACGTTCACCCTTGCCATCTCTTGTTTGACCACTTCCAGTTTACCTTGATTCATGGACCTGACATTCCAGGTTCCTATGCAATATTGCTCTTTACAGCATCAGATCTTGCTTCTATCACCAGTCACATCCACAGCTGGGTATTGTTTTTGCTTTGGCTCCATTCCTTCATTCTTTCTGGAGTTATTTCTCCACTGATCTCCAGTAGCATATTGGGCACCTAATGACCTGGGGAGTTCCTCTTTTGGTATCCTATCATTTTGCCTTTTCATAATGTTCATTGGGTTCTCAAGGCAAGAATACTGAAGTGGCTTGCCATTCCCTTCTCCAGTGGACCACGCTCTGTAGATTAGGAAAAAAATTGTCATCAGTTTGAAAGGGCATCACAGTTTTAGTGCATGTATCTGGACCAGTCATTTCTCCATGCTCTTATGCTTGGGATATTCAGATGCTAAGGTAGGGCCAAGAGTTCCTCATGTCCCTAACCCATCCCAGGAACTGCAGGAAACAACAGACAAAAGGCACGTGAGCCATAAGTCCTCAAGGGATAAATAACTTATAAATCCTAACAAAAAGCCACCACTGAGGGTAGCAGAAATGAATCCTCTGGAGAAGCACAGCCCTTCCTGGGGCACAAGAATCTCTAAATTGAATCTGTGAAGCTACTGAGGAGTTTACCAATCAAGGACCATCATAATGGTGGGCAGCTACCAAAGGTTCTGCAGGAGCTCTGAGGCTGCTCTCTTGGGAAGGGACAGTGAGAGGGTGTCCCTTTTTGAATGTGCTTGTAGATAGTTCAACAGCACTGGGCTCAGAACTGCTCTCCTTCCCTTGCTCTCTCCTAGCAGCACAGGATTCTATCTCCACTTGAGAAAAAAGTTTATTCTTCTTCTCAAGGTGTGAGAGGAAACCCATTGAAATGCCAATTAAGACTGATTATTCATCTTTTTAAAAAAGTTTTATTGGAGTATAGTTGATGTACAATTTTGTGTTAGTTTCAGATGTTCAGCAAAGGGAATCAGTTATACATATTCATATACCTACTCTTCCTTTATTCTTTTCCCTTATAGGCCATTACAGAGTATTGAGTAGAGTTCCTTGTGCTGCAGGAGGTCCTTATTAGTTATCTGTTTTACATATGATAGTATGTATATGTCGATCCCAGTCTCCCAATTTATCCATCCCCCAGTAACAATGTTGGTTTTCTATATCTGTAACTATTTCTGTTTAGTGAATAAACTCATTTGTGCACTTATTTCAAATTCCACATATAAGTGATATCATATGATATTTGTTTTTCTCCATCTGACTTACCATAATTTGAAAAGATTCATGTACCCCAGTGTTCATTGCAGCACTATTTACAATAGCCAGAACATGGAGGCTACCTAAATGTCCAACTGCAGTGGAATGGATAAAGAAGATGTGGCATATATATACAATGGAATCTTAGCCACAAAACACGATGAAACAGTGTCATTTCCAGCAAGGTGGTTAGACCTAGAGACTGTTGGTTGTTACACTGAGTGATAACCCATCTTTAATCTACTGGACTTAAGTTCCTCTGTGGCCTTAGCATGTAACAGAGCTATAGTCTCCTTAAACAACATGTTCTTTCTCAGGCCAACTCCAGAAGGCTGGAAAACATGGCCTGTCACCATATCTGTTTGCAAGATAGTGCTGAGAAGGTCAGCATGAAGGGTGGGGCTGGCACGTGGCCTTGGTCCTGTTCTGAAAATAGACAGAGGAGGGACAGCCACTCTGTAGAGGAGGTCCATGCCTTGCCTCTCCTTGGGTGGAAAGCATTTAGGGTTCATGAGTCAGGCAGGCATGATGCCCTTCCTCTTTGACCTTTAACTCCAAGAAACAGGAGTCAGCCCATGCTGTATTAAAGTTACCTTCAGGAAAAGGAATCTTAAATCTATTGGAACTGCTATAATCCTACAGTCTTTGGCCACATGCCTGTTCCTTTAAATATGTATATTTTAACCTGTGCTTTTTACAAATCAAACGCTATTAAACTATAGGGTAGAGAAAGGGGAAGAGGCGATGCTTATTTTCTAATGAAGAATATGGGACTGTGCACACACAAGGGAAAAATAAACAGAATAATAAGTGGAAGTGGGGAGGTGTATAACTAACTGGCCAAACTCTAGATGAATCAGACATCCATGTTGAAGGGTGAAGAAAACTGCTTAAAAAGAAACCCTACCTTCTTACTTTTCCAGACTGAGAGAAGGTTCTGGGTAAGGAAAAGAAACTGGGAATTACATAGACGTTGTTAAATTCCTGGCTAGAGCCCAGGACACAGGAGGGCCTGGCTGGGACAATCTTCATCCTCGTTGACTGGGGACAGGAGCTCTTGGACCCACGGAAGGATGCATTTCAGCTTTATTTCAGGTACAGGGCCTCTATGATGGTGGGAAGTGAGAGGGGAAACCAATGCACCGTTTACCTTGTCTTCACTCCTGTTCCAGGAAGAGGGCATTGGGAAGGGAACCCATTGCTGGCGGTATCTCCCTTGGGAAATGCCCTGCAGGATAGTCTTAGCAGAGAATATGGTCACAGAGGGCACTGGTCTGAAGTCCGACTGGTGGAATCTGTGCTCCCTGAGATAGTTGCTTTGCTTGTCGCATACTGATGCTTCCTGACTTGCCTCCCAGACCAGGACAAATGCCTGCCTACTCCTCTGGATGCATCTCTCAGGAGTCATGACAACCGGAAGGGGTCTTAGGGAGACAGAGGAAGATGAGACCAGCAGCTCGCTGCCAGTTTGAGGTGAAAAAGGAAGATATATCATATTGGACAGTCTCTGAGCTTTCTGAGTACAAAAACTCTCTGGCAGGTTCTGATTGATCAGAGGCATCCCCAGAGACTCTAGCCACAGCTTAAACCCACTGTGTCAAAAGGATTTTATAGTGTTTGATGGAGCCACCATGATTTTATGCACCATGCCTTTTGCTTGGTGCAATCTATTACAAAAACAGCCAAGTATATCATTCTGCTAAACATGGGGCGTGATTGCAAGGAGCATTCAGCTAATATGTTGATACATACCAGTTCCACAGTCTGTAAAGTGTGCTGCTGTCTAGCTGCACAGTTACTGTTCCAGGATTAATATTGTAGGCAAGGGGAATAGTATTCCCACTAGCAATTCTAAGAAGCTTGAAAGAAGGGAAAATTTTAAGAGGCAAGCAAGATTCCCTGTCTCTGTTACAAAGTGCTAGTGACAATGTGCCCAGGTGGTAACCATTGCTTTTAAACATTTAGGAACTCCTTAATCCTATTGGAGAAAGTTTTGTGAATCGTTGGGCTGGACCTGGGGAAAGCAGAATTGGAGCAAGATTTTTTTATTTGCCCATTTTTTTTTCTTTTTTCATTCAGTCAATAATTACTGAATATTAAGAACCATTCTAGACATTGTGAACAAAAATAAATAAATAAATAACTAAATAAGACCAGACCTCTTCTTTTAGTATTAGCATCACTGTTTTGGGGGAGAGGATAGAGGAGCACATAAACCATTACAATAGCAAATTTAGAAGCTCATATGTGTGTGGAACTCTCCATGCTTTATTTCATTTAATATTCATAAGAACTGCACAAGGTAGATCGGAAAATTATTGTGTCAGAGCCCGTCAGACAAAGACCACAGGGAAAACACTTGTAGTGAATAAAGCTGGGTGTTTATCAGCTACAGCAAGGATATTATATACCATGGGAATCTGTAGGGTGTCTCATAAGACAGGAAAGAGATCCTTTTATGGTTGTGGGAGCTTGAGTTAGCCATGAATTGGGCTTGGTAGGAATCAACTAGAAATTTACTGGAAGAGTCCATGGCCTTTTAGAACACATGGGTCCATTCAGTCACTGTTAAAACATTTTGTCTGTGGCCTTCTCCTAGACTCAAGGATTGGAATAGAGCGGTGTTGAAAGAGTGGGAGCTTAGCTAGTTTGTGATGAATATCATGGTTTTGATTTGGTATAGCTTATCTATTTTGCCAAATATACTGCAGTCCATTATGAAAAATTGTGGCTTCTTTTTCAGTTAGTAGTACCCTCTCTCCACAGTCTAGCTGCCAGGGGGCAGCCTTTTCTCTTTATCAATCATTACTATTATTTCAATTTTACCAGTGAAGATACTAAGAAGCAGGATGCACCGCAGTGTGTATCATCAGGAAGTTCCGCAGAGGCCCAGTCAAACCTAGGTCTCCTGACTTTTAAAAGAGGCACATAACTATGCTACCTTGACCCAGGAAATCTGTTCAAATTGGAACTTCTCTCTTGCTCTAAACTTATTTACATGCCTTTCTCCTTATCTCCTCACATATATGACTGGCAACTGGAATTACAAACATGTAGTATAGTGACTGAGTGTGGTCCTTGGGAGTAAACTGTCCAGCTTCAAAACCTGAATCTATCTTTTACTGGGTGAGTGGCCTGAGGCAGGATACTAAGCTCTCTGCACCCTGATATTCCCTCAACTTGAAAATGAGAATAATATGGGTATCCTCCTCATAGGGTTATTACAAGAATTAAAAGGAGATAATGTACCTGAAGTGCTCAGATAATATACCTGATGTACAGAAAGTGCCTGATTAAAAAGTTGTTACTAATCTTATCTTGTTATCTCCCTTTAATATCTAGTTCAGGACTCTAAAAATCTACAGCTCCTCAAATTTTAGTGTGAGATCTGGAGGTCTTGTTAAAATGAAGATTCTAATTCTGCAAGTCCACAATGAGACCTGAGATTCTGTGAGATTTTGTATTTCTGGGGAGCTCTTGGGTGATGCCTGTTGAGACCACACTTTAAACAGCAACTAGTTGTCATTGTGTGATTTCTTCTGCAACAGTGTTTCTTGAATCTTGAAAAATTCCTGAAATCCAAATTCTTGGCCTGCCCTCACCAGACCTCTGTATAAAACAGTCTGGGACAGGACCAGCAGTCTGTTTTTGAATAAACCCTCCAGGGATTCTGATGTTCACTAATACTAGAGAGTTACTGGCATGGAGGAGAGGGCAACACACCAGTCAAATTGCTTTCAGGATTTGCCATTTAACAGTTGTGTGCCCTTAGAAAAGTCACTTAGTCTCTCTTAGCTTAGCATGAAACCCCTAAATGGTTCATTCTATGCCCAGAAGGTAGCCAAAACTAGGCAGTGTTTCACCTTCTTGAACTCCCAAATCCATGCTTCTCTACTGCTTTTGTGAAAAGAAACAAATCACAAATACTCAGGTCAGAAAGGTGTATTGACTATAATAAGATGATGTAAAAACATTGGGAAATTAGCATATAATACATAATTAACAAGAGCTCAAATATATTAATGAGTCATTAAATGAAGATGTGAATTATTATGTATATAACATAACGTTGAAAAGTCCAAACCATTTCTTTACCAAAAAAAAAAAAAAAATCATTTTTTTATTAGGTATGCATCCAAGTCTCCTTACTAGCTACAGACTTTTTCCATCAGAAGTGGGTGTCTGATCATGGCAGCATAGTGAAGAACTAAGGTGTTTTATTTTAGCACTATTAATAAATCAATGAGGAAAGCAAGCACCCAGGTAAAATGGCCCATTCATTCCAAGATGCAAGTACCTTTTATATGAATATTTCCCCAGCTTTTAAATTCTGTTACACAGTTAGGAATTAGCTGAGATACCCAAAGTTGGCTGAAGCAGCCATTCTTACTTACGTTAACCTCTGGCCCTTCCAATCACACTGGATGTTTACATGTGAGGCTTTTTATCTGGCTCTATCAATACACTCACCAGCTGGTATAGTCTATAATTAGTCAAACCTACTTATGAATATGACTCAGTCACTCCCACCTCAATCAAGAAATATTGAGAAGGATGATAGCTTTATTTTCTTGTGTATGTTCACCAAATCTTAAAAAAAAAAATGCAGTAATTATTACTGAAAGCCTATTAAGTTCGAGATATAGTGGTAGTTGCCAAAACTTTCTATATATCTTGCTGTTGCCATAAAACTATTTATAAGGTCCAAAGTAGGTACCTCCCAGACGAATCACACCTCTCACATTGGAGAATAATTTTCAGATACAGCCATCTCAGGCAACTTTAACTAACCGACACAAATCTACTAGTCCCAGCAGAAGCAGAATATGATGTGGAGATGACCTTGAATCAATCAACAGAAGACCTGAGTTACCATCTCAAGTCTACTACTAACCAGCTCCATGATCTTGCTTCTGCCATTTGGCCTCTAAGCTTCACTTCAGTTTTTGGCAAAGTGAATTTTGAGATGACCTCCATTTCTGACATTCTCTTTGGTGCTCATATTCCACCCCCGGGTGAATGTAGCTACGCACTGTTCCTATGTCACTTTTCCATGTACTTGCTTACCTTTTCTTCTTTCCCATCACTTACACTAGATATAAAAATCTTTAGGGTGGATGGTACCACCCATGCTGCCTTTGAAACATCCTCCACAGGACATGGCCTCAGGGAGCTTTCACTTTATATAGCTAGCACCTGGCCAACTGTCTCTTTCCATTTCTAAACAACACAAGAAAACAACATTTGCTCTTACAAGCATTTTCTTTCTTTGCTGTATGGCTGATCTCACTAGTCTAATGGATCTGTGTTATTGACTTGTTATGAGGTGAGAAAGACTGAGAATTGTCCGGCCATCATTTTCAGAGAAAAGCTACAATCCCACTGACAGACCTATCCTTCAGTGGGAAAGAAACCTGTGAAGAAAACCTGCACTGAGCCCCATCTCAGAAAACATGCTCACTCCTTGTTGAGAGAGCTGATTGTTGGAGAAATCACTCACGTCAAAACTAGTGCCCCTCTGGAATCACAGCATGTCTGTCACAGAGATTCTTATGTAGCCTCCTTCCTCATAAGAAAACCAAAGCTTTGAGATAAGAAGAGGTATGCCTAGGGTTATCTATCTGGTTAGGGGCATGGCAATTAGGATCTATCCATCTCTCCCTTCCACTCCCAGTATTCTAGGAGTTTGAATTCCAAGCCCAGAGAGAAAATGTGGAAATATTAGAGACTGCAGACAAGGGCAGTTGTTTGAAGTGCTTTAGTCCAAGGTATCTGTACTAGGAAGCTGATGTGTTGTATTACAAGGTTGATAGCCTAGAAAATTATCAGATGCAAATGCTGAACTTTGATGTGGACAGGTGCCATGGAGAATGCTCAGGGAAAGCTGTCAAAATATAATATGCTGCAAAAATGTTAAGCACAATAAAATATTCTGACTCTTTATGTGCACATACAGCAGGGAAATATTATAGCCTTAGAGGTCTAGAAACTGAACATGAGTCAGCAGCATAGTGATCCTGTATAATAAAGCAAGAATGGAATTCGGAAGCACAGACATAGAACATTAAACTCAGCACATTTGAGGGCTCTTGCTCTCTTTTATTATCCTCTAATTGTATCTTGTAACAACGTCTTGTCTCCCCAGTGAGATTAAAGGCTCCTGAAGGACCTGATTCTTCCCTTGTATCTTTTCACCACTAGCAAGAAAATATATGTTGAGAAAGAGAATTTAAAATCTTAGGAGAGCACTGGTAGAGTTCTGACTTTCTATAATTCCAGAAGGAATTTGTTTAAATGACATGGATGTAGAAAAACGGAGCATAAAGCCCAAATTAAAACGGTTGGCTTAACATAAGACTACAAAGGAGATGATCGAGGGGACAGATAGTAACGGTGGTAGTTGTCATTTGCTGAGTGTCTGTTAAGCCACAGGCATTGAATCTCACTTACATTAATATCTAATCCTTACAATGACCCTGCAGGTTAGGTTTTACTAACTCCATCTCATAGTTAAGAAAATTAAGACTCAGAGAACTTAAGTAACTCGGCTTACAATCATGAAGGTACTGAGTGACTGAGTTAGAACACAGAGCTGCCTGGCCCTGAATTTCAAGTCTTTTCCATAGGCCCGTATGTCATTCAAAGCGTGGAGAACAAGTGTATCCTGGTCTGTGCCAGGACAGAGAAAGAACCCTTAACACAACAAGAAGATCTTTGACCTTGTGGGAGTAATATCATTCCGGCTAGGAGGGTGGTCGTGGAGAACTGCCACCAACCCAGCCTCACAAACGTAGAGGTCGAGTTGTAGGCACATGGTGTTGGTGCAGAAAGACCCACGGCAGCTGGTGCTCAGACAGATGTCTGAAGTCCTAGAGTCAAATAAAGATGCAAGGCCCAGTTGGTCTGGAGACTGGTCAATTCCATCTCTATTTGTCCTCCTCCCATACACTTTGGCTGGCTCATCCAGCTGCTCTCTGTGAAGAAACTCAATCACTGTCCTTGTCACAATGAAATAGGCATCTTGAAATACAGTTCTCCACTACAAATTGCACAGAGAAACAAACAAGAAAGGATTCCTGTTATAGGAAAAGAGTGAAGAGAAATAGAACAAAATGTTAAGTATTGGACACAAAGTTGTTTTTTACTTCCCCTATATCTTCCTAAATTTTCTAGATTTTCAAAATAAAAATGCTCTTTTTTGTAACTAGACAGAATATTACACACATTTACAATAAAAATGGGATAATAATACACAAATTTAGAAATAAGTAAATTAACCACAAGAGATTTCTTTGGAAAATGCAGACAATGATTGCTTCTGTTGAATTATCATCTTTTCTAGTGTTCCCCACTGCTGAATAATCTTCATAATTTAATCCCATTCTTGAGATCATAAACAGCTTTCTTCCACAACATAAATTATAACCACAAAGATAAAATTAAACTTTCAAAAATTAAAATAAAAAATATATAAAGAATTTTTTTAATGTCAACAAAATGTATAAACTGTAAAGTTGACTAACACAGTAGCAGCTTCAGAATACAGACTCAGGCAGTAAACATACTGGGGGTCACAGAGGTAACGCATCAGGCAAAGGTGCTTCTTGCCTGGAGAAATTTGAGCCATGCTAGCTAGAACCCTGGAATGTGCAGGAAAACAAAGGAGGGTTCCATTTTACGGTGGTGCTGGCAAGTCCAGGGCAGAAATGTCTTACCTCTAAACTATCAACACGAAGAAGAGAATAACTCTCCAGGCAAGGAGACACGCATCGACAGCCACAGTAGAGAGTTTAGGCTTCCCTCATTTATCTCAGTGCAGCTGTGTGTGTCTGGTCTCAGAAATATCTTTTCAAGTAGAACCATTTTGTCATTCAAGTCAAATGTCCTGGAAGATGTTCTGGAGATTTAATAGATGCCCTTCTGAACCAACAGACCTGAGAGAAGGCTGATGAGGCAACTCTGTAGTGGGTTCTCTGAGCTGGAGAGATAAGCAGTCATAAAATCACTGTCTAGACTTGTCACTGAACCGTGTTTTAAAGCAGAATTTCTCAAACTTCGTGCTCATAGGAATCACTTGGAAATATTACAATACACATTCTGATTCTGTAGATGGGATTCTGTGTTTCCATCAAGCTTCTAAAAGAAGCTGATGCTGATGATCTGAGGACCACATTTTGAGGAGTTAGGCACTCGAGAACATCTACCATCAAATAACAAATATGTTTCTACTTTTTTTCCTGGTTTGGCTGCATGGCATGTGGGATCTTAGTTCCCTGACCAGGGATTGAACTTGTGCCCCCCGCAGGGGAAGCTCAGTGTCTTAATCACTGACTGCCAGGAAAGTCCCAAGTATGTTTCTTCTTGAGAGTCCATTTTGGATTAAGATCTAATAATTGTGGAGGTGAAATCTGGTATTGAGAAAGACTGTAAAGTATGTGAAGCAACTTCAAGACCCAGAAGAAAAGTTGAATAATCAGTTACTGTTGTCTGGTATGTGGAAGAAAGGGTAACATTTTGTTATCCTTGAGTTATTTCTGTGTTCTCATTCCGAGAATAATTGACTCAGACATCCTTCTGTAATAAGTATGGTTCGACCAGATATTTTCTGGAAGGCTAAATCATCTCACATGCTAGTAAAGTAATGCTCAAAATTCTCCAAGCCAGGCTTAAGCAATACATGAACCATGAAGTTCCAGATGTTCAAGTTGGTTTTAGAAAAGGCAGAGGAACCAAAGATCGAATTGCCTACATCCACTGGATCATTGAAAAAGTAAGAGAGTTCCATAAAAACATCTGTTTCTGCTTTATTGACTATGCCAAAGCCTTTGACTGTGTGGATCACAATGAACTGCGGAAAATTCTGAAAGAGATGGGAATACCAGACCACCTGACCTGCCTCTTGAGAAACCTATATGCAGGTCAGGAAGCAACAGTTAGAACTGGACATGGAACAACAGACTGGTTCCAAATAGGAAAAGGAGTACATCAAGGCCGTATATTGTCACCCTGCTTATTTAACTTCCATGCAGAGTACAGCATGAGAAATGCTGGACTGGAAGAAGCACAAGCTGGAATCAAGATTGCTGGGAGAAATGTCAATAACCTCAGATATGCAGATGACACCACCCTTATGGCAGAAAGTGAAGAGGAGCTAAAAAGCCTCTTGATGAAAGTGAAAGAAGAGAGTGAAAAAGTTGGCTTAAAGCTCAACATTCAGAAAATGAAGATCATGGCATCCGGTCCCATCACTTCATGGGAAATAGATGGGGAAACAGTGGAAACAGTGTCAGACTTTATTTTGGGGGGCTCCAAAATCACTGCAGATGGTGACTGCAGCCATGAAATTTAAAGACGCTTACTCCATGGAAGGAAAGTTATGACCAACCTAGATAGCATATTCAAAAGCAGAGACATTACTTTGCCAACAAATGTCCATCTAGTCAAGGCTATGGTTTTTCCAGTGGTCATGTATGGATGTGAGAGTTGGACTGTGAAGAAGGCTGAGCGCCGAAGAATTGACGCTTTTGAACTGTGGTGTTGGAGAAGACTCTTGTGAGTCCCTTGGACTGCAAGGAGATCCAACCAGTCCATTTTAAAGGAGATCAACCCTGGGAGTTCTTTGGAAGGACTGATGCTAAAGCTGAAACTCCAGTACTTTGGCCACTTCATGAGAAGGGTTGACTCATTGGAAAAGACTCTGATGCTGGAAGGGATTGGGGACAGGAGGAGAAGGGGACGACAGAGGATGAGATGTCTGGATGGTATCACTGACTCGATGGATGTGAGTTTGAGTGAATTCCGGGGGTTGCTGATGGACAGGGAGGCCTGGTGTGCTGCAGTTCATGGGGTCTCAAAGAGTTGGACATGACTGGTCGACTGAACCAAACTGAACTAGAAGTAGCTGTGATCCAATGAAAAAAGCACTTATCTTACAGTCAAAGATTTTACCTATGACTCCCAGTTAGTCTTTGTGAGTCTCTCAGAGCCTCAGAAATGAGGGGACCCGATGCCATGATCTTAGTTTTTTTTTTTTAATATTGAGTTTTAAGCTGGCCTTTTCACTCTTCTCTTTTTGCATAAAAAGGCAAAATGAACTAGGTATGTAACTGCTAAACAGATTCCAACAGCTAGTTGAGGTTGAGTGAAAACAATCCAGGAAGACTTGCAGGAAGTTAGTACTGAGCTAAGACAGGAAAGAAATGAGGACTGTGGATTGATAGAAAGGATAAACAAATTGCTTAAACAATCTAACATTTTCTCATGTGTAAAAATGCAGATTAAAATACAACCTCGCTGGACTCCTATGGAGATTAAATGACAATGGATTTACAAACTTAGCACAATGTCTTACTCAGAGTAAGTACTCACTGCTTGATTTTTTTTAACCGTTACTGTCCCCCCCCCCCAATTTGAATGAGTAATATAAACTCATGATTTAAAAACTGTCAAAAACATATAATAAAGTACACATTGACAAGTCCTTGCTCTCATGTCTCTTTTCTTCCAGAAGATTCTCTCTTACCACATGGGTAGCTAATCTTAGTAATTTGTATTTCACTATTCAGGTATCAATTCAGTTCAGTCACTTAGTCGTGTCCGACTCTTTGCGACCCCATGAATCGCAGCACGCCAGGTCTTCCTGTCCATCACCAACTCCCAGAGTTCACTCAGACGCTCGTCCATCGAGTCAGTGACACCATCCAGCCATCTCATCCTCTGTTGTCCCCTTCTCCTCCTACCCCCAATCCCTCCCAGTATCAGAGTCTTTTCCAGTGAGTCAACTCTTCTCATGAGGGAGCCAAAGTACTAGAGTTTCAGCTTTAGCATCATTCCTTCCAAAGAAATCCCAGGGCTGATCTCCTTCAGAATAGACTGGTTGGATCTCCTTGCAGTCCAAGGGACTCTCAAGAGTCTTCTCCAACACCACAGTTCAAAAGCATCAATTCTTCAGCGCTCAGCTTTCTATAAGTATATGCAAATCTGTATTCTTATTCCAGCTTTCTTGCATGAAATGTAATGTATGATATACATTATTCTGCACCTGAATTTTTCACTTTCTTCTTTTCATATAAGTAATTAGATAACTTTTCTCTATCTTTAAAAACTGAATATGATGCTTCTGTGTGGTTGTATCATAATTTATTTTTTATTGAGACATAATTGAAATATAACATTAGTTTCAGGTATACAGGATTCAATATTTGTATATATAGCAAATTGATCACCACAGTAAGTTTAGTTAACATGCATATTTGCAAATTTCTTTTCCTTGTGATGAGATAGCCTCTCTTAGGGTCATTGTTGTTGCTGTTGTTCATCACTAAGTTGTGTCTGACTGCTTGTGGACCTTAGACTGTAGCCTGCCAGTCTCCTCTGTCCATGGGATTTCCCAGGTAAAAATACTGGAGTGGGTTGCCATTTCAGTCTCCAGAGGTGCTTCTTGGATCAAGAATTAAGCCCAAGTCTCCTGCACTGGCAGATAGATTCTTTACCACTGAGCCATCAGGGAAACCCCTCTTAGAGTTATACCATAGTTATTTATCCAGTCCCTTATTGATGGACATTTGGAGTTCTTCTTACATTGTTCTGTTATTTATCCAGTCCCTTAATGATGGACATTTGGAGTTCTTCTTACATCGTTACAATGAATACCTTCTGTATGCCCATCACTTTGTGTGTGTGCATTTAACTCTATGAGCTCAGTCTCTGGAGGTAGGACAAATGCATTCATAATACTGATAAATATTGGCAGATTTTCATCCATGGAATGGGGGTTTGTACCGTTTGACACTCCTGTCAGCTGATGTCTTCACAGCTTGGGCAACAGATTGTGCTGTCAACCTTCAAATGTTGATACAACCTTCACCACTTATTCTACTAAATTCTTTTATTAATCAGGTCTATTTCTAAGCTTCATGTTATGCTCTGTTTTCCCATTAGATATTATTATAACCTTGTTTTTATTATTGAAGTTGTATAACATATGCTATTATCTAGAGGGACTAAAATTTCTTCATTGCTTTTTGTTTTCAGAACTTTTCTGGCTATCCTTGTTTGTTTATTTTTCCATATGGATTGTTGGGCAAGAGTCAACTTGCCCAATTCCAGGGAAGGAGAGAGGGAGATCTTTGTTATTGCTTTTATTTGAATTAAATTAGTTGTATAAATTAAGGAGACCTGACCTCTCTACAACGTTTAATGTTCTCATTCAGGAACATAGTTACTTTTGCATTTGTTGAGTTCTACCTTTGTGCTGTGGTGTGATATTTCACACTGAGTAATTCACAAGTAAAAAGGCAAAGAACAAAGATCAACAAGTCATAATCAAAAAAAGCAAACAGATTAACCTGTCCAAAAGTGAAGGGGCCATAATTCTGAATACTGGCAAAATGGTAAGAGGCAAGATTAAGTCATGAAAGAAAGAAAAAAAAAATGGGAGAAAAAAAGCATTACACTTTGGGCTTAATATTTTATACTGATTATCCCTTTGAATTATCATTTCACAGATCATAACAGTGCAATGATAATAATATCTGTCCCTTAGGATTATGTTATCCAAGAGATAACACACACAGAACATTTAGCATAGTATGAGCCATAGGGAAATGATTCAACAAATGTTAGAGATTATAATACTGATGATGATGAAAAAAGAAGAGAAGTCAAAGCTCTGATATACGAAATAATTTGCCAAAATTTTTAAAGATCCATAATTCAAACACAGGTCAGCCAGTTTTCTAAAGCCCATGCTCTTTGTACTATACTGCTACGCTTCTGGGGGAGTTCAATTAATTCAGTTTAATAAGTGTTTATTAGGTATGTGCTCCAAACAACTTGAATATTATGTTCTGTTCCTGGAAGTTACTGTGATGAAGGCTCATTCATTTAAAAATAATGCAGAGAGGGTGGGATGATTTGGGAGAATGACATTGAAACATGTATACTATCATGTAAGAAACGAATAGCCAGTCTAGGTTTGATACAGGATACAGGATGCTGGAGGATGGTGCACTGGGATGACCCAGAGAGATGATATGGGGAGAGAAGTGGGAGGGGGGTTCAGGATTGGGAACTCATGCACACCCATGGTGGATTCATGTCAATGTATGGCAAAACCAATACAGTATTGTAAAGTAAAATAAAAAATAAATTAATTAATTTTAAATAAATAAAAATAATGCAAGAAAATTCAATCTATCTTAAGTATAACATGTATTAAGGAAGTATCTATCAGTTACTGTAACCAACTGCCGATGGCTTAGAATAAGAGTGGCATTGGCGATTACTAGGTTCAGAGATTCTAATGCCATCAGGTTGATTTCTTTCTTCTCTCTCTCTTTCTCTCCTCTTGCCTGAGTTATTGGTTCCCCTTCTCTTTCTCTCCTCTTGCCTGAGTTATTGGTTCCCCTTCCTGCCTCTTCTCTCACACCTGCTTTCCTGTGCTTATGTTTTCAGGCTTATTGTCCCAGGAGTCCAAGCTCACCTCATTGCTCCAGGCTTACATCCTCATATCAAGCTCTTCAGTTCAACTCCAGTTAGAAAATTCCGAGGCGTTTGGTTGGAAAGGCACGAGCCACATTCTCATGGCTCACACCAGAGTGCCTGGTGGTAATTGGCAGCTCCCGCATTAGAATCACATGGTTGAATGGGAGTAAGAGAAGTTGCCCAGTTGAGATTTGGAGAATGTTCCCAAGAACATTGGCACTTCAAGCAGAGAGAACAACAAATGACAATAACAAAAGTAAAATAAATAAGCAGCAAGATATATGGTACAACACAAAACTATTGCCATTATTTTGTAATAACTTTAAATGGTGTATAATGTACAAAAATTTTGAATCATTATGTTGTACACTGGCAACTAATAAAATATTGTAAATCAACTAAACTCAAATTTTTTAAAAGTAAATTATAGTATGGCTACTCAATTGGGCTATTATTCAGCCATTTCAAAGTATGTTTAAATTTTAATATGATCATGAAAAAATGTTTTCACCATGATAACAGATTAAGAAAAACAGAATAGTCAATTGTATGAGCATAACTATGTAAAAGCATGAAACAAAAATCTTTCATAGAGAAAAGACAGGGGAAAAAAAGAAAAGTGAAAGTTAAGTCACTCAGTAGTGTCCGACTCACAGCGACCCCATGGACTGCAGCCTACCAGGCTCCTCTGTCCATGGGATTTTCCAGGCAAGAGTACTGGAGTGGGTTGCCATTGCCTTCTGCCATTGCCTTTTCTTCTCATGGAGAAAAGACAGGGGAAAAAAAGAATACCCTCCACCAAATGTGAATACTATTTATCTTTGGGTTGTATGACAATTAATGATTTTTCTTCCACCTATATTCTCTGTTTTGTTATTGGTTCTGTTATGGTAGTAATTTATATTTGGCCCCCCAAATTTTTCTTTTTAAGTTACTTTATTTTTATCAAGATAGTACCCAAGCATCTAAAAGCAGCAGTCCTTTATCCCTGACACCAATGTCCATGACCCTGTCATTTCCACTGTCCACATCAGTCCCTTTCAGCCCTCATGCTGTCTCTTCTAAAGAGTATTTTAATATGCTAAATAGCATATTTAGTAATATGCTTATATGTCTATATCTTGGTTTATCCAGGTTAGAACATATCTCTTCATTTCTTTTCCTAGTATTTGAAAATAGAACACTTGAGAATTATTTGAACATATGAATGAACACTTCTTCCTGCTATTGTCCCTAAATAATTAAAATTAGTATCTAAGTAGAAAGAGATTGCATGATGAAGATGATGTAAACCCACTGTTTAGCCAAGCAGGGTCCCTCTTTCTTGCTTTCCTCACTTTTTCTGCTGAAATATCCTCAAGTAGCTTTTTAAATGATGTTTGAGGATAAACACTTAGAGTCTTTCTATTTCTAAAGGTATTTTCATACCTTCATCCTTGATGAATAGTTTGGCCAGATTTAAAATTCTAGACTGAAAACTGTTGAAGGGCTTCCTTCAGTGATATCTACAATCTAGTGCTATCAACACTACCAAAAAATCCAGTGCTGTTCTTGACTTTAGGACCCATACTCTCCCTCTCTTTAGAAGCTTCTCTATCTCTAATGTCCTAATATTTTAAAATTATATGTCCTTGTATGTTGGCACTTACTAAGCCCATTCAAACCAAAGATGCATGCCCTTCAATTCTGAGAAATTTTTATATTTCTCAGAAATTTTCTTTCATTTTTCTCTGCTGTCTCCTCAAAATGAAGACATTTTGAGTCAATCCTACAAGTTTATTTGTGCTTTTTCCTGCTAGGTCCCTTTTCTTACATGTTTTGTAATTCTTTCTGGCATATTTTTAAAAGGGTTCTTCTACTGACTTAATTTTTTTTATTATAATATCTTTAATTTCTAGAAGCTCATGCTGTTTTTCTGTTCTTTTATCATAGTATCCTGTATTTGATTTGTCATTACAGTATCTTTTCTTGTGTCTGTAAGGATGCTCCATGGTTTTGTTTGTTGACATTTTTCTGTTCCCTGGAGGACTCTTTGTTTTCTACAGGAAGTTTTTTTTTTTTTTTCTTCCTTGTTTACTGTTGTCTTGCCCTGTTTCTTCTTTTATGCTGAAAGTGAAAAGTGAAAGTGAAGTCACTCAGTCATGTCCGAGTCTTAGCAATCCTATGGACTGTAGCCTACCAGGCTCCTCAGTCCATGGAATTTTCCAGGCAAGAGTACTGGAGTGCGGTGCCATAGCCTTCTCCAGGGGATCTTCCCTACCCAGGGATCGAACCCAGGTCTCCCGCATTGCAGGCAGGCACTTTACCATCTGAAAGCTTTGCTCAGACAGTAAAGCTTTGCTGATGATCCTTTATCTTATATTCATATTTAATTTGGGGATAGCGGTGATTGTCAGCTGTTGAGTAGGCTAAACAAAGAGTGAGGTAGGCTTTTTACTAGGAGCTTCCAAATGTCAGTATGTCAAGGTCTTGTCTCCAGCGAAGAATTTTTCAATTTCTTGCCTAGGGAAAGTGAACAGAGAAGGATAATTAGGCAAGGCTCAGTATGTTCTGGGGAGGATGAGGACATGATGCTGAGGATTTCTTGGTTCAACAGACCTACTCTTCCTGTTTTTAGACCCCACTGCTCTTCTTGGGCAGAGAAGGCAACAGCAACCCACTCCAGTACTCTTGCCTGGAAAATCCTGTGGACAGAGGAGCCTGGTAAGCTGCAGTCTATGGAGTCACTAAGAGTCGGGCACGACTGAGTGACTTCACTTCCACTTTTCACTTTCACGCATTGGAGAAGGAAATGGCAACCCACTCCAGTATTCTTGCCTGGAGAATCCCAGGGACAGAGCCTAGTGGGCTGCCATCTATGGGGTCGCACAGAGTCGGACACGACTGAAGCAACTTAGCAGCAGCAGCAGCAGCTCTTCTTGGGAACCCCCACTTCCTTGGAGGAGGGGCATAGTAGAAGAGGTGTAGTTACTTGACCATAAAAGGTTGATAAGAGAATTAGAAGGGAGGTCTAACCTCCCTGTAAAATATTTTTCAACACTTCATCCTCTCTTAGACACTGAAAAGCCCAGCCTTTTACCATATTGAGTCTCTCTGGACTATCTGTTAGGTGAATGGGTCTCCTTTCATCAGACTCCCTCTTTATAGGCACTTGAGTATTATTCACCATGCTTGGTCAGTGAGCCGTCCTCCATCTGCTTTCTATTTCTGAAAATTTGTTGATTTCTGTTCTTTTGTTTGACACTGAAAAGTCAAGAATCCAACCACAAAGTCACCATAAATCTAAAGTCTCTGATTTGAGAGGAAACAAAGAATTAAACAGAAAGAAAAAGAATGTGAGTTATGCAAATTCCAAGGTTTCAGAGAGGAGGAAGACTTGAGTTTTTCTTGTTTGGATCCACAGGGAATGGATTTATTTAAAATAAAATATAAAAGACTCTTGTTTGGCTAAATTATAGCAACACAGTAGAACATGCATAATTCAGATTAAACCAGTCTCAGTGTGAATCAGATTAAAAACCTCTGGAATTATTATGCTGGCAAATAAAAAACATTAATAGTTCAAGAAGCATCCTTTATATTCAGTTTGAAATAGATCACACACTAACTCTCAGGGAACTGAATGAAATTTTTGAGCTGATTATTGCACTGTATTGGAGAAGGAAATGGTAACCCACTCCAGTGTTCTTGCCTGGAGAATCCCAGGGACGGGGCCGCCTGGTGGGCTGCCATCTGTGGGGTCACACAGAGTTGAACACAACTGACGTGACTTAGCAGTGTTTCTTATGTGGAAGGTACCATGTAAACAGAGTTCATTTCACTTTGCCCCCCTTTTGGGGGAAAAGGTTTTGAGGAAACTGATAAGCCAACTTTGCCTCAAAGTAGTACACCTGAAAAAAAGCAGGGAGACATTTGAAAATCTAAAAGACAGAAAATCTTCTTGAAAGAATAGACTCTGCAGAGAATCTGATAGATTGTATAGTGCAGTGATTACACTCTGATGCTTATCTCTGCACAACTAGAAGAAATCATGCTGCTGCAAGTTCCTACCAGTTTTAGGGGTTCAGTTCAGTTCAGTTCAGTCACTCAGTCGTGTCCAACTCTTTGCGACCCCATGAATCGCAGCATGCCAGGCCTCCCTATCCATCACCAATTCCCGGAGTTCACTCAGCCTCACGTCCATCGAGTCCGTGATGCCATCCAGCCATCTCATCCTGGGTCGTCCCCATCTCCTCCTGCCCCCAATCCCTCCCAGCATCAGAGTCTTTTCCAATGAGTCAACTTTTCACATGAGGTGGCCAAAGTACTGGAGCTTCAGCTTTAGCATCATTCCTTCCAAAGAAATCCCAGGTTTGATATCCTTCAGAATGGACTGGTTGGATCTCCTTGCAGTCCAAGAGACTCTCAAGAGTCTTCTCCAACACCACAGTACAAACACATCAATTCTTCGGCACTCAGCCTTCTTCACAGTCCAACTCTCACATCCATACATGACCACTGGAAAAACCATAGCTTTGACTAGACGGACCTGAGTCGGCAAATTAATGTCTCTGCTTTTGAATATACTATCTAGGTTGGTCATAACTTTTCTTCCAAGGAGTAAGCGTCTTTAACTTCATGGCTGCAGTCACCATCTGCAGTGATTTTGGAGCCCCCCAAAATAAAGTCTGACACTGTTTCTATGTTTTCCCATCTATTTCCCATGAAGTGATGGGACCAGATGCCATGATCTTCGTTTTCTGAATGTTGAGCTTCAAGTCAACTTTTTCACTCTCCTCTTTCACTTTTATCAAGAGGCTTCTTAGCTCCTCTTCACTTTCTGCCATAAGGGTGGTGTCATCTGCATATCTGAGGTTATTGATATTTCTCCCAACAATCTTGATTCCAGCTTGTGTTTCTTCCAGTCCAGCGTGTCTCATGATGTACTCTGCATATAAGTTAAATAAGCAGGGTGACAATATACGGCCTTGATGTACTCCTTTTCCTATTTGGAACCAGTCTGTTGTTCCATATCCAGTTCTAACTGTTGCTTCCTGGCCTGCATACAGATTTCTCAAGAGGCAGGTTAGGTGGTCTGATATTCTCATCTCTTTCAGAATTTTCCACAGTTTTAGGGGTGGCCAACATAATGACAGATTTTCTCAAAGATCCTGGTTAGAGATGGCATCACCCGTTCCATTAAAACTGGAACATTTTTTAAAAACTTCTCCAGTCCACCAAATGGCATCAGCAGTTAAAACCATAGTCTTTAGTGTCCAGTGACTGGGTTTTCATCCAGCTATATGGCTGTGACCCGGCACACTAAGCATGGGCTGCTGCGACCCAGCGCACTAAGCATGCCCTAGAGGAGTTACCCCACGTCTGAGGTCAGGGGCAGCGGCCGAGAGTGCCAGGCTGCGATGGCGCAGGAACGGCCGAGAGGAGCTAACCAAGTCCGAGGTCAGGGGCGGCAGCCGGGAGTAGCTACCCTGCGACCGAGGTCAGCGGCAGCCGGGAGGAGACACCCCACCTCCGAGGTCAGGGGTGGCGGCCGAGAGGAGCTACCCTGCGTCCGAGGTCAGGGGTGGCGGCCGAGAGGAGCTACTCCGAGTTCAAGGTCAGGGGCGGGTGGGAGAAGCCACTTTGCACCCAAGGCCAGGGGCAGTGGCCCTGAGGAGCCACCCTGCGCCAGAGGCCAGGGGCAGCAGCTGGGAGGAGCCACCCCAGGCTGGAGGCCAGGGGCGGCACCCGAGGCCAGGGGCAGCAGCCAGGAGGAGCAGTGGCTGAAGGGGCTTAGGAGGACCTAGAGGAGCTATCCCACATTGAAAGTCAGGAGGGGTGGCGGTAAGGAGATACCCCTTGTCCAAGGTAAGGAGCAGCGACTGTGCTTTATTGGAGCAGCCGTGAAGAGATACCCCACACCAAGGTAAGAGAAACCCAAGTAAGATGGTAGGTTTTGGAAGAGGTCATCAGAGGGCAGACACACTGAAACCATGCTCACAGAAAACTAGTCAATCTAATCACACTAGGACCACAGCCTTGTCTAACTCAATGAAACCAAGCCATGCCTGCAGGGCAACCTAAGAAGGGCGGGTCATGGTGAAGAGGTCTGACAGATTGTGGTTCACTGGAGAAGGGAATGGCAAACCACTTCAGTATTCTTGCCTTGAGAACCCCATGAACAGTATGAAAAGGCAAAATGATAGGATACTGAAAGGGGAACTCCCCAGGTCAGTAGGTGCCCAATATGCTACTGGAGATCAGAGGAGAAATAACTCCAGAAAGAATGAAGGGATGGAGCCAAAGCAAAAACAATACCCAGCTGTGGATGTGACTGGTGAAAGAAGCAAGATCCAATGCTGTAAAGAGCAATATTGTATAGGAACCTGGAATGTCAGGTCCATGAATCAAGGCAAATTGGAAGTGGTCAAACAGGAGATGGCAAGGGTGAACGTCGACATTCTAGGAATCAGTGAACTAAAATGGACTGGAATGGGTGAGTTTAACTCAGATGACCATTATATCTACTACTGCGAGCAGGAATCCCTCAGAAGAAATGGAGTAGCCATCATGGTCAACAAAAGAGTCTGAAATGCAGTACTTGGATGCAATCTCAAAAATGACAGAATGATCTCTGTTCATTTCCAAGGCAAAGCATTCAATATCACGGTAATCCAAGGCTATGCCCCAACCACTAACGCTGAAGAAGCTGAAGTTGAACAGTTCCATGAAGATGTACAATACTTTTTTAAACTAACACCCCAAAAAGATGTCCTTTTCATTATAGGGGACGAGAATGCAAAAGTAGGAAGTCAAGAAACACCTGGAGTAACAGGCAAACTTGGCCTTGGAATGCAGAATGAAGCAGGGCAAAGACTAATAGAGTTTTGCACTAGTCATAGCAAACACTCTCTTCCAACAACACAAGAGAAGACTCTGCACATGGACATCACCAGATGGTCAACAACGAAATCAGATTGATTATATTCTCTGCAGCCAAAGATGGAGAAGCTCTATACAGTCAACAAAAACAAGACCAGGAGCTGACGGTGGCTCAGATCATGAACTCCTTATTACCAAATTCAGACTGATATTAAAGAAAGTAGGGAAAACCAATAGACCATTCAGGTATGACCTAAATCATATCCCTTATGTTTATACAGTGGAAGTGAGAAATAGATTTAAGGGCTTCGATCTGATAGATAGAGTGCCTGATGAACCATGGAATGAGGTTCATGACATTGTACAGGAGACAGGGATCAAGACGATCCCCATGGAAAAGAAATGCAAAAAAGCAAAATGGCTGTCTGGGGAGGCCTTACAAATAGCTGTGAAAATGAGAGAGGCAAAAAGCAAAGGAGAAAAGGAAAGATATAAGCATCTGAATGCAGAGTTCCAAAGAATAGCAAAAGAGATAAGAAAGCTTTCTTCAGTGATCAATGCAAAGAAATAGAGGAACAGAACAGAATGGGAAAGACTAGAGATCTCTTCAAGAAAATTAGACATACCAAGGGAATATTTCATGCAAAGATGGGCTCGATAAAGGACAGAAATGGTATGGACCTAAAAGAAGCAGATGATATTAAGAAGAGGTGGCAAGAATACACGGAAGAACTGTACAAAAAAGATCTTCACGACCCAGATAATCATGATGGTGTGATCACTAATCTAGAGTGAGACATCCTGGAATGTGAAGTCAAGTGGGCCTTGGAAAGCATCACTACGAACAAAGCTAGTGGAGGTGATGGAATTTCAGCTGAGCTATTTCAAATCCTAAAAGATGATGCTGTGAAAGTGCTTCAGTCAATATGCCAGCAAATTTGGAAAACTCAGCAGTGGCCACAGGACTGGAAAAGGTCAGTTTTCATTCCAATCCCAAAGAAAGGTAATGCCAAAGAATGCTCACTGTCACACAAGTGCACTCATCTCACACGCTAGTAAGGTAATGCTCAAAATTCTCCAAGTTAGGCTTCAGTAATACTTGAACCGTGAACTTCCTGATGTTCAAGCTGGTTTTAGAAAAGGCAGAGGAACCAGAGATCAAACTGCCAACATCCGCTGGATCATGGAAAAAGCAAGAGAGTTCCAGAAAAACATCTATTTCTGCTTTATTGACTATGCCAAAGCCTTTGTCTGTGTGGATCACAATAAACTGTGGAAAATTCTGAAAGCGATGGGAATACCAGACCACCTGACCTGCCTCTTGAGAAATCTGTATGCAGGTCAGGAAGCAACAGTTAGAACTGGACATGGAACAACAGACTGGTTCCAAATAGGAAAGGGAGTACATCAAGGCTGTATATTGTTACTCTGCTTATTTATCTTATATGCAGAGTACATCATGATAAACGCTGGACTGGAAGAAACACAAACTGGAATCAAGATTGCCGGGAGAAATGTCAATAACCTCAGATATGCCGATGACACCACCCTTATGGCAGAAAGTGAAGAGGAGCTAAAAAGCCTCTTGATGAAAATGAAAGAGGAGAGTGAAAAAGTTGGCTTGAAGCTCAACATTCCTTAAAATGAATATCATGGCATCTAATCCCATCACTTCATGGGAAATAGATGGGGAAACAGTGAAAAGTGTCAGACTTTATTTTTTGGGGCTCCAAAATCACTGCAGATGGTGACTGCAGCCATGAAATTAAAATACGCTTACTCCTTGGAAGAAAAGTTATGACCAACCTAGATAGTATATTCAAAAGCAGAGTCATTACTTTGCCAACTAAGGTCCGTCTAGTCAAGGCTATGGTTTTTCCTGTGGTCGTGTATGGATGTGAGAGTTGGACTGTGAAGAAGGCTGAGCGCCGAAGAATTGATGCTTTTGAACTGTGGTGTTGGAGAAGACTCTTGAGAGTCCCTTGGACTGCAAGGAGATGCAACCAGTCCAGTTTGAAGGAGATCAACCCTGGGATTTCTTTGGAAGGAATGATGCTAAAGCTGAAACTCCAGTACTTTGGCCATCTCATGGGAAAAGTTGACTCATTGGAAAAGACTCTGATGCTGGGAGGGATTGGGTCCAGGAAGAAAAGGGGACGACAGAGGATGAGATGGCTGGATGGCATCACGGACTCAATGGACGTGAATCTGAGTGAACTCCGGGAACTGGTGGTCAGGGAGGCCTGGCGTGCTGTGATTCATGGGGTCGCAAAGAGTCGGATACAACTGAGCGACTGAACTGAAGTGAACTGATAATTGTTACTAATTTACTGACCTCAGGGAAGCTACTAACCTTCCAGTCTCTTCCTCTGAAACCCAGATATAGGAACAATAGGACATCATGGACAGAGGAGCCTGGTAGGCTGAGTCGGCCACGACTGAGCGACTTCACTTTCACTTTCCACTTTCGTGCACTGGAGAAGGAAATGGTAACCCGGGTAACCCACTCCAGTGTTCTTGCCTGGAGAATTCCAGGGACAGGGGAGCATGATGGGCTGCCATCTATGGGGTCTCACAGAGTCAGACATGACTGAGGCGACTTAGCAGCAGCAGCACATTATCATAACAGCAGTTTTCAGGGTTAAATGAGATAATACAGATGAGTATGTTGGCAAGCCCTTGGCACCTAGTAGGACTCAATCATGTTGGCTAGGATTTCCTGTAGGAGAAAATCATCAGTAGTGCCTATTATGTATTATTCACCACTATGTGACAGGCATTGTGTTGAGCACACATCATGTCATTTAATCTTCACAACAACTTGCTGATGTAAGCTTGATGTTTATTTTCTGATGAGAAACTTGAAGACCAGAGAAGCTAGATGGTTTATTCTAGCTTACAGAAAGAGTATAGACTTGGAATTTGACTCCAGGTCCATCTCTTTTTTTAATTAAAAATTTTTTAGATTTGAATTTATTTTTCATTGGAGAACAATTGCCTGTAACTGAATCTGAGGACTGGGGTGTCTTTTGTTTACCACTATGTATTTAACCTGCCAGGATCTGGAACATAGTAGGTGCTTAATATTTTCTGAATCAGTAAATACATGGTTGGAATTACTTTGGGGATTTTATTTGGAAACAAGCATTCCAAAGGAGGAGGAGGAAGAGGAGAAGGGCAGAAAAAGGGCAGAAGAGGGGAGGAAGAAGAAGAGGAAGGGAAAGAAGAAAAGGCAAAAGAAGTTTGTAATTCTCTTAGTGAAAATATTTGCCAACTTTCCAGCAACCTATGATAATTGTTAACAAATCTGAGCAAAAGTCCTTTCTTGCCTCTGACCTAAATATTTTATTCAGTAGCAGAAATCCTTTTTTCTTTCACCTGCCCCTGGTATGATGAAGGAGAATTCATCACGATAACAATTTGCTTACTGGAGGAAAATTATAAACTTGTTTCTTATTGTTTTGCTTTTATCAAACACTACTCATCAGAGCACGCATTGTATGACATGGGCATGATAGTTTCCTCTGGGAGAAGATGCTAAGAGGATTGTGGAGTGGGAGGTATCCATGAAACCAACTCAACTAAGGAATCAAGGCAATAGAGTGTATTGGAAAGAAAGCTGCCCAGTTAGCTGACATGACCTGTAAGCCAGATGAACCCTTTGTTAATGTCAGAACTTAACTTACTTAACTTTTCTAAACTTCAGTGTCCTCCACTATTAATTAGGAATATTAAATAATATCTACTTTGTATGATTGTTTTAGAGAGTAAAGCTAAAATAAATCAAATAGCCAACAGTGCCTAGCACATTGAGATACTTAATAAATGGCAGACATCATTTGAATGGGCAATGACACAGTACATCATAATGGTCTTATCTCTCTGCCTATCAAAGTTAATTTTAAAAATTAGTATAGCTTTTCTTGAAAAGTAACGTGTGATTTAAAACAGGAACAACTGCCCTATCTATACACTTACACACAGAACAAATTATAAACTCAAAATTTTAAAGAAATCACAATGGTCTTAAAACACTTAAGAAGCATTGTTTGGCAGTATCCAAGTATACCTAGAATTTAGGGACTGAAAATGAAAATGGAGATCTTAGAGCAAGGTTCCTTCCTGATGTCAGCCTGTGGAGGTACATTTCAGTAACAACCTTCATACCCACACTTGAAAGGAGGGCCTAGTAATGATGAAGTCATAGTATCATTCATTCATTCACTCACTCATTCATTCATTTGTTCAATTGAGTATTTTTCAATGCCAGTCTGATAAACTGAGCTGACCCTGAAAAGCCAAACGCCTTCAAAAAGAAGAGGGTCAAACCACCAAGGGAGCTCTTAACAGCTCAAATAAAGAAGAAAATATAGAGGATTAAGAGCAACCAAACTCAGCCAACATTCTAGGTAAAGCTGTTAGACCCTGGCAGTACTCTTTCATTCCTATTCCTTATACGGCACTCCACAGCAAAGTGAATTAGTGGCTCCGTTCTTTACCCCTCCATGTAGCCACTGCCTGTTTTCAGTGCCCTCTCAAGCAGGCCAGTAGAAACTTGAAATGCACTTGCAAGCGTAGGCTTCCCCACTTTCTAACCAAGAGAAAAACCTCCTCAGACTGGTCCCAGTTAAGCCTGCTGGTCTCAGGAAAATGACATATTGATAGAGCAAAGTTGGACACAGCAGATCCCCAACGTGAGAGAGAACAACAAAAATCGACATGGTCACCCAGCCAAGGGCAGCCTAGGTCAGTGAACATGCAGATCAATGAGTATACATGACTGTTGTTCTAAGCTACATTTGAGGGCAATGAGTAACAACACTTTTGTGGCAATAGCTAGCCTATACATACTCCCTTTTAATTAAGAAAAATTCCGCTCTACAGAAAAGAAAAAAAATCTGAAATGTGTTCAAAATAAAGTTTGAAATATGTCTGCTAAAGCTTAAAAAATAGTCCCACATGAGGGCTTCAATTTAAACTGAGAACAAAGACTTCAAAGCAACGACTTTCTTTTCACATGTGTGCACGGTGCACATGTTTGGGAAGGATGCTAGGAAGTATTCAATACAAAACCATCTCCTCAAAGGGAATCATTCCAAGAATCTCAGTGGATAAAATTGATAAAAAGCCAGAAATTTGACTGAAGATGAGATATCCTCCCTAGACCACTAAAAACACATTTCCCAAACAGGGTTTGGAAATACCACTCCAGGGAGCAGTATCAGAACAGTTATAAAAGTATAATCCTAAGTGAGAAATCTATTTTATAATTTAATACTGGAAGAATCATCAACTATGATTGGACTATGAAGTTTAAGATGGTCTTTATGAAGTTTAAAGAAAAACTTCATCTTAAAATGAAGTTTATCTTCATCATTTAAAGTCAAACTTCAAGGGCGATCCTAAGATGGCAGAGGAATAGGACAGGGAGACCCCTTTCTCCCCCACAAATTCATTGAAAGAACATTTGAACGCTGAGTAAATTCCACAAAACAACTTCTGAATGCTGGCAGAGGACATCAGGCACCCAGAAAGGCAGCCCATTGTCTTCAAAAGGAGGTAGGAAAAAATATAAAAGATAAAAAGAAAGACAAAAGAGGTAGGGTTGGAGATCCGTCTGGGGAAGGGAGTCTTAAAAAAGAGAAGTTTCCAAACACCAGGAAACACTCTCACCAGCGGGTCTGTGGCGAGCCTTGGAACCTCAGAAGGCAACATAACTGGGAGGAAAAATAAATAAATAATTAAAGTCCACAGATTACGTGCCTAACAGCAATTCCCCGTGGAGAAGCATCACGGACGCTCACATCTGCCACTAGCAAGCGGGGGCTGGACAGGGAGGTGCAGGCTGCATTGCTTAGGATAAAGACCAGGCCTGAATGCCCCAAGGGCAATCTGAGGGAACTAACTTGAGATCACAACCCAGACAGCGGGATACCTATCCCGCGAAAAACCCTAACCTAAGACATCACCGGAGAAGGCGATGGCACCCCTCTCCAGTACTCTTGCCTAGAAAACCCCATGGATGGAGGAGACTGGTAGGCTGCAGTCCATGGGGTCACGAGAGTCAGACACAACTGAGAGACTTCACTTTCACTTTTCACTTTCATGCATTGGAGAAGGAAATGGCAAGCCACTCCAGTGCTCTTGCTTGGAGAATTCCAGGGATGGGGAAGCCTGGTGGGCTGCCGTCTATGGGGTTGCACAGAGTCGGACGCAACTGAAGTGACTTAGCAGCAGCAGCAGCCAGACATCACCAGGCCTGCTCACAGAACAAAGGACTGAGCAGAACTAGCCAGCTGTGGACTGCCCCATCCCCTGCTGGATACAGGCAGGTGAGGGCACCCAGAGCCTGGAGGGTGCAATTGTGGCCCCAGAGAGGCATCATCTACCAAACTGCAAGCAGGCTTCATTGCTAACCAAGACTTCCTGGGATTCTGGAAGGTCAACATCCGCTGGGAGGGTCACAGCCAGGGAAAATCTCCCCAGAAGAGACACACGGCACACCTGAGAAGACACACCCATTGTACACCCAGAAAACCGAGGGCTGGGATGGGGGAGGTGATAAGCCACAGCCTCCAACTGGGGGCGACTGCGCTCACCAAGTACCTGGTCACCCGAGCTGTTCAGAGCTGGGAAGGGCACACAACGCAGATGCAACAAAGTCTGTGCTTTTGTGAAGTACCGAAGAACCTGAACCTGAGCGGCTTAGACCTGGGGAGTGCATGCAACCCAGGGCCCACCTCAGACAGTTCCCCAGCAGAGCAACCTAGAGCCTGAACAGTGTAGACTGGGAAAGCACACATGCCGTGAGCAGGGGCAAACCCAATGTGGCGGAGACACAGCGAGCAGTCCCCACACATGCCAGTGATATTTGTTTGCAGTGTTCCTCTCACCACAGGATGACTGAACAAGCCTAAAAAAGTGACCACCACTGCCCCTTGTGTCAGGGTGGAAATTAGACACTGAAGAGACCAGCAAACAGAAGAAGCTAAAATAAACAGAGGGAACCGCTTTGGAAGTGACAGGTGAAATAGATTAAAACTCTGCAGTTAGCACCAACTACATAGGAAGGGGCCTGCAGATTTTGAGAATTATAAGCTGGATCAAGGAACTATCTGAAAATGAACTGACCCCATACTGTCTGCAACAACACCAGAGACAGTTCTAGATATATTTTTACTATTATCATTATTTTAATTAAAAAATTTATTTTTAAGTCCTCTGTTACTCCTTTAATTTTCATTTTTATAAACTACTATAACTTTGCAAAAAAAAAAAAAAGACCCTATTTTTAAAGCAAACTCCATATATATATATATATATATAATATTTTTTGTGACTTTTTTTTAATATTGTATTTTTGAGAATCTAACCTCTACTCTAGATTTTTTATCTTTGCTTTTCGGTATTTGTTATCAATTTTTTACCTTTAAGGATCCAATCTTCAGTACGCATTTTTACTTGGGAGCAAGATTACTGGCTTGATTACTCTCTCCCCCTTTGGATTCTCCTTTTTCTCCACCAGGTCGCCTCTATCTCCTCCCTCCCCCTTCTCTTCTCTACCCAACTCTGTGAATCTCTTTGTGTATTCCGGGCTGTGGAGAACACTTAGGGAACTGATTACTGGCTGGATCTGTCTCTCTCCTTTTCATTCCCCCTCTTCTCCTCCTGGTCACCTCTCTCTCCCTCCTTGTCTTCTTTGTGTAACTCCGTGAACTTCTCTGAGGGATCCAGACTGTGGAGCGCACATAGGGAAGGGATTACTGACTAGCTTGCTGTCACCCCTTTTGATTCTCCCTCTTATCTTCCTGGTCACCTCTATCTCCCTCCTCCCTCTTCTCTTCTCCATATAATTCTGTGTACCTTTCTGAGTGTCTCTCACAGTGGAGAAACTTTTCATCATTAACCTAGATGTTTTATCATCAGTGCCGTATAGATGAAGTCTTGAGGCTACTGTAATAATAAGACTGAAAACCAGAGGCAGGAGGTTTAAGTCTAAATTTTGAGAACACCAAAGAACTCCTGATTCCAGGCAACATTAATCGATAGGAGCTCTTCAAAACCCTCCATACCTATACTGAAACAAAGCACCACCCAAGGGCCAACAAGTTCCAGAGCAAGTCATACCACACAAATTCTATAGCAACACAGGAACATAGCCCTGAGCTTCAATATACAGGCTGCCCAAAGTCACACTAAACCCACTGCCATCTCATAACTCATTACTGGACGCTTCATGGCACTCCAGAGAGAAGAAATCCAGCCCCACCCACCAGAACACCGACACAAGCTTCCCTAACCAGGAAACCTTGACAAGCCACCCGTACAACCCCACCCACAGTGAGGAAACTCCACAATAAAGAGAACTCCACCAACTGCCAGAATACAGAAAGGCCACCCCAAACAGAGCAATATAAACAAGATGAAAAGGCAGAGAAATATCCAGCAGGCAAAGGAACAGGATAAATGCCCACCAAACCAAACAAAAGAGGAAGAGATAGGGAATCTACTTGATAAAGAATTCCAAATAATGATAGTGAAAATGATCCAAAATCTTGAAATCAAAATAGAATCACAGATAAATAGCCTGGAGACAAGGATTGAGAAGAAGCAAGAAAGGTTTAACAAGGACCTAGAAGAAATAAAAAAAGAGTTGAACTATAATGAATAATGCAATAAATGAGATCAAAAACACTCTGGAGGGAACCAAGAGTAGAATAATGGAGGCAGAAGATAGGATAAGTGAGGTAGAAGATAGAATGGTAGGAATAAATGAGACAAAGAGGAAAAAAGAAAAACGAATTAAAAGAAATGAGGACCTTTTCAGAGACCTCTGGGTCAATGTTAAACACCCCAACATTCGAGTCATAGGAGTCCCAGAAGAATAAGACTACAAAAAGAAAGGCCATGAAAAAATACTTGAGGAGATAATAGTTGAAAACTTCCCTAAAATGCGAAAGGAAATAATCACCCAAGTCCAAGAAACCCAGAGAGTCCCAAATAGGATAAACCCAAGGTGAAACACCTCAAGACACATATTAATCAAATTAACAAAGATCAAACACAAAGAACAAATATCAAAAGCAGCAAGGGAAAAACAACAAATAACACACAAGGGGATTCCCATACGGATAACAGCTGATCTTTCAAAAGAAATTCTTCAAACCAGGAGGGAATGGCAGGACATAATTAAAGTGATGAAAGAAAATAACCTACAGCCCAGATTACTGTACCCAGCAAGGATCTCATTCAAATATGAAAGAAAAAGCTTTACAGACAAGCAAAAGCTGAGAGAATTCAGCACCATCAAACCAGTTCTCCAACAAATGCTAAAAGATCTTCTCTAGACAGGAAACACAGAAAGGGTGTATAAACTCAAATCCAAAACAATAAAGTAACTGGCAAGGGGATCATACTTATCAATAACTACCTTAAATGTAAATGGGTTGAATGCCCCAACCAAAAGACAAAGACTGGATGAATGGATACCAAAAAAAGACCCTTATATATGTTGTCTACAAGAAACCCACCTCAAAACAAGGGACACATACTGAAAGTGAAGAGCTGGAAAAAATATTCCAAGGGAAATAGAAACCAAAAGAAGCAGGAGTAGCAATACTCATATCAGATAAAGTAGACTTTAAAATAAAGGCTGTGTAAAGAGACAAAGAAGGACACCACATAATGATCAAAGGATCAATCCAAGAAGAAGATATAGCAATTATAAATATATATGCACCCAACATAGGAGCACTGCAATATGTAAGACAACTGCTAACAAGTATGAAAGGGGAAATTAACAATAACACAATAATAGTGGGAGACTGTCATACCCCACTCACACCTATGGATAGATCAACTAAACAGAAAATTAACAAGGAAACACAAACTTTAAATGATACAATAGACCAGTTAGACCTAATTGATATCTATAGAACATTTCACCCCAAAACAATGAATTTTGCCTTTTTCTCAAGCACACATGGAACCTTCTCCAGGATAGATCACATCCTGGCCATGAATATAGCCTTGGTAAATTCAAAAATTGAAACATTCCAAGCATCTCTTCTGATCACAATGCAGTAAGATGAGATGTCAATTAAATGAGAAAAATTATTAAAAATTCCAACATATGGAGGCTGAACAACACGCTTCTGAAAAACCAACAAATCACAGAAGAAATCAGAAAAAATTCAAAATATGCATAGAAATGAATTAAAATGAAAACACAACAACTCAAAACCTGTGAGACACTGTAAAAGCAGTGCTAAGGGAAAGGGTCATACCAACACAGGCATACCTCAAGAAACAAGAAAAAAGTCAAATAAATAACCTAACTCTACACTTAAAGCAACTAGAAAAGGAAGAAATGAAGAACCCCAGGATGTGTAGAAGGAAAGAAATCTTAAAAATTAGGGCAGAAATAAATACAAAAGAAACAAAAGAGACCATACCACAAATCAACAAAGCCAAAAGCTGGTTCTTTGTGAAGATAAATAAAGTTGACAAACTATTTGCCAGACTCATCAAGAAACAAAGGGAGAAGAATCAAATCAATAAAATTAGAAATGAAATGGAGAGATCACAACAGACAACACAGAAATACAAAGGATCATAAGAGACTATTATCAGCAACTATATGCCAATAAAATGGACAACATGGAAGAAATGAACATTTTCTTTAAAAAGTATAACTTTCAAAAACTGAACCAGGAAGAAATGGAAAATCTTAATAGACTCACCACAAGCATGGAAATTGAAACTGTAATCAGAAATCTTCCAGCAAACAAAAGCCCAGGTCCAGATGGCTTCACAGTTGAATTCTACCAAAAATTGAGAGAAGAGCTAACACCTATCCTACTCAAACTCTTCCAGAAAATTGCAGAGGAAAGTAAACTTCAAAAATTATTTTATGAGGCCACCATCACCCTAATACCAAAACCTGACAAAGATGCCACAAAAAAAAAAAAAAAAAAACAACTACAGGCCAATATCACTGATGAACATAGATGCAAAAATCCTTAACAAAATCCTAGCAAACAGAATCCAACAACATATTAGAAAGATCATACATCATGACAAAGTGGGCTTTATCCCAGAGATACAAGGATTCTTCAATATCCACAAATCAATCAATGTAATACACCACATTAACAAATTGAAAAATAAAAGCCATATGATTATCTCAATAAATGCAGAGAAAGCCTTTGACAGAATTCAACATCCATTTATGAAATAAACCCTCCAGAAAGCAGGAATAGAATGAACATACCTCAACATAATAAAAGTTACATGTGACAAACCCACAGCAAACATTATCCTCAATGGTGAAAAATTGAAAGCATTTCCCCTGAAGTCAGGAACAAGACAAGGGTGCCCACTCTCACCACTACTATTCAACATAGTTTTGGAAGTTTTGGCCACAGCAATCAGAGCAGAAAAAGAAATAAAAGGAATCCAGATCAGAAAAAGAAGTAAAATTCCCACTGTTTGCAGACAACATGATCCTCTACATAGAAAATCCTGAAGACTCTACCAGAAAATTACTAGAGTTAATCAATGAATATAGTAAAGTTGCAGGATATAAAATCAACACACAGAAATCCCTTGCATTCCTATACACTAATAATGGGAAAATAGAAAAGAAATTAAGGAAACAATTCCATTCACCATTGCAGTGAAAAGAATAAAATACTTAGGAATATATCTACCTAAAGAAACAAAAGACCTATATATAGAAAACTATAAAACACTGGTGAAAGATATCAAAGAGAACACAAATAGATGGAGAAATATACCGGGTTCGTGGATTGGAAGAATCAATATAGTGAAAATGAGTATACTACCCAAAGTGATATAAAGATTCAATGCAATCCCTATCAAGCTACCAGTGGTATTTTTCACAGATCTAGAACAAATAATTTCACAATTTGTACAGAAAAACAAAAAGCCTCGAATAGCCAAAGCAATCTTGAGAAAGAAGAATGAAACTGGAGGAATCAACCTACCTGACTTCAGTCTCTACTACAAAGCCACAGTCATCAAGACAGTATGGTACTGGCACAAAGACAGAAATATAGATCAATGGAACAAAATAGAAAGCCCAGAGATAAATCCATACACCTATGGACACCTTATCTTCAACAAAGGAGGCAAGAATATACAATGGAGAAGAGACAACCTCTTTAACAAGTGGTGCTGGGAAAACTGGTCAACCACTTGTAAAAGAATGAAACTAGAATGCTTTCTAACACCATACACAAAAATAAACTGAAAATGGATTAAAGATCTAAATGTAAGACCAGAAACTATAAAACTCCTAGAGGAAAACATAGGCAAAACACTCTCCGACATAAATCACAGCAGGATCCTTTATGACCCACCTCCCAGAATATTGGAAATAAAAGCAAAAATAAACAAATGGGACCTAATTAAACTTAAAAGCTTCTGAACAACAAAGGAAACTATAAGCAAGGTGAAAAGACAGCCTTCAGAATGGGACAAAACAATAGTAACTGAAGCAACTGACAAAGAATAAATCTCAAAAATATGCAAGCAACTTATGCAGCTCAATTCCAGAAAAATAAACGACCCAATAAAACAATGGGCCAAATAACTAAACAGATATTTCTCCAAAGAAGACATACAGATGACTAACAAACACATAAAAAGATGCTCAACATAACTCATTATCAGTTCAGTCACAGTTCAGTTCAGTCACTCAGTCGTGTATGACTCTTTGCGACCCCATGAATCACAGCACGCCAGGCCTCCCTGTCCATCACCATCTTCCAGAGTTCACTCAGACTCACGTCCATCGAGACAGTGATGCCATCCAGCCCTCTCATCCTCGGTCGTCTCCTTCTCCTCTTGCCCCCAATCCCTCCCAGCATTAGAGTCTTTTCCAATGAGTCAACTCTTCACATGAGGTGGCCAGAGTACTGGAGTTTCAGCTTTAGCATCATTGGTTCCAAAGAAATCCCAGGGTTGATCTCCTTCAGAATGGACTGGTTGGATCTCCTTGCAGTCCAAGGGACTCTCAAGAGTCTTCTCCAACACCACAGTTCAAACACATCAATTCTTCGGCACTCAGCTTTCTTCACAGTCCAACTCTCACATCCATACATGACTACTGGAAAAACCATAGCCTTGACTAGACGGACCTTAGTTGGCAAAGTAATGTCTGCTTTTGAATATGCTATCTAGGCTGGTCATCACTTTTCTTCCAAGGAGTAAGCGTCTTTTAATTTCATGGCTGCAATCACCATCTGCAGTGATTTTGGAGCCCAAAAAAATAAAGTTTGACACTGTTTCCACTGTTTCCCCATCTATTTCCCATGAAGTGATGGTACCAGATGCCATGATCTTCGTTTTCTGAATGTTGAGCTTCAAGTCAACTTTTTCACTCTCCTCTTTCACTTTCATCAAGAGGCTTTTTAGCTCCTCTTCACTTTCTGCCATAAGGGTGGTGTCATCTGCA
>NW_024070212.1:2427150-2537776 GCF_014754425.2 Oryx dammah
AATACCAAAACCTGACAAAGATGCCACAAAAAAAAAAAAAAAAAAACAACTACAGGCCAATATCACTGATGAACATAGATGCAAAAATCCTTAACAAAATCCTAGCAAACAGAATCCAACAACATATTAGAAAGATCATACATCATGACAAAGTGGGCTTTATCCCAGAGATACAAGGATTCTTCAATATCCACAAATCAATCAATGTAATACACCACATTAACAAATTGAAAAATAAAAGCCATATGATTATCTCAATAAATGCAGAGAAAGCCTTTGACAGAATTCAACATCCATTTATGAAATAAACCCTCCAGAAAGCAGGAATAGAATGAACATACCTCAACATAATAAAAGTTACATGTGACAAACCCACAGCAAACATTATCCTCAATGGTGAAAAATTGAAAGCATTTCCCCTGAAGTCAGGAACAAGACAAGGGTGCCCACTCTCACCACTACTATTCAACATAGTTTTGGAAGTTTTGGCCACAGCAATCAGAGCAGAAAAAGAAATAAAAGGAATCCAGATCAGAAAAAGAAGTAAAATTCCCACTGTTTGCAGACAACATGATCCTCTACATAGAAAATCCTGAAGACTCTACCAGAAAATTACTAGAGTTAATCAATGAATATAGTAAAGTTGCAGGATATAAAATCAACACACAGAAATCCCTTGCATTCCTATACACTAATAATGGGAAAATAGAAAAGAAATTAAGGAAACAATTCCATTCACCATTGCAGTGAAAAGAATAAAATACTTAGGAATATATCTACCTAAAGAAACAAAAGACCTATATATAGAAAACTATAAAACACTGGTGAAAGATATCAAAGAGAACACAAATAGATGGAGAAATATACCGGGTTCGTGGATTGGAAGAATCAATATAGTGAAAATGAGTATACTACCCAAAGTGATATAAAGATTCAATGCAATCCCTATCAAGCTACCAGTGGTATTTTTCACAGATCTAGAACAAATAATTTCACAATTTGTACAGAAAAACAAAAAGCCTCGAATAGCCAAAGCAATCTTGAGAAAGAAGAATGAAACTGGAGGAATCAACCTACCTGACTTCAGTCTCTACTACAAAGCCACAGTCATCAAGACAGTATGGTACTGGCACAAAGACAGAAATATAGATCAATGGAACAAAATAGAAAGCCCAGAGATAAATCCATACACCTATGGACACCTTATCTTCAACAAAGGAGGCAAGAATATACAATGGAGAAGAGACAACCTCTTTAACAAGTGGTGCTGGGAAAACTGGTCAACCACTTGTAAAAGAATGAAACTAGAATGCTTTCTAACACCATACACAAAAATAAACTGAAAATGGATTAAAGATCTAAATGTAAGACCAGAAACTATAAAACTCCTAGAGGAAAACATAGGCAAAACACTCTCCGACATAAATCACAGCAGGATCCTTTATGACCCACCTCCCAGAATATTGGAAATAAAAGCAAAAATAAACAAATGGGACCTAATTAAACTTAAAAGCTTCTGAACAACAAAGGAAACTATAAGCAAGGTGAAAAGACAGCCTTCAGAATGGGACAAAACAATAGTAACTGAAGCAACTGACAAAGAATAAATCTCAAAAATATGCAAGCAACTTATGCAGCTCAATTCCAGAAAAATAAACGACCCAATAAAACAATGGGCCAAATAACTAAACAGATATTTCTCCAAAGAAGACATACAGATGACTAACAAACACATAAAAAGATGCTCAACATAACTCATTATCAGTTCAGTCACAGTTCAGTTCAGTCACTCAGTCGTGTATGACTCTTTGCGACCCCATGAATCACAGCACGCCAGGCCTCCCTGTCCATCACCATCTTCCAGAGTTCACTCAGACTCACGTCCATCGAGACAGTGATGCCATCCAGCCCTCTCATCCTCGGTCGTCTCCTTCTCCTCTTGCCCCCAATCCCTCCCAGCATTAGAGTCTTTTCCAATGAGTCAACTCTTCACATGAGGTGGCCAGAGTACTGGAGTTTCAGCTTTAGCATCATTGGTTCCAAAGAAATCCCAGGGTTGATCTCCTTCAGAATGGACTGGTTGGATCTCCTTGGAGTCCAAGGGACTCTCAAGAGTCTTCTCCAACACCACAGTTCAAACACATCAATTCTTCGGCACTCAGCTTTCTTCACAGTCCAACTCTCACATCCATACATGACTACTGGAAAAACCATAGCCTTGACTAGACGGACCTTAGTTGGCAAAGTAATGTCTGCTTTTGAATATGCTATCTAGGCTGGTCATCACTTTTCTTCCAAGGAGTAAGCGTCTTTTAATTTCATGGCTGCAATCACCATCTGCAGTGATTTTGGAGCCCAAAAAAATAAAGTTTGACACTGTTTCCACTGTTTCCCCATCTATTTCCCATGAAGTGATGGTACCAGATGCCATGATCTTCGTTTTCTGAATGTTGAGCTTCAAGTCAACTTTTTCACTCTCCTCTTTCACTTTCATCAAGAGGCTTTTTAGCTCCTCTTCACTTTCTGCCATAAGGGTGGTGTCATCTGCATATCTGAGGTTATTGATATTTCTCCCAGCAATCTTGATTTCAGCTTGTGTTTCTTCCAGTCCAGCGTTTCTCATGATGTACTCTGCATGTAAATTAAATAAGCAGGGTGACAATGTACAGCCTAGATGTACCCCTTTTCCTATTTGGAACCAGTCTGTTGTTCCATGTCCAGTTCTAACTGTTGCTTCCTGACCTGCATACAGATTTCTTAACAGGCAGGTTAGATGGTCTGATATTCCCATCTCTTTCAGAATTTTCCACAGCTTATTGTGATCCACAGTCAAAAGCTTTGGCATAGTCAATAAAGCAGAAATAGATGTTTTTCTGTAACTCTCTTGCTTTTTCCATGATCCAGCGGATGTTGGCAATTTGATCTCTGGTTCCTCTGCCTTTTCTAAAACCAGCTTTAATATCAGGAAGTTCACGGTTCACGTATTGCTGAAGCCTGGCTTGGAGAATTTTGAGCATTACTTTACTAGTGTGTGAGATGAGTGCAATTGTGTGGTAGTTTGAGCATTCTTTGGCATTGCCTTTCTTTGGCATTGGGATGAAAACTGATCTTTTGCAGTCCTGTGGCTAGTGCTGAGTTTTCCACATTTGTTGACATATTGAGTGCAGCACTTTCACAGCATCATCTTTCAGAATTTGAAACAGCTCCACTGGAATTCCATCACCTCCACTAGCTTTGTTCATGGTGATGCTTTCCAAGGCCCATTTGACTTCACATTCCAAGATGTCTGGCTCTAGATGAGTAATCACACCATCGTGATTACCCGGGTCATGAAGATCCTTTTTGTACAGTTCTTCTGTGTATTCTTGCCATCACTTCTTAATATCTTCTGCTTCTGTTATGTCCATGCCATTTCTGTCCTTTATCGAGCCCATCTTTGCATGAAATATTCCCTTGGTATCTCTAATTTTCTTGAAGAGATCTCTAGTCTTTCCCATTCTGTTCTTTTCCTCTATTTCTTTGCATTGATCGCTGAAGAAGGCTTTCTTATCTCTTCTTGCTATTCTTTGGAACTCTGCATTCAGATGCTTATATCTTTCCTTTTCTCCTTGGCTTTTCACTTCTCTTCTTTTCACAGCTATTTGTAAGGCTTCCCCAGACAGCCATTTTGCTTTTTTGCATTTCTTTTCCATGGGGATGGTCTTGATCCCTGTCTCCTGTACAATGTCACAAACCTCATTCCATAGTTCATCAGGCACTCTATCAGATCGAGGCCCTTAAATCTATTTCTCACTTCCACTGTATATTCATAAGGGATTTGATTTAGGTCATACCTGAATGGTCTATTGGTTTTCCCTGTTTTCTTCAATTTAAGTCTGAATTTCGCAATAAGGAGTTCATGATGTGAGCCACCGTCAGCTCCTGGTCTTGTTTTTGTTGACTGTATAGAGCTTCTCCATCTTTGGCTGCAGAGAATATAATCGATCTGATTTCGGTGTTGACCATCTGGTGATATCCATGTGTAGAGTCTTCTCTTGTGTTGTTGGAAGAGGGTGTTTTCTATGACCAGTGCATTTTCTTGGCAAAACTCTATTAGCCTTTGCCCTGCTTCATTTCACATTCCAAGGCCAAGTTTGCCTGTTACTCCAGGTGTTTCTTGACTTCCTACTTTTGCATTCCAGTCCCCTATAATGAAAAGAACATCTTTTTTGGGTGTTCATTATAAAAGGTCTTCTAGGTCTTCATAGAGCCGTTCAACTTCAGCTTCTTCAGCGTTACTGGTTGGGGCATAGACTTGGATAACTGTGATATTGAATGGTTAGCCTGGAAATGAACAGAGATCATTCTGTCGTTTTTGAGATTGCATCCAAGTACTGCATTTAAGACTTTTCTGTTGACCATCATGGCTACTCCATTTCTTCTGAGGAATTCTTGCCTGCAGTAGTAGATATAATGGTCATCTGAGTAAACTCACCCATTTCAGTCCATTTTAGTTCACTGATTCCTAGAATGTTGACGTTCACTCTTGCCATCTCCTGTTTGACCACTTCAAATTTGCCTTGATTCATGGACCTGACACTCCAGGTTCCTATGCAATATTGCTCTTTACAGCATTGGACCTTGCTTCTATCACCAGTCACATCCACAGCTGGGTATTGTTTTTGCTTTGGCTCCAACCCTTCATTCTTTCTGGAGTTATTTCTCCACTGACCTCCAGTAGCATATTGGGCACCTACTGACGTGGGGAGTACCTCTTTCAGTATCCTATCATTTTGCCTTTTCATACTGTTCATGGGGTTCTCAAGGCAAGAATACTGAAATGGTTTGCCATCCCCTTCTCCAGTGGACCACAATCTGTCAGACCTCCTCACAATGAGCCACCTGTCTTGGGTTGCCCCATGGGCATGGCTTAGTTTCATTGAGATTGACAAGGTTGTGGTCCTAGTGTGATTAGATTGACTAGATTTCTGTGAGTATGGTTTCAGTGTGTCTCCCCTCTTGTGTCCTCTTGCAACACCTACCATCTTACTTGAGTTTCTCTTACCTTGGGCATGGGGTATCTCTTCACGGCTGATCCAGCAAAGCACAGCCGCTGCTCCTGACCTTGGATGAGGGGTATCTCCTTCCACCGCCCTTCCTGACCTTCAACGTGGGATGGCTCCTCTAGGCCCTCCTGCACCCGCACAGCCACCACTCCTTGGACGTGGGATTGCCCCTCCAGGCTGCCGTCCCTAGCCTTGGGTGTGGGGTTGCTGCTTCAGGTCGCTGCCCTGGCCTCAGGCTTGGGGTTGTTCCTTCCTGCTGCCGCCCTTGGCCTAGGGCGCTGGCCCTGGCCTCGTACGCGGGGTGGTTCCTCCTGTCGCCGCCCTTGGCCTCCGATGTGGGGTATCTCCTCCTGGCCATCGCCCCTGACCTCAGACACGGGGTATCTCCCCTTGGCTGTTCCTGTGCTGTCGCAGCCTGGCACTCTAGGCCGCTGCCCCTGACCTTGGACGTGGGGTAGCTCTCGGCATCATCAGAGCAATGCAAGTCAAAACCACAATGAGGTACCATTTCACACCAGTCAGAATGGCTGTGATCCAAAAGTCTACAAGCAATAAATGCTGGAGAGGGTGTGGAGAAAAAGGAACCCTCTTACACTGTTGGTGGGAATGCACTAGTACAGCCACTATGGAGAACAGTGTAGAGATTCCTTAAAAAACTGGAAATAGAACTGCCTTATGACCCAGCAATCCCATTGCTGGGCATACACACTGAGGAAACCAGAATTGAAAGAGATACATGTACCCCAATGTTCATCACAGCGCTGCTTATAACAGGCAGGACATGGAAGCAACCTAGATGTCCATCAGCAGATGAATGGATAAGAAAGCTGTGGTACATATACACAATAGAATATTACTCAGCCATTAAAAAGAACACATTTGAATCAGTTCTAATGAGGTGGATGAAATTGGAGCCTATTATACAAAGTGAAGTAAGCCAGAAAGAAAAACACCAATACAGTATACTAACACATATATATGGAATTTAGAAAGATGGTAATGATAACCCTATATGCAAGATAGCAAAAGAGACACAGATGTATAGAACAGTCTTTTGGACTCTGTGGAAGAGGGCGAGGGTGGGATGATTTGGGAGAATGGCATTGAAACATGTATGTTATCATATGTGAAACCAATCGCCAGTCCAGGTTCAATGCATGAAACAGAGTGCTTGGGACTGGTGCATCCAGAGAGATGGGATAGGGAGGTAGGTGGGACGGGGGTTCAAGATGGGGAACACATGTACACCCATGGCGGATTCACATCAATGTATGGCAAAACCAATATAATACTGTAAAGTAATTAGCCTCCCATTAAAAAAAATAAATTTATATTTTTAAAAAATAATAAGAGACAAGGGAAAAAAATAAAGTTAAACTTCACCTTAAAATGAAATTTAAGATGGTCTTTAGATCTGACTCTGCTGGACACACAAGCAGGACAGAAAGAAACATTAGAATCAGGGGCTTCTGGCTCTCAGGAGACCTTACATAATCCACATGGTGTTGAGTTATTAATTAAAAGAGAGCTGGTGAGTTCATATATAGCTAGAAAGAGCAATTTCAATATTCAATCCAATTAATTCTATAATTTATTAAGTGATTAAGGGAACAAATACAGTTTCTTGTAACAAACATGTTTATAAGATTTCAACAAACTTCATGGCTAAAGGTTATTTCCCTAGTGGTTAAAACAAAAACTTTATAGATAAAATTTGGTACTTGCTTTTCTCCTTACTCGTCTTTCTCTTCTAATTCTCTCCCCCCAAATTCAGTACTAATGCTCTGAATAACACTAAGTGGATCAAAGAAAAGTAGGCATCCACATTGGAGGGGCATAAGGAATACTTTCAGTGGTGCAGAGTGGGGTGTCAAATCTCCAGTAGGTGTTCATGCAGGGATGTGGACCAGCAGGGAGTGTAGTAGTCCAAGCTGTGTGATAAATTCATGCACAGGGACAGCCTGGCACGAGGTATCAGAGCCCAGGAAGAATGAAGATAGTGTCCATGCAGAAGGGCTGTCTGGCATGAAATGACAGAACCTGAATATTGTGACAAGGTCACTCATGCCTGGATGAGAGTGAGTGTAGGTTTTCAGGAGGTAGCCTGGTGTGAAAAGTAAGAGCTCAGAAGCATTGAGAAAAGTGTCCAGATAGGGGCACAAGGTTTGAGGACTCAGCAGCCAAGCAGAGTGAAGAGGCCATCAGCACAGTAGGAAGGGGGCTGATGTAGGTGGAAGTCTAGAGTCCAAGTGGGTAAGAAAGTCAGCCCCAAAGAGAGGCAAAAGGAGGGGAGTTGGTGAATAAGTATATTAAAGATTATGAGAGTCAAGTTTTCATTGTTGAAGAAGGGAGTTACAAATATTAGAAGGAGAAAAGACTGGACTGGAATTAGAGTTATTTATGTGAACTTGAAAATGTTAATGTAAAAAACTGTTAAATAAATACAAAAATAAATATGTTCAAGAATGTATGTATTAACACATATATTCCCTTAGCTCTGTCTTCAGAAAGAACCTGGGAACAATGACAATTCAGTTGCAATGAACACAGTTGGTACCCAAATCTTAACTTCTAAATACCATTCTCAACCAAAGGGAAACCAGGGCCCTCTTGGAGAAAAGACAGATTCCAGATTTGGAACAGGCAAAGTAAAAGATGAAACTAAAACATGATTGCACCAGAAAACAAGAAAGCATTCAGAAACAAAGGAAACAAGACAGAAGAGTATAGAACGTGCTTCAGGGGATCATCACTGGTCAAACTGAAGATAACTAGAGTGTAAAAATAAATAATGATAACAATGTATCATAACTGACCGAAAATATTGACTTCTATGAGCACATGCAGGTATAAATAAATAATTAGGTACATTGAAAGTTTGCTGAAAAAATGGAATATTTATATAACTTCATAGTACCTCCCTATAAAATATGTAATAAATAAAAAAGGTGAAGGGATACTTCTCAGTGGAGAAGTCTGGCAAACACTAGCTTAATCAAAGAACTCATTTGTAACGAAACAAATACAAATTATAAGCATCTTGATGATAAGATGCAGTCTCAGCATCATCACTTCTGTTATGTCCCTTCCAAAGATGCATAACCTCAATCTAAGCAGGAAGAATGGCCAAAACTAAATTGAGGGTCATGCAACAAAACAACTGGCCTCTTCCTTAAAAAAAATTATGAAATTGAAAGTCAAGAAAAGATTAAAGAAAAATTGTAAACAGAAGACCGAAAACCATAACATGTAAATGTGTGATTCTGAATTGGATATTTTTCGTTAATAACATTATTGAGCAACTGGGAATTAAGAGTTAGATGGTACTGCATTAATATTAATTTCCTTATCTTGATGATTGAATTAGGTTTTAGAGAATATGTTCATTTGTAAGAAATACTAGAGTATTAGAAGGCTATGGGACAGAAGATTAACAATTTTCTTTCAAATGGTTCAGATGGGAAACATTATTTTATTCTTTTTATAATTATGAGTGTTTCAAAATAAGAAATACTAAAACAGAATTTCATTGCTAACTATCATGGAGAATCTCATGCATATCATTAAAAGTAAGAGAGGTGTTAAAATCATTATAACATGATTAAAACTGAGACCTTTGCCCCACTGACTATTGGTAAGAGTTCCTTGACCTTTTTATTCACTATGCTCCCCACACACCAAGTATAAACATTCTCTAACCTGCCCTTCTGTATATCACTAAGAAAGATATTAACCAGTACAGCACTTAAAATTCTTAAGTACTTATATCAACAAGATTTTTTTCCCACATCTTCTCACTAAATGCAAATGCAAACTGTAGTTTCTTTTTCATTTGATCCAAGACAAATTTCTTGAGGCTTATAATTGTATTACACAGGATCCCAGGAAAGGATTAGTGATGCCTGGTAGAAAGGTTTTAGGGCTGGATTGTACCCTCAAGAGTTTTCCCTGAGTTTATCTAAAATGAGCTGGTGATTTGAGAAAGTCAATATTATTCCTGAGAAAATGAGAGTTCAGCATCAAATCTGAGAGAGAGGAGAGGCAAAGATAGGTAAAGAGCAAGGCTGGCACACTGGAGATGAGAGGCGTGACAGTGTGAGAGATAAGGGGTCAGGATGCTAGTTTTGGGTTCTGCCCCCATTTGGAGAGTTTTAACTGGGTCTCCCCTTTTGCAGAGTTCAGCATGAGATGCAGACTGGGCTGAGCTGCACCTTCTCTTTTATATATAATTTTTCCCTTTTTGCTAAACCAAATGGATATTGATATTGTTCAGTCTTTCTCTTACTTGCCTTTTCTGCAATTTCATGCTATTACCATGCTCTTCTTCAATTGTTTCCCTTGATTTTTACCTGTCTACACTCTATAGGATGGATGGTTTACCTTTTGCTTTTGGAACTATGCCTTCTCAGCCTCCTTTGCAGTCTCCTTTCCCTCACTCATCCATTATTCTCCCCATTTCATCTCCTTTTCTCATTCCACCAGACTCCAGGCACATCCTTGATTTCTAAAGGATCTATAGCTGGACTCCAAGCAATCTGTATATCTTTTGAAAATCTATATAAATATTTGTGTATATATATTTTTTCTGATAAAAATAAAATTTCTTATGTTCTCTAAGGGGTCCATAGTCATGCAAATTTGGCATGTGTTCTAGATGTTCTGCAATCTAGAACTTTGACTCATACTCTTGCTTGAGCTCCAGACCCATTTATCCAACAGGCGTTTCTAATGCACCATGTACAGAATGGAACTCATTAGCTTCTTAACCAAGCCTCTCCCTGTTTCTCTTATTTCAGTGAAGAGCACCATCATCAGCTCAGGTGTCCCAGTAAGAAATCTTAATGTCATTAGGTTCCTCTCTGTCTTTCACCACTTCATGTCCAATCAAGCTCCAGGGCCCAATATTTCTCCCCACCTAATTTGAACTGTGGTGTTGGAGAAGACTCTTGAGAGTCCCTTGGACTGCAAGGAGATCCAACCAGTCCATTCTGAAGGAGATCAGCCCTGGGATTTCTTTGGAAGGAATGATGCTAAAGCTGAAACTACAGTACTTTGGGCCACCTCATGTGAAGAGTTGACTCATTGGAAAAGACTCTGATGCTGGGAGGGATTGGAGGCAGGAGGAGAAGGGGACGACAGAGGATGAGATGGCTGGATGGCATCACTGACTCGATGGACGCGAGTCTGAGTGAACTCCACGAGTTGGTGATGGACAGGGAGGCCTGGCGTGCTGCGATTCATGGGGTTGCAAAGAGTCAGACACGACTGAGCGACTGAACTGAACTAAACTGAATATATCTTCCACTGGTCTATTTCTCTCAATCTTTTAAATATGAGGTCATTTCTCTCATAGCTCTTGAGCCAATGTTCAGCCTCCTGGTGTCCCTGCCATCAAGTTTGTCCTTCCCTGCAAAACCACTTTCATGTTATGACTAGCGTGATGTTTCTAGAATTCTAACATGCTCATTTTTCTCCCCTTGCTTAAAGCTCTTGCAAGTAGTATCTTTCCCATAAGATAAAGTCTAAACTTTCTAATCAATGTCTAATTCACTAAATTACCTCTTCCCAACCAACACCCCATCTCCCATCCCTTCATCACTCTCACTATTCTGCATGCCAAGGCCCAGTTATGCTCAGCACAGGGCCCCAAAAGGCACCATCATGCTGGTAGATTCTGAAACTTTGCAGTTAGTCCTTAACACAAATGTGGAAAAGTTTGGGGAAAGTAAAGGTCTAAAAGGGAGACTTGAAAGTTCAGTGAAAGGTTATTAGTCAGCTTTCCTGGAGTACTGACATGAACGGACAAATCAGAGCTGGCAGGAAAATCTGGATATTAGGTATGTTCAGCTAATGCTTCAGGACCATGAAAGCCAGCTGATGTCTCTTGAAGGCTGTCTCTACAGTAGCTGCTGTAGGTTGGAATTTGCAGGCTGGTTGTGGGCCTGGTTGCTGTTAGTTGCAGGAAGGAGAGTCAGGAGGAAGAGCATGATGTGTGACACAGGTAAGGGAAAGGCAAACTGGCCTCCATTCATACCTCTGCATCCCTCATCACCTCCATCCACATAACCTTTGGAGCAGGATGACTGCTGCTTTACTTATGGCTTCCAAATCTTCTCTAAATTCTCGTTTGGTGAACTATAACCTAGAGCCACACAGAGGTGAGCTCTGGGAAAAACCATTCCCACTCAACCAAGCTCACACCATATTAAACCACAAATTTCTCAGTGGCTCCTTTTAGGCTGAACAAAGAGACACCTACAGATCACAGACAGAAAGCCCCTTCATCTGTGCCCATGTCTCTTGGGCATTCACTTTGTCAGTATGAGGCTGCCCTGCATGGGTCTGGGTTTGTCTCATTTTATACTGTGCCAGGTTGCATGATGCCAACCAGGCTCTCATGTTAGCTCCCATGCCCCATCCCCACTCCTGAGACAGAGCAGCATTTGATCCTTAGGGGGTTTGCTTAAGTCAGTTTGCTGGAAGTCAGTTTGCCTGCTCAGGAGCCCCTCTTCAGATTTCAGAAGCACTTGTACAAACCATGTGACCACCCATAGCTCTCTTCCTTATAATTTAAGGCATATAGATCTCTGCCTTGGTGAACAATGAGCTCATCCACATGTATGCCTGCTTTGCTCACCCCTAGATCCCTGTTGTGGATTCATCATGAGACAGATACCAGCTTTTCAATAAATCACTGATGACCCTTGTGGGTGTGGATGGAGTTCCTAAAAACCCAGGAATTCATCCATCTCTCTGTCCCTCCTTGTGAGTATCTCCCTTTCAGCATCAACTAACAGCCCCAGAGGACACTGAGTAACCAGTGACCCAGGAAATAATTTCATGTACCTTTTCCCAGAGGAAGTCTCCCTTAGGAAATGGCCTTTTTACCAAGAAGGCTTTTTCCTCTTGGGGATTTTCCTTGTTCATTTTAATGCTGACTTATGGTCAGCTCTTGTTATAGTATTTCCTGAGATCACCATTATACAGGAGAAAGAACAATGAGTCTGTCTGAGCCTTTAGTTTTGTTCAGAAGTGTACGAGTATAAAACAACTATAAACTCTCCCCTGTCTCATCTTTTCCATGTATGGTGCATTAGTTACTAAGATGGATCCAACTCTTGCGACCCCATGGACAACAGCTTGTCAGGCTCCTCTGTCCATGGATTGTCCAGGCAAGAACACTGGAGTGAGTTGCCATTTTCTCGGGGAGATCTTCCCCACCTAGGGATTGAACGTGAGTCTCCAGCTTTGCAGGCAGATTATTTTTTACCATCTGAGCCACCAATGGCTAATTGTTATCTACTCCTAATCAGTGCACTGAGACTGTGAATACCATTTTATCATTTGAAGAGGGGTCATCCCCACCTGGGATAGACTTGATGATTGTACACACACACACACACACACACCACAAAATCCTGTGATTTCCCCATCATGGCACTTACCTCACTATGTTGCCTTCATTGGCTTAATATTTGTCCTCTCTCACCCCCAGCAATGAGCCCCTAAGCCCTAGAATCCCAGAATCAGCTCATAACTAATGTTTAGAAGCAGACTGCTGTGATAAAATGCATCAGTTTTTAAATCAGACTGAGCTGATCTGACAGAGCTGAGAAAGCTGAGGTCAAACTTCATATCTGTCACTTTGGATGCTATGAGTCTGGGTCAATCCTTTCAACATACATCTGTAAGATAGGCTTACAGATTTCTCATCTATAAGAAGGAGGACATCCCAGAAGGAGGACAAGAAACTGCATATGATAAGTTTCTGGCTTAGACTGTATCCTATTATGATAACTATCATTAATTCATTAATAAATAAAATCTAAGAAAATAATCCAAAAGAGAAGTTAAATCCAAAGATGATTATTGCAACATTTTCAGTAGAAAGAGAAAAAAATTAAAACATAACTCAGGAAATAAAACAATGGCTTATTATAAAACTGACTCTTCTCATATAGAGGTTCTGCCTCTAGGAATATATTCTACAAAAATATTTTCACAGGGGTAAGTGGACAATAACATTCATTGCAGAATTTCTTGCAATAGAAAAATGTGAAGATGACATTCTAAAATTCCATACAGCCATGTTTAAAAATGAGTATTTCATGGTGCTTGTTCAGTGAGAAAGAAACAAACAAAAAATTGTGGGACACTATATATGATATAAGCCCAGCTTTGAAAAGAAAAAAAAAAAAAGAAAATCTTATATAAATATACAGAAAAATTTGGAAGGTTACATATAAACTTTTGAATGGGGGAGATTAATTTGTATTATATCTTTTTACATTAAATTTTTAAAAATACGTATGATTTTATTTTTAAATATGCAATTATTTGAATAAAATTTTTTAAAAGGGGTATGGAGACACATAAAAGTCATAAAACTTTGCAATTAGGAGAGCCTAAAAAAAGACAAAGTGTTTTCACCAAAGAGACAGGCTTATGGGAGAGGCAGGTTCACAAAACGTGGCAGCCCCTCAGGGATAACCACGGACCAAGACCTGCCTGCCCACATCATAGGCCCAGGAATGAAAACCACCAACATATTCTGAGTGCCTGCTACATGCCAATTGTGCTGAGTACTTTTGAGCATCATTCCACTTCATTGTAGGGCAATTATGCAATTGTATACTACGGTTGTATCTGTTTCACAGAGGAAATTGAGGCTCAACTGGTAACTCGCCAAGGCAATAAGCCATGGAACCATGAATAAAACAAGATCACTCCAGATTTTGAGCCCAAACTCTTAATCACTGAACTCCGGTGTCTTTGTAATTTGTTCTTTCAGTTCACCTAGGATGATTCCCTCATATAAATACTAAACTTATAAGGGGCAAATACATAAACCAAATGCTGGTATAATTATTTATCACAGTCATGTCCACATCCACAACACCTCCCTTCCTTGTATCAAAGCATTTTTTTGAGAACCTGATGCACCAAGAATCAATGACTAGGAGTTGGAGTTGGGTAGTTCAGAATGTACTTCAGGAAAAACATGATAACCAAGTGTCAGGAGGTACAGAGTAGAGTGGCCAAGAGTCCTGGAGTTCTGCCCTCAAAACCTGTGTCTCTCACTTACCAGCTAAGTGACTGGCTTGGAAAACTGGGGACAGGTGCTCCTATCATAAAATGTAGCTGATAACGTTCCTGTGTCACAGGGATATTTTAAAGATTAAATGTAAAAATCTACTAAAGCACTTTAGCATCTATAGGGCCTGACATATAACAGGTGTTCAGCTAATGCAATAATGTGGCTAATACATTTTATGTATAAATATAAAATATAATATAGTTTTAATATCTGCCTATTGCTCTCCTAACAGTGCTCCCCTGAGTGACCACATCACCTGGTTCTCTCAGGCACAGGCCCTCCATCTCTTGAATAGAATTGGATAAACCCTTCCTGCCCATCTTTCTTTTCCATATAGACCACATCCCTCACTGAGACAGGTTACAACACTACTGATTTGGTTCTCCCTCTCTGCAGAAACTTGCCCATCTTGTGAGCACATCTTAGCCACCTTGCTTGCATTTATGTGTTTGCCCAATCTCCATCAGCAACACACTCACAAACTCTCACAGGGAGCTCCCTTTTAATTGATCCTAGCTAATTTTTACTTCCTAAGTGCGGCCTCTGATGGCATTGTTAGCTTTGTGGTGATTAAATCAGACTGGAACAGTGACTCAAAATTGATCAATTCAGTTAGTTTCCCCCCACACCCATCTCTGTTTCTTCTGCCCTTCAAGGAGTCCACAGATAGGAAATCAGCTGACTGTTCGTTCTCACCTGGCATAAATCTTATTCTCTTGGATGACTAGGAGATTGCTTTACTCGGCATGAAACACTGGACTGGATGATTTATAGATAGAAAATGCTTCCAAGCCCTTGTCTTATCTTTCATCACAGATTTCCTGGGTCAACGTCATTCTGGTGTTTGTCCTCTCTGTAGGTTGCAACTCACATAGCTAGGGCAAACAGAGATGGTTCATGATTCCAGTCTTGTATGCAAGTGCCTGAAAATAAGCTTTAAGTCTTCTAAAAAGGCAGTGTATTATTCTAGAATGAGTTCCCATTACTCAGCCATCTGACAGGGGTGCTGACGAGCTACCTAAATAGGCTGGAGCAAAAGGCTCATATTCTGAAAGCTGACAAAACTCTTAGACCTATCAGTGATGAAAGGAAACACCAGAGAGATTCTTGCTGGGGCAGTGGTCAGAAGCAGGAAGGAATAATTGGGTGCAGTCTGACTAAGGGATCCTGAATCCATAGAATGTAAAGTCAGAAGGGCCTTGAGGAGCTAAAGGCCCAAAGATTCAAAGAGCTAGAGGTCCAAAGAAGGGCCAAGCGTTCTCAACACCAGGCAGAGATCTGCTTACACGGAAATCACCAGTGCATGCGTGCCCCACCCTTGGTCATGTCTGACTCTTTGTAGCACTCTTTGCTACATAAACTGTAGCCCACCAGGCTCCTCTGTCCTTGGAATTTCTCAGGCAAGTATTAGAGTGGGTTGCCATTTCCTCCTCAGGGGGTCATCCTGACTCAGGGCTCGAACCTGAGTCTCTTGCATCTTCTGCACTGGCAGGTGGGAAATCACCAAAGGACAGGTTAAAAGGCAGACTCCTGGGTCCCTTCCTCGGATGATTTGAATCAGCAGGTCTGAATAGGTGTCTGGAAACTGTATTTTTAACATGCACCCAGGGTATTCTAATGCACAACCCAATTTGGAAAAATGCATGCTGATCTAATCTAAACTTCTCATGATGCAAAAGAGACTGCCACTTGCAGAAATAATTAGTACAAATTGGGCATAGTGACCCAAGGATTAAAGAGCAGTTGTCAGACCAAAGTATTACCCATAACCAAGATATTTGCATAAATATTTCCCACATCACCAGAAAGGAATGCTCATGTGATGGACAAATGGGGAAACAATGACTCACAGAAGCCAGCCACCCCTAGTCCACTTTCCTGCCACATTTCAAGGCTCACAAGCAAAAGAGAGAGGGGAGAAAAAGCAACTCTGTCAATTTTCAGGGGCAGAAATTACTTCTGCCAATTTCTCTAGCCATCTTCCCATACGGATCTACAGAATGCTTCTGTGCTCTTCAAACACCTCTAGTTCTTGCTTGGTATAAATGAGGGAAAGCCTTTTTTTGTTACCATGGCACCACTACAATAAGCTGTTTTCAAGTGTTAGATATTCTGAAATGACAGGCTCTGTTTTGAGAAATAAGAATGCTGATGGGGTCAGCAAAACTTGCCAACATTCATGTATCAACAGGTTGTCATAAATCAGTAGTGTCACTCTACTGGTAATGTATTCCTGAGACCAGAAAACATAAGCTTTGACAATCCACCCCAAGCCTGGGTCCTGAGTGGATGTGGTGGAAGTTCTCTATTCTGGCCATGCGTCTGGCTAAGAGGCCTTAGCCAGTCAATGACCTCTTACGGTTGCCTACTCATTGTTACCATTGGATGAAGGTTGATATGCTCAGGTCTGAGTCATGGAAGAAGGGCTGACCCAGTGGAAATTAACCAAACATTTGTGTCCTTCTTTTGATTTGTTTTTGCTTGGATGTATCTCCCCTACTTCAAAAAGTGAAGACAAATTTTCTTCAAGCCTAGCATTCATGGAATAAGGCGGACAGCTGTACTTTGTAATATATGTGTTCCACGACTTGAGGCAGACTAGTTCTTTAGTCAGAATTTTGTTTGTAGCCTTGTACTCTACCTAAGCATATAATATATATGTGTGTCTTTCTTTCTGCACCATAAACTCAAGGTCATGGTTTATTACTCTCTATATCTGCCACAGTGTCTGGTGCATATTTAGTATTCATTAACATTTGTTAGATGTTCAAAAGTTAATTCCAAAAAAAAAAAATGTGTGTGTGTGTGTGTGTATGTGCATGTGTGTTGGGTGATATGAGTGTGGTTTAGTGAGATGATGTGAGAATAGAAAGGAAAAGAAATCTTCATGCTGTTTTAGAGGCATCTGCAAAAGTAGCTGTTAGGAAACTCTGGTTGGCATCATAAGCCCCAAAGAGTCTGTTTAAATAACAGATTTCAGGTTCCCATAGCTAGAGTCTCTGATTCAGGTGAGCAGTGAAAAGACCCAGGAATCTTTTAAATTCAGATCCCTGGAGCATTCTGATGCTTGCTAAAGAATCTGATAGTAGATTAAAATGAAAGGGTGAAAGATGCTTAAATATTAACAGCTCTACCTTTAAGCAATTAAAAAGCTAAAAAGCTGTACATATTAAACAATAAGGCATGAAAAGAAACATAAAAGGAGTACACAGTAAGATCTAAAATAATCAGACCCAATGCCAAAATCCATGAATCAAATAGTAAATTTGTGCTTCTCAGACACCATCAGGGAGGATTACATGGAGAAGTAAGACTTGAAATGAAAATGAGTCTTTGAGAACTTTCTTGGCAGAGGTGGAAGGAGTATTTCAGGACAATATGTTTCTTATCTCTACCATGTTTTGATATATCAAAGGATTTATAAGCAATATTGTGACCTGATGAAGACCAGACTAGGAATCTTACATTTCTGCCACAACCTGGGAGTTAGAGGTTCTGCTATAAGGCTATGAATTTAGGTACCTAAATCCTTCCTGATTTTCTGAACACTCACCATTCACAAAGTTTGCTCTCAGGCTACCATGTTTCAAATCAACCGAAGTTTTCTGTGATAATGGTATAGATGTGAATGTAGATATAGAATAGAAGTAGATGGTAGAGCTATAGAACAGATGTACTTGACGTAGAATAGATGGAGATTGTGGTGACCTAATAATTGAAAGAGCAGATAAAACCAAGGAGGGTCTTGGAATGCAAGAACAGAAAAACCAGAGCCGTATCATCCTTCCTTCCCCCATGTTGTAACTATTAATGGATTTCAGGTCCTCCTGAGCAGCATAACCTGTCTCCCTGCTAACCCATAGGGAGAAGGTATTTGCCTTACTCTTCCTCCCACTGAGTAGATGTGCCTCATCCAATGAGCAAATGACCCACAAGACCCCTATCCCACTCCTTGTACCCTGTGTATAAAAGTGGACTGAGGCCCTCTGTTCAATGTCACTTCTTCCTTGAACTGGCCAGCTGTTCTAACAGCATCTCCCATCTAATAAACTTTATTTCCCTCTCATTCTGTCTCATGTCTGGAAATTCTTTTCCTACCCGTGCCTGGACCACGACAGTTTTAGTGGCTCATACAGGGAACTTGGGGTCTCTTCCCCCATTGCCTCACTTCTCCTTTCTCAAAGGGACCTTCTGTGAACAGGCGAGTGCTGTGGAGCAACTGAGGAACCGTGGCCAGGGTTATCCTCTGGTGTGTTACAAAGGGCTCACTGCTCACTGCGCCCCAGTAGCTGCTGCCAGAATGGATGAGGGTCTCTCCTTTGTCGTCTTTCCAACTGAGGATTAAGTCAACCAATATTATGTGGGCATGCATCAGGCACTTAAAAGCCATTAGACACCTGCCACATGAAGACTCCCATGTGAGGATAAGGGGGAGGTGGAACGGATCAGGCCACAAGGGCATCCGCCCTCAGCAAGACAACTCCCATGCACCATGTCAGGCACATAGTGGTTGAAGCCAAGCAAAGACCATTGTCCCCTGGGCACCGCCTCCTCAATAGGCTTGTAAGGCAGATTCCTCAGCCTTCTTCCCTGTCACTTCACTTCTTTCCCTTTCAGTCTGGATTGATTTACAGGAGCCTAGGTGTTGCCTCTGAGCCATCCCAAGAGTGCATTCCATGTTTCAGGGAATCTCCAAACAGTGAGTCACCCTGGTGCTCCTGGGAATCTCTGTCTTTCTCTGTCCAGGTCACATGCTGCCTTAGCTGCACGGTTCTCAGGGGTCATCTCTCACTGTCGGACATGACTGTTGGGAAGGTCAGCCATTTTTATGCCGTTAGTGGCACGGAGAGATCACTGGGACAAAGGGACGCCTTTCTGTCAGCCAGTGACTTTCAGTACCCCCATTCTGTGGCAGGTAGGCTAAGAGTGGGTTCTGGTATGTCCTGGGAGAATCTTTCAGACTCACTCCTTGGCTACATTCTCAGAAATGGGAAAATTTTGACCTTGTAAAAGGCCTGGCCTCAATACAAACTAGGCGACCTCCTCCCCCCAAAATGGCCTCTGAATGGCACATTAGCTTTTGCTGAAAGCAGAGAAAGGACTCAGAGTTTCCTTACATTCAGTGCTTCATGGCCCTCAGCTAGAATCCAGATTTCAGGGACTCATGCCTCATGTGTCTTTCTGTTGCTTCCTTACCTCCTGATCGCCTCTGACTCTCTCCATCAGATTTTCTGCTGCTACCACTGCTGCTGCTAAGTCACTTCAGTCATGTCTGACTCTGTGCGACCCCATAGTCAGCAGCCCACCAGGCTCCCCCATCCCTGGCATTCTCCAGGCAAGAATACTGGAGTGGGTTGCCATTTCCTTCTCCAATGCATGAAAGTGAAAGTGAAGTCCCTCAGTCGTTTCTGACTCTTTGAGACCCCATGGACTGCTGCCTACCAGGCTCCTCCATCCATGGGATTTTCCAGGCAAGAGTACTGGAGTGGGGTGCCATTGCCTTGTCCCAATCAGATTTCCTAGATGACCCCTACTCGACCTTTCACATCCACATGATTTCTAGGAAAGGATTCTGAGGTTCCCTTTGGTCCAGGTCTTTCTCCTATATTGAAAAGCCTGAAGGATTAAAAACTCTCCTAACATTCTAAAGGATGTTCTAACTATGCTTATCTCATGGGTGTGGAGGGAACTAAGCTTTCCTCACTCCTGAACATCCTAAAGAATTCCCTTCTAACTACTCCTGTTTCTTAGGGTAGAGAAGGACCAAGCTTCCCCCACTCCTGCAAACTCCCTTAACCCTTCAGATTCTTTTGATGGGACAAAGACCTCACTTCCCACCAGAGGGACAATCCAAGATTTTTATCAGCTGATATCGCCTGAAAGCAGAGTCAATTTGAGCACTATTTGGTCTATATTTTAGCTATGAAACTATGACTACAGAAAGGAAAGATGACTTTTTGATACAAGCTGGCCATGATATTCTTAGACTCCAGAGAAATCTGTTTAAAATGAATTATTTTTTCTTAGAAATTGCAATGCCAATTGTTTTTGCATATGCAATGAAAAAATACTAGCCTGTCAAAAGACCTCCCTAGGGAAAAACTTGAAGTTAACCCCTTCTATGTCCTTGAAACACGCAACCAACTTTGACTGAGACCTTGACCTTGGCCAATTTAGAACTGAAAGCCAAAAAAGGGGGGTGAGGTGGTGTCAAAGAGATATTTTAAATCTCAAGCAGAAAACTATGAGATCTCTGTCTGTCTGTCTGTCTGTCTGGATTTATGCATGCTCAGTGAGTGTTTTTTTTTTTTTTTTTTATAATATTGCTGAAGTTGTAAATGAGTTCTAATTTAATTGACCTATCATGTGAAGAGTTGACTCATTGGAAAAGACTCTGATGCTGGGAGGGATTGGGGGCAGGAGGAAAAGGGGACGACAGAGGATGAGATGGCTGGATGGCATCACCGACTCCATGGATGTGAGTTTGAGTGAACTCCGGGAGTTGGTGATGGACAGGGAGGCCTGGCATGCTGCAATTCATGGGGTTGCAAGGAGTCGGACACGACTGAGTGACTGAACTGAACTGAACTGAAAGAAAAGTAAGCACTTACAAATCAGACAATTCTAAGTACAAGAGAATTAACCTAAATGAATTTTAGATTCACATGAACTGGGAAATATTCAGTATTAAATATCTAGTATTAATGTTTGCTTGTTAATCTAATTTAGGCATGTCCAATAGTTATTAACATGAAGCATAATATTTTCAATGTCCCTAGGTTTATTATAAGTTAAATATTACTATATTGTTATTACCTGTTACAAGTTTGTCTACAAGGAAATTACCTTGAGTGAAGGAACTTCAAAAATATATATAAATGAGATATGAGCTTTTAGATAAACTCTGTTAAGAATAATCACACTTTAGAAATGTCTGTCTAAAATTGTCTCTCCAGATTTTGGTAACCTGAATTTCTAGCATTGTGCTAAACTAAGTAACAGAAGTTTATTGAGTAGCTAGGTCATTTCCAAATAAAATAAGATTCTGAAACATTCATTACTGAATACTAACTTCCTCTTACAGAGAAACTAGAGATTCTGGACTATTAATGAATAATGTGTGATGCCATCCTGAGATGTTCTCTAAATTTTTTTTTAGAAATTGTCACTGGTATTTATGTTCACAAATCTATAGAATGCTAATATAAAGGTCAGTTGTTGGTTGCTTAAGGAAAGTAGGATGGGTGTTTTCAGTAAGGAAAGTATGAGGAATGAAATTACGTTTTATGAATGGAAAAGGAAATAGGTGGCTACATGGGAAGTACTGTTGAAGGGGTGATAAATCTTCTGAGGTTATACTGTATTGTTAATGTTACTAATATAGATATCCTAAAACTATGTGGGATTCATATAGATCTGATATACCCTGAGAAAATGTGGTCAACTATAATTCTAGTTATCATATTATAGTGCTATATATCACAGCAATAACCAGGCTACTTTGTCAATTACAATTTAATCAGATTTTAAACATGCCTTCTATGGCTTCACTCTGATGAGTTTGCAGGAATACTGCTGCTTCAGGATTTATGGGAAAGAATTTTCTAAGATTAACCAATAAACAAATTTTGTTTGTTTTTTATCTGGTAAACTGGTAACAGATTGGAATTTAGTCTACTCTCTATGTTAAGAGAACAAAGTTTTCTTAGAATGCAGCTTTTGATAATAAATTATGAATTTCCTTGCCTTTAAGTGATTTATATTGTTTTTAAAATCTTTTGTTACTTTGATAAAGTAAATAAGCATTATTTAGGATTATGGTACATGTAGACAAAGCTCATTCTGCTTCTACAAAAAATAAGGCCTCACTGTTAGACTTTTGCTATCCTGATGTCCTTAAAACATGGCAACAGTCTACTCCTAAATTGGGAAATTAAAAACTGGTGAACAATAGCTGTAACTCAAAGAGTCAGGGCTGTGGGAAATCCAAGGTGGCCACGTGGCTTTTCCTTGCTCCCTGACAAACTTCAATTTTATCTGATGGGTTAAAGCCTTCCCTGTCTACAGGGTTAATGCCCTCACAATGACAAAAAAATATATTTCACTTAATATTAAGTTCTAGTTTTGCTGGTTTAGTATGATTCATTTCTGAGATAGTTCCTTGTTATGTTATATTGCTAAAAGTTTTAATTAATTAAGTTATTTAAAATGACATCCTAAGTTTGTTTTTAAAGCTTATCTCAATAACTAATCTTTGGATAAAGGTCAGAGGCTCCGTGATGTACACCAGGAGATTAACACCTGGCTATAATTATTTAACTAAGTCAGATGACCTGGGGTATACTGGGCTATACTTAATGAAAGTTCTTGACTTAAATTCTTGCTTACAACATTACTAATACTTGCTAGCTATATTATTTTGTCTGTCACTTGTTTCAGAAGTGTTTCTTACGTTACTAAATGCATGTCTGAGCCTGTGATAAAATGCTGATATGCAGTTCCATATGAGATCAATGATTGCAATAATGTAACTCAGGATATGGGAAGAAGCAACAAGAGGGAATATTTCCTGGACCAAGAAGCTAGTAAGACAGGTATGGTCCAGAGACTTTTGCTACTCGCAAGGCCTGGTCCAATAACAGCACACTGAGTGGCCTCTCCATGGGATCTCTCTGAGACCTGGGAATGAGCCTTCCCAGCACCGTGGGACACAATGGCCATGAAATGCCCCCAAACATGGTCAAATATGCGGCTATGAAGGGACCCTGCTGACTGGAAGTTGGTGCTTGCCAGTTATCTCTGTGAAGATTACATCATGACCATTCCAAGCTGTTGACCTTCAACACCCCTTGAAAGGAGTTCAGGGTGGAGATCAGAAATAAGGCACTCTGTGCTCTGGGAAAAACCCAGAAGAACCGGCCTTCAGAGAGTCAGATGCTTTCAGGTAAAGGTTTTTCTGAGCACAAATTCCTGCATCTTCTCTCACCCAGAGAAGCACTAATGTCACAAACCAATCTGTTCCTAGTTCTCCTGGCTAGCTCCTGAGCAGCTTTTCTACTTCTGTTAATCTTTGGGCCATATATCTTTAAATTTCTCATTGAGTTGGTTTCTTCTAGACTACAACAAATCTCCAAGTGATAGTTTGACAAGAATATTCCCGACCAAAACCCAGACAATGCTGAAGCAAGCCGCCTTATTATTCCATGGAGTCTCCTCTCCCTTCATAAACACACCCTGACAGAGAGCAGGCAATGAGAACCCAGAGCCCCATGATGCCCCTAGAGCCTGAAGAAACCAGAGTGGTCATCGCCCCTTTTCCTTTGAGACTGAGTTCCCAAACGCCTGCGAAGGGAAATAGGTAGATAGTTAGACATGAGTAGAGTATCAACAGGGGCCAAAGAATTGGTCCTAGAAGTAAAGAGAGGGAGGAATGTGGTGACCCAAGGATGAAAGAGCAGATGAAACCAAGGAGGGTCTTGGAATGCAGGAACAGAAAAACCTGACCCTTATTGTCCTTCCCTCCCCTATGTTGTAACTATTAATGGATTTCAGGTCCTCCTGAGAAGTATAACCTGTCTCCCCTCCTATCCCATAGGAGAAGGTATTTGCCTTACTCTTCCCCCCACCGAGTATATGTGCCTCATCGAATCAGCAAATGACTGGCAAGACCACTATCCCACTCCTTGTACCCTGGGTATAAAAGTGGACTGAGGACCCCTTTTCAACGTTGCTTCTCCCTTGAGCTGGCCTGCTGTTCTAACAGCGTCTCACACTCTAATAAACTTTATTTCCCGCTCATTCTGTCTCATGTCTGGAAATTCTTTTCCAACCCAGGCCTGGACTACAACAGGAGCCACTTCCAGTTCCTTCCAGGGACAGGCCTCCCCCTGCTTTAGCTCCTCTCTGAAGTACCTAGATAGTAGTGTCAACTACAGATTGACACTTACCAAGAGCATTGCCAAGGACTGAACAACAGAGCATTTGCCATCTGCCTTTACTAAGACTGAACCCCATGCTGCTGTAGCTGTTGACCTTCAACACCCCCTGAGGGACTTAAGGGTGGAGTGAGGCGCTCTGTGCTCCAGGGAATTGGTGGGACAGGTCTTTAAATATTTGATGTTTTAGGAACAGATTTTATGATCTCCATCCTTGCATCTTCTCATATCGAAAGAAGCACTAAATCCCTTCATAGTGACATCAGAACCTCATGACTGACAGAAAACCTTTTGTAAAATGAGTACTTCATGATATCGAACTCCTCCTTCACCAAAACCTTTCTATATTGACCTTCCCCTACTGCTGCTTTGGAGCAGTATTTCAGAGCTATCTGAGATGCTCCCTCCCAGGTCGCAGCCCTCATTTTGCCCCAAATAAAACTTAACTCATGACTCTCAATTTGTACTTCTTTTCTAGTCAACAATAGTATTTGATGGAAATTTCCTGAGATGTTCTGGGGTTGTCATCCCCAACACCACCAAATGGAAGATGTTAAGTACTTGATGACGATGAGACCATATTAGCCCCAGGCCTCCTGGAGCCTAAGGAATGATAAAGTTAACCCTTGTGAGACCACCTTGTTCCCTCACCATGAGTCAATCAGAGAAAGGTGCCTAATTCGGTCCCATATCTTGTGACCCCACTCCCCACCCCACCTGACTTTTAAAATGTTTTACTGAAACCCTTCAGGGAGTTTGAGGATTTTTAGGGCAAGTGCCACCTTGTCTGCTTGAATGGAGACAATAAACCTTTCTCCACTCCAAACTCTGATGTATTTGGCACAGAAACTTGATTTAACAAGGAAAAGGGATAAGTCAGTATAAACTTGTCATCACAAATAGGAAAATAGTTCAGAAAAAGGGCGTTGACATTTAGGTAAACAGCACAAAGCAAGAGCACTATTTCATATAGGGCAGATGCGACCCCATGAATTGCAGCACACCAGGCCTCCCTGTCCATCACCAACTCCCAGAGTTCACTCAGATGCGCGTCCATCGAGTCAGTAATGCCATTCAGCCATCTCATCCTCTGTCATCCCCTTCTCCTCCTGCCCCCAACCCCTCCCAGCATCAGAGTCTTTTCCAATGAGTCAACTCTTCACATGAGGTGGCCAAAGTACTGGAGTTTCAGCTTTAGCATCATTCCTTCCAAAGAAATCCCAGGGCTGATCTCCTTCAGAATGGACTGCTTGGATCTCCTTGCAGTCCAAGGGACTCTCAAGAGTCTTCTCCAACACAACAGTTCAAAAGGATCAATTCTTTGGCGCTCAGCCTTCTTGACAGTCCAACTCTCACATCCATACATGACCACTGGAAAAACCATAGCCTTGACTAAACGGACCTTAGTTGGCAAAGTAATGTCTCTGGTTTTGAATATGCTATCTAGGTTGGTCATAACTTTCCTTCCAAGGAGTAAGCATCTTTCAATTTCATGGCTGCGATCACCGTCTGCAGTGATTTTGGAGCCAAAAAAATTAAAGTCTGACACTGTTTCCACTGTCCCCCCATCTATTTCCCATGAAGTGCTGAGACTGGATGCCATGATCTTCGTTTTCTGAAGGTTGAGTTTTAAGCCAACTTTTTCACTCTCCTCTTTTACTTTCAAGAGGCTTTTTAGTTCCTCTTCATTTTCTGCCATAAGGGTGGTGTCATCGGCATATCTGAGGTTATTGATATTTCTCCCAGCAATCTTGATTCCAGCTTGTGCTTCTTCCAGTCCAGCGTTTCTCATGATGTACTCTGCATATAAGTTAAATAAGCAGCGTGACAATATACAGCCTTGACGTACTCCTTTTCCTATTTGGAACCAGTCTGTTGTTCCATGTCCAGTTCTAACTGCTGCTTCCTGGCCTGCATACAGATTTCTCAAGAGGCAGGTCAGGTGGTCTGGTATTCCCATCTCTTTCAGAATTTTCCACAGTTTATTGTGATCCACACAGTCAAAGGCTTTGGCATAGTCAATAAAGCAGAAATAGATGTTTTCTGGAACTCCCTTGCTTTTTCCATGATCCAGCAGATGTTGGCAATTTGATCTCTGGTTCCTCTGCCTTTTCTAAAACCAGCTTGAACATCTGGAAGTTCACGGTCCACGTATTGCTGAAGACTGGCTTGGAGAATTTTGAGCATTACTTTACTAGTGTGTTAAATGAGTGCAATTGTCCTGTAGTCTGAGCATTCTTTGGCATTACCTTTCTTTGGGATTGGAATGAAAACTGACGTTTTTCAGTCCTGTGGCCACTGCTGAGTTTTCCAAATTTGTTGGCATATTGAGTGCAGCACTTTCACAGCATCATCTTTCAGGATTTGAAACAGCTCAGCTGGAATGCCATCACCTCCACTAGCTTTGTTCGTAGTGATGCTTTCTAAGACCCATTTGACCTCACATTCCAGGATGTCTGGCTCTAGATGAGTGATCACACCATCGTGATTATCCAGGCCGTGAAAATCTTTTTTGTACAGTTCTTCTGTGTATTCTTTCCATCTCTTCTTAATATTTCTGCTTCTGTTAGGTCCAGACCATTTCTGTCATTTATCAAGCCCATCTTTGTATGAAATGTTCCCTTGGTATCTCTAATTTTCTTGAAGAGATCTCCATTTTTCCCATTCTGTTCTTTTCCTCTATTTCTTTGCATTGATCACTGAAGAAGGCTCTCTTATCTCTTCTTGTTATTCTTTGGAACTCTGCATTCAGATGCGTATATCTTTCCGTTTCTCCTTTGCTTTTCACTTCTCTTCTTTTCACAGTTATTTGTAAGATTTCCCCAGACAGCCATTTTGCTTTTTTGCATTTCTTTTCCATGGGGATGGTCTTGATCCCTGTCTTGTGTACAGTGTCATGAACCTCATTCCATAGTTCATCAGGCACTCTATCTATCAGATCTAGGCCCTTAAATCTATTTCTCACTTCCACTGTATAATCATAAGGGATTTGATTTAGGTCATACCTGAATGGTCTAGCAGTTTTCCCTGTTTTCTTCAATTTCAGTTTTAATTTGGTAATAAAGAGTTCATGATCTGAGCCACAGTCAGCTCCTGGTCTTGTTTTTGCTGACTGTATAGAGCTTCTCCATCTCTGGCTGCAAAGAATATAATCAATCTGATTTCGGTGTTGACCATCTGATGATGTCCATGTGTAGAGAGTCTTCTCTTGTGTTGTTGGAAGAGGGTGTTTGCTATGACCAGTGCATTTTCTTGGCAAAACTCTATTAGTCTTTGCCCTGCTTCATTCCGCATTCCAAGGCCAAATTTGCCTGTTACTCCAGGTGTTTCTTGACTTCCTACTTTTGCATTCCAGTCCCCTATAATGAAAAGGACATCTTTTTTGGGTGTTAGTTCTGAAAGGTCTTCTAGGTTTTCATAGAGCCGTTCAACTTCAGCTTCTTCAGCATTACTGGTTGGAGCATAGACTTGGATTACTGTGATACTGAACGGTTTCCCTTGGAAATGAACAGAGATCATTCTGTCGTTTTTGAGATTGCATCCAAGTACTGCATTTCGGACTCTCTTGTTGACCATGATGCCTACTCCATTGCTTCTGAGGGATTCTTGCCCGCAGTAGTAGATATAATGGTCATCTGAGTTAAATTCACCCATTCCAGTCCATTAGTTCGCTGATTCCTAGAATGTCGACGTGTTCACTCTTGCCATCTCCTATTTGACTACTTCCAATTTGCTTTGATTCATGGACCTGACATTCCAGGTTCCTATGCAATATTGCTGTTTACAGCATTGGACCTTGCTTCTATCACCAGTCACATCCACAACTGGGTATTGTTTTTGCTTTGGCTCCATCCTTTCATTCTTTCTGGAGTTATTTCTCCACTGACCACCAGTAGCATATTGAGCACCTACTGACCTGAGGAGTACCTCTTTCAGTATCCTACCATTTTGCCTTTTCATACTATTCATGTTGTTCTCAAGGCAAGAATACTGAAGTGGTTTGGCCCTTCTCCAGTGGACCACATTCATGTATTCCTTCCTTCTAGAAAGTAGATGCTACTGCTACTGCTAAGTCGCTTCAGTCGTGTATGACTCTGTGCGACCCCATAGATGGCAGCCCACTAGGCTCCTCTCTCCCTGGGATTCTCCAGGCAAGAATACTGGAGTGGGTTGCCATTTCCTTCTCCAATGCATGAAAGTGGAAAGTGAAAGTGAAGTCAGTCATGCCCGACTCTTAGCGACCCCATGGACTGCAGCCTACCAGGCTCCTCCATCAATGGGATTTTCCAGGCAAGAGTACTGGAGTGGGGTGTCGTTGCCTTCTCCAATAGAAAGTAGATAGTTTGTTGCAATTGGATTTGTAATTGCGGGATAGCCTGGAGCATACTGACACTGAGATTGTTAGTAAAACAGTTTACCTTCACAACACAATGGCAGGAGCATCTCGAATAGCAGCCTTCTTACTTTGGACTGGTTGCCTGGGTAAGTGCCCACCTTGTAGGATTTCTAAATATTTCTAGGGAAGTCCTGGTGATTCTGTCTGGTAGGGAAGGGCACCAGGTGTATTGGCTGTTTTTGTATCTCTGGCCAGAAGAACACAGGTCAGGAGATAAGTTTAGAGTGATCGTCCTGTTGGTGCTATGAAAGATTTTCCATAATTCTTCCAGGTCTTTGTGGAACCCCCTCCAGATTGGCTAAGGGACATTTCTACACACACTTCAGGATTACAGGGACGGAGAAAACCAGAGGAAACTACAAACATTATGTAGAAGTTTGAAAGTGAGAGAACAAAATCACCACTTGACAATTCAATTTGGCAACTCAAATTGCAGCAGTTAGCATTAATGAAATTCCAGTTCTAGACACACAAATGCAAATAATCAGAAAAACATTTGCTCCTGAAAAGCGATCACCTTGGTGCTTCTTGTAATCAGCCTGAAGGTAAAATGAGCAAATTCTGAAGACCTGGAGACTTTAACCTCTAAGAAAGTGAGACTGCTTTTGAGGACCTTATAGAATCTGGCTAGCTCATTTGCTGTTTTCTCTAACTCATCACTGTGTTTGATTCTCAGTGATGTTTATTATTATTATTTTGAATTTCCAATTCTTTCCTCCCTGCCATTGCTTCTTAAAATTTATTTTTAAAACCAATACAGAATTGTAAAGTAAAATAAAATAAATAAATAAATAAAAATAAAATAAAATAAAATAAAAATAAATAAATGCAACACAAAGGTTCAGCAACATCAAAAAAAAACACATTTTATTATTATTTTTTTTTACTTTACAATATTGTATTGGTTTTGCCATACATCAACATGAATCTGCCACGGGTGTACACGTGTTCCCAATCCTGAACCTCTCTCCCATCTCCCTCCCCATACCATCCCTAACCCCATCTGAGCCAAATTATCTAGTAAGCACAATGGACACAGTGCAAGGGCCCACAAAACTGTGTTCTCTCTGAAAATCAGGGAGAAAAAAAAAAAAAACAACTTTTTTGGGTCAGAGGAAATGTTTTAATATATTCATCTTTATTCTAATTTATAAATATAATTTAAAATTTTTTTATGGAGAAAGGGGCCTACAGAATACAACCCCAAGCAGTTGAATTTGCTTGTAATTTATAAGTACTCTTAAACCCATAGGGACACAGATACTTGCTTTTTCCAACAGTAAAGCCAGCATGGACCAAGACTAATTTCTAGGCCACAAGCCCTGGGTTGGGGACAATCGCTATTTGCAAGCAGCATCTTGCAGCTTACAGTTTCAGAAGTTTCCCTCCTGGGTCCAGGCAGACATGGGCTCTTGTGTCAATAACCACACTCCAAGGTCTTTGGAAACTTGTGACTTTCTGGGGACCCTCATTTGTATTTTGTCAACTGAAAAGAAAATGAATGTAAGTTATTGGGGGGTGGGGGGCCAAAATGAGACAGCATTTTAGATAGCTCTGAGGTACCAGCTCTGAAGAGGTAGGGGGAGAGATCAGCATGTATATGATTTTAGTGAAGCAGAGTACGTGCATGTATTTTGGCACTTGCTGCTAGTCATGAGAAGCAGATGTCATCATTAATGACTTTAGAGCTTTTCTAGATAGGAGAAGATGCGAGAATTTGGGCTCATAAAGTCTCCTGAAAATTTCTATCTGAAGGTCTGTTCTGCCTGGTTTTCCCAGAGCACAGAGTACCTAATTCCCGATCTCCACCCTGAACTCCTTTCATGGTGTGTTGAAGGTCAGTGCCTGCAGTGGCTTGTGACTTATTCCTTGTAGAAGCAGATAGTTGGCAGGTGACAATTTTTAATTGGCAGTATGACTCAGCGGTAAAGAATCCAACTGCAATGCAGGAGATGCAGGTTAGATCCCTGGGTCAGGAAGATCCCCTGGAGAAGGAAATGACAACCCACTCTAGTAGTCTTGCCAGGGAAATCCTATGGACAAAGGAGTGTGGTGGGTTACAGTCCATGGAGTCACAAGAGAGTTGGACATGACTTAGTGACTTAACAGCCTTATAGAGAAACCAGAGTTATGATTAAACTTACTATTGTTCAAAGCAAAAATCAAGGCACATTGTCTGATATGGAATTCCCTTCTCCATTTTCATGAAATTAAATTTTAAATTTTATGTAATAGAAACTCTAAAAAACAGTCACATAATTCACAAATGACTTTTATGACAATAATAAAATGATGTGAAAATAAATAACAAAACTGTCAAGTAGAGCCTATTTACCAATCCAATGTTTGAATATTTGTTGCTCATGTGGCCTAGAAGGCCCAGGACACAGGGGCACGGTCCCCTTCCTTCATGAGAACAGGGCCAGAGGTCATGTTCAGAGCCTGGATTCTCAGCCCCATCTTTTTTTCCCTGAATTTTAAAATTGGAATTTAATCACTTTACAATGTTGTGTTTGTTTCTGTTATAAAATATAATGAATCAGCCATATGTGTTGCAAGAAGAGGGACCTCTTCCAGGGCCCAAAGGTGGGCTCTTGTCTAACACTCAGAAGTGAATTATCTGAGGAGACACATGTGCTGACAAAGCAAGAGATTTTATTAGGAAGGGGTGCCCGGGTGGAGAGCAGTAAGGTAAGGGAACCCAAGAGAACTGCTCTGCCACGTGGCTCACAGCCTTGGGTTTTTATGGTGATGGGATTAGTTTTGGGATTGTCTTTGGCCAGTCATTCTGACTCAGAGTCCTTGCTGGTGGTGCACACATTGCTCAGCCAAGATGAATGCTGGTAAGGATTCTGGAAGGTGGTTGGCCATGTGGTGTCTCCTTTTGACCTTTCCTGAACTCTTCTCTTTCAGTTCAGTTCAGTTCAGTCGCTCAGCTGTTCCTGACTCTTTGCGACCCCATGAATTGCAGCACGCCAGGCCTCCCTGTCCATCACCAACTCCCGGAGTCCACTCAAACTCACGTCCATTGAGTCAGTGATGCCATCCAGCCATCTCATCCTCTGTCGTCCCCTTCTCTTCCTGCCCCCAATCCCTCCCAGCATCAGAGTCTTTTCCAATGAGTCAACTCTTCGCATGAGGTGGCCAAAGCACTGGAGTTTCAGCTTTAGCATCATTCCTTCCAAAGAATACCCAGGACTGATCTCCTTTAGAATGGACTGGTTGGATCTCCTTGCAGTCCAAGGGACTCTCAAGAGTCTTCTCCAACACCACAGTTCAAAAGCGTCAATTCTTCGGCGCTCTGCTGTCTTCACAGTCCAACTCTCACATCCATACATGACCACTGGAAAAACCATAGCCTTGACTAGACAGACCTTTGTTGGCAAAGTAATGTCTCTGCTTTTGAATATGCTATCTAGGTTGGTCATAACTTTCCTTCCAAGGAGGAAGCGTCTTTTAATTTCATGGCTGCAATCACCATCTGCAGTGATTAAATTAAAGATTAATAAAGATTAATAAAGTCTGACACTGTTTCCACTGTTTCCCCACATATTTGCCATGAAGTGATGGGACCGGATGCCATGATCTTTGTTTTCTGAGTGATGAGCTTTAAGCCAACTTTTTGACTCTCCTCTTTCACTTTCATCAGTGGTGGCTTATTAGTTCATTGTTCCTTACCAGGACCTCCTATTGTAAAATAACTCATGCACATGGTTACTGTGGTGCCCGGCCAGGGTGGGTGGGTGGGTAGCTTGTTAGTGTCTTTCTCCTAACATATACATACCCATATCCCCTCCCTCTTGACCCTCCCCCCTCCCCCATCACTACATCTTATCCCTCTAGGTTATTGAAGAAGACCAAGCTGAGCTTCCTGCTAGTTGAGGAGCATAGTAACCTGGCCCAAGGGTAATAACAACTACCATTTGGGAGCACCTACTATGTGTCATATCCTTTTCATAAATTATATCTGAACAATATAAATGCAAACTAGATATTAAAGTTTTCATTTTATAAACCATAAAAAATGAGTAACTGGTCAGTGACATAGGGGGTGTGACAGGGACTTCTGATTCCAGCTCATCCTGACTAGAAAGGCTTGGAGGTCTCAGATATTTACTAGTAGTTGTGAATCACTGGGACGTTCAGATTCAGAATGAAAATGAGTATTCCAGGTAGAGGAGGCATGGGGGTCTTGACAAGTGAGCCCCATGTAGGCCCCTGAGAGGCCCTCTCAAAGGTTTCTCCTTTACAGATGGTCCCCGCAGGCCAGTCCATCCCAGACTCTGAAGGCTGGTTCACACAGCTCACTTGCCTGAACTGCCCTTCCTTGGCTTCTCTCTTTAGCTTTTGAGTTCAGCTCAAATCCCCACCCTTTCCCAATCTTCCACAAGGACCCAATCAGCCTGGCCTTTCCCTCTCCAAATCCCTGCTATACTTCTGGAAGTGGAGTGCCTTGTGCTTTATGTTACACCAGAAGAAAGATCAAATTCACATCCTCATGGGTTTCTGCTCTGAGCTTCAAAGGAACAGTAGGAAGGTATAAACTCTTCCTGACCATCACTCCCTCCATTGTTGATACCCTCACTTGCAGTCAACTTTTCACCCCTAACGTGGCCTCTGAACATCACTGACTAACTGAATCCCCCAGCACACTGAGAGACAATGCAACTCCTCTCGGAGGGCTTAAGTCTCCTCGTTTCTCTCTGAGTTTCAAGAGAACACAGAGCTCTGAAAATCATTTTGCAGCCTACAGAAGGTTATTTAATATAGGCTCATTGGTGCCAAACTCCTTGAAATTCTTCCAGCAGAGACCGAATGTTTGGAAATCCATTGAACATGGACGTGTGAACTCAATTAATAATCAAGTGTAGATGTGTGTCTTCTCTGGTTCTTTTCATGTGTGCTCTTTAGGTCTTACCAACTAGACTTGTAAGCTCCTGGTGGGCAGAAAGGAGCCTTACATTTGTTTTGTGTCATGGTCCTCCTCTCTTTCACCTGCCAGTGTTCAACATGTGCTTAGTAAGGATTTTATGCAGTGGATGAAAGGAAGAAGTTATTTTTACAGCTTCTGCAATACCACTTAAGAGTAGAACTTCTCTCGATTGGAGATACAAACAAAAAATCTACCTAGCAGAACCTATTGCTAGTGGATTTAGTTGCTGTAATCCAGAGATTAGAATCCAGTGGAGGCTAAGGGAGTGTGGCCACATGGCATCCTCTAGAGCACTTTCCCTGTGCCTGCAAGTCTTTCTATATTCTCTTCACTGGGGCTGCTTGCAGTTCTGAAAGAACAACAACAAAAAAAAGTTAGGAGTACTGAAGATTACATTTGATCACAATACAAAGATGCACTGGGTGCTAATAAAATGAGAATAAAAGCAGAGGCTATTTTAAAAATTGTTCCCACCCTTTCCAACCAGGTTCTTATCCAACCTCCTTCTGATCATTAATGAGGTTATTAAGATTGACTGATCTGTCAGGGCCTGCATGAAGCCTCTGATACCTCACACTAATTTCTGTGTCATTGAGCCCCAAATAAGCTTAGGGCACAATGGCAAATTAAATTTCAGGAGACAATGGATTTTGAAACCAACAAAATCCAAGTTAATCATATTTACTGTCCCAGAGAAAGGACATTGCTTTAGTCCTCATGTGTGGGCTTGTTTCCTTTAATACCTTTAAGGATGGTTTAGATCAACAAGAAGGGTGAGAAATGGGGTGGCAGACTCCCCCCCATCAGGGTGAGGCAGTCTGTTGGTCATTCTCACAAGAAAGTTTCTGAGTTGGTAGTTGGTCTGCAACAGGTCCTTGAACCTCCTGTTTTTTTTTGTTTTGTTTTGTTTTGTTTTTCTTTTGCATTCCCTCCTGAACTCTTGAGTTAGGTCTCATTTCCATAGATCCTTGGTACCAACAGAGTCAGTGATCCTCAGACAGCCTCAGACAGCTTCAGAACTGATGGGGCTTAGGTTAAAGACCCATGAAACTGACCAAGTGGCATGTCCCAAAGCTATACAAGACTGATTTTTAAATCCTCAAGAATCAGAGAAATGAATCTTGTACCATAGTTGGGAGAGAGCTATAGTAAGTTATTCTAAGTCATTTTGTTTATAACTCACATCCCCTGGTGAGCTTTTATATCATTTTCTCTCTAACACTCAGTCATTTATTTTTAAATAAATGATATGTGTATGGTACAAAAGCAAAAATACAAAAAAAAAGGTTGATAGTAAAAGGCAGAATTGTCTTCTTGTACCTCCTACCTAGTTTTCTTCTCAAAAGGCAACTGCTATTATCAATTTCTTTTGTATCCTGCCAGTTGAATTCCATTCATAAGCAAAAGTGTGTGTAAATATTTTCTATTATTTAAAAAAGCAGATTTTTGGCACTCTGAACTGACTCCTTTACACTGATCTTTTTTATTTAACAATATATAATATCTTCTTTGGTGGCTCAGTAATAAAGAATCTGCATGTATTGCATGAGACCCCTGATCTGGGAAGATCCCCTGGAGAAGGAAATGGCAACCTACTCCAGTGTTACATTTCTGGGAAAGCTCATGTACAGAGGATCCTGGCAGGCTACAGTTCATGGCTCTCAAAGAGTTGGAAACAATTTTGTGACTGAACAACAACAATATAATATCTTGGAGGTTAGACCATTTTAATTTGTATTGAATAGTCTTATCCTGTTTTAAATAGCTGTACACTATTGAATTATAAGGTGAGGTGAGGTGAAGTCGTGCGGTCGTGTCCGACTCTTGGCGACCCCGTGGACTGTAACCTACTAGGCTTCTCCATCCAAGGGATTCTACAGGCAAGAATACTGGAGTGGATTGCCATTTCCTTCTCCAGGGAATCTTCCCGACCCAGGGATCGAACCCGGGCCTCCCACATTGGAGGCAGACGCTTTAACCTCTGAGCCATCATAATTTTTTAAAGTTCTCTATTGGTAGGTAGTTTTCAACAGATTGCTTTTATAAACAATGCTATAATGAATAATTGTATACATAACATTAATAAGTATGCTGATATATATGTGAGCTAAAGTCCTCATAGCAGAATTGCTGGGTAAAAGAATAGATGTTTTAGAATTTCATGGATGTTGCCAAATTGCTTTCAACAGACTATCTATTTATCTTACCACTTGCTATGTGAGGAAAGTGCCTGGTACCCTACATTATTGTGGACATAATGTTTCTAAACATTTGATTTTATATTATCTGGCTGGTAAAAAGAAGATAACATTATCATTTTACTTTTCAATTCTCATATAAATGAGATCAAACATCTCTTTACTTTTGAGTCCTTCATTATTTATTTTCCTCCTCATATTCTTCAATTTTTAAAGAATTGGGTTGTTGACCTCCTATTGATTAATAGCTATTCTTTAGATTTTAGTTAACTTCTGTGATTTGGGTTGGACTTTATATTTTTTTACGTTTGTCAATTGCCTTTGACCTTTTAAAAATTTAATTTATTTTTTAATTGAGGGATAATTCTTTACAGAAATTTGTTATTTTCTGCCAAATATCAACATAAATCAGCCACATGTATGCTTTTGACTTTTTAAGTAGTATCTTTTTTTTCCGACACTTTTTATGTAGAATGGATCAGTCTTTAAAAAAAAAAAACTTCCGGGTTTTCTTTTTACTTAGGAATGTCTTTTCTACATCTTTCTACTTTTTAAATGTTAGCTGATATGTTGGATTTTATTTTAGTTTTATCATTATTCTATTTTCCAAATTATGAATTTTTATTTTCATTTATAATATTTTGTTTCTTTGCTTTATAGACATTTTATTGATTATTTTTATTCTTGCACATTTATTAATGTTAATATTGTTCAACTGTTAAGTCGTGTCCAACTCTTTGCAGCTCCATGGACTGCAGCATGCCAGTCTGTCCTGTCCTTAACTATCTCCTGGTTTGCTCAAACTCATGTCTATCAAGTTGGTGATGTCACCCAATCATCTCATCCTCTTTCTCGCTCTTCTCCTCCTACTCTCAATTTATAATCATTAATGTAAGTTTATTTAAAGTATATTTTCTTATTTATTTAAAATATATGTAAACATCAGCTTTTTCTTGTTCATTCACGTAAATGTACGTTTTTGAGCACTGCTCATAGATTATGACATTGTTTTAATTATTGTTATTTTGTTGATGAAATGTAACTCCACTTTTCCTATTCAAACTAATTGTTGTATAAAGAGAGGTTTTCTGAGTTTTTCTAGCTTTATCTCTTTCTACATTTTGGAATGCATTGACTTTTGGGGGCTTAATTGCAAATATTTTTGAGATCTTGTAAAAATTATGATCAATTTTACCACAGGGTAGAGTTGTGCATATTTTAGAATTGCATATTATATATAATTCATATGACCCTAAAATTTTATACACACACATACACACATCTTATTGTTGAGTTAGAGTTCTCAGGGGAAATAAGGAAGATATTTATTTTAAGAAAAGATTAGGAAATTTACAATGTAAATATGAAATAACTAACAAAGTTTACAAGGGTAAGTGATGACAAATGGTGAAGATAAGGTATTATGATTTTATCTTTTATGGCTAGGCAAAAATACACTATTTAAAGCTGCTAAACAAAACCATAAATATATAAATGCATAAGAAAAACAGGACATTTGACTTAAAAAATTATATATGAAGTAGAAGTTGATGGTTTAGAAGAGAGAGGATAAGAGGAGAAAGAAGAAGTACACTAAAGTTATTTCCTCAGTGAAGATAATCAAGATGCTACCTGCAGAATTAGAAGACTGGTGTAGTCTGTCCACATCTAGTTGAGACAGTGACTTAAATTTAAGGATTCAGTGCTCACTGCTGTCTTTTGCTGCAGTTTCTCCATTTATTACTTCTCCAGGCCAGAATACTGGAGTCAGTAGCCATTCCTTCCCCAAGGGATCTTCCCAACCCAGGAATTGAACCCAGGTCTCCCACATTGCAGGTGAATTCTTTACTAGCTGAGCTACCAGTGAAGCCATTATTTTTTAGTTGACTAAAGTGTGTCCTCATACTTTCTCCAAGAAAAATTCATGTACATATTCTGAGTTCTATTAATAGCATGTTCAGTAGAGATTTTCACACTGCCTTTATATTTGAACTAATTTTTTCAGGGCATATAATTTTTGAGTCATATCTTTCCTCAAGGACTTTGGAAGCATTAATTATTTAACTGTTTTGTTTTTCATTGCTTAGCCATTTATCATTGCTATTATTTAGCTTTTTTTCCTCCTCTTTTTTAGTGACTTAAGAGTTTTCAACTGGCTGCTCCAAAGATTCTTTATCTTTTTAAGTCCTGTGATTTTATGAGAATTTCTCCATGAAATTAAAAGATGCTTATTCCTTGGAAGAAAAGCTTTGACAAATCTAGACAGCATATTTGAACTTTTGAACTGTGGTGTTGGAGAAGACTCTTGAGAGTTTTCTCAAGAGATCAAACCAGATCAACTCCTAAAGGAAATCAGTCCTGAATTTTCACTGGAAGGACTGATGCTAAAACTGAAGCTCCAATACTTTGGCCACCTGATGCGAAGAACTGACTTATTGGAAAAGACTCTGATGCTAGAAGAGGCAGGAGGAGAAGGGGATGACAGAGGATGGGATGTTTGGATGACATCATTGACTCAATGGACATAAGTTTGAGCAAGCTCTGGGAGTTAGTGATGAACAGGGCAGCCTAGCGTGCTGCAGTCCATGAGGTCGCAAACAGTCAGACACAACTGAGGAACTGAACTGAACTGAACTGAGACAGAGTATTAAAAAGCAGAGCTATCACTTCGCCAACCAGTATCCATACAGTCAAAGCTATGATTTTTTCCAGTAGTCGTATATGGATGTGAGAGTTGGACCATAAAGAAGGCTGAATGCCTAAAAATTGATGCTTTTAAACTGTGGTGCTGGAGAAGACTCTGAGAGTCCCTTGGACAGCAAGGAGATCAAAGCAGTCAATGCTAAAGAAATCAACCCTGAATATTCATTGGAAGGACTGATGTTGAAGCTGAAGCTCCAGTATTTTGGCCACCTGATGTGAAGAACTGATTCATTAGAAAAGAGTCTGCTTCTGGGAAAGATTAAGGGTAAGAGAAGGGTAAGATAAGGGGGTGACAGAGAATGAGATGGTTGAATGGCATCACCAACTCAATGGACATGGGCAAACTCTAGGAGATAGTAAAAGACAGGGAATCCTGGCATGCTGCAGTCCACAAGGTCACAAAGAGTCAGACATGACTTGCTGAACAACAAGAACACCTCTGCTGTTAATTATAGGACAGTTTGTCTTTTCAGTAGATAAAGCCAAATTTTCTTTAATTATTATAAGGTTTTATATCTATTAATGTTTTTGTCCCTTTATTTGGATTAAATTTTGAAGTCACTAATAATGTATTGTTTTTATATTCCTTTGTTCTCTCTAATCCTCTTTAAACACTTACTTACTTTTATTTCATTAAAAAAGTTGTTCATCCCATTTTGTTTGCTGTTTCTCTATCCTATTCTTCACATTCTTGCTGTTTTCAACAGTGTCGCTTCAAATTTGTGATACTTTCAATTTAATTGGTGTTTTTGTCATAGTTTTTACTTTCTTTTTTACTGACATATTTTATCCACTTTTATTGTGTTGTTATGTTTTCTCTGAACTCTTTGATCTCTAGTCTTTTCATGGAGTTATTTTCATGGAGGTAATTACTTCATTATTATTATTTTTTTAATGTGATAAAGTTTGGTCAAATTTTCCATCTGCTCTGTTACAAAAGTTTTCTTGTGCACATGTTTTCAACTGCTTTCACTTTTACTATTTTTTTTCCTTCTATTTTTCTCCTATAATTATCTTACAGTCTTGCACTTATTTAAGCAACCACCTTTGAATGAGCTTTGTCTTTTCTGGACCAGTTATTTGTACAACATGTGTGTCTGAGAGGGTCAGAGCTCTATCCAGCCTGACAGGAAGCGTCCCTATGATGACACTGTCTGCATGAGTGCTTTTCTCTAGTGTTCTTTTCTCCCCAGTCAAGCCAGGTTGGCACAGCAGAAGATGCCCAGTTTAGAGCCTCTCTCTTTCCTCCTGCCATCCTGATAGACTGCTTCTTGCAAATATGGCTTATCTGTGTGATTCCTCATTTAGCCCGACCTTCTCAGCTTCCCTAGGTTTTTACCAAAAAGAAATGATGGAAAATCTTACTACTGTACCATGGTTTTGTCCCTAATGCTATGCCCATGTTTTCAGAATTCTTTTCTGTCAGCTTTGTCTAAACTCTAAAGCCATAGGCATTGTACCTTTTCCCTTTGAGTACCCCTATGAAACCTGCCCTGTAATCTGGAGACTCTGCTTTATATTGTGGCTTGGGTTATGGATGTTTCTGAATTTTTATCAAAAAAGCAGAAATTATCTTTCTTGTTTTCTCTTTGAAGATGCATTGAGAAGAGAAGGGGGCCCCATCAAATCAGAATTGTTCTCAGACTTGTAGGTTTGACTATCCAGACTCTGGGATGGTTTCAATTGTCCTTGCCTCTAGCTCTGGTACTCACAGTTTGTATAATTCCCTTTTTGAGTGTGGGCAGGACCAGTGACTTGCTTCTTACGAACAGAATTTTGCAAAGACAATAAGATATTTTCAAGATTATTTTGCATAAGATCATACACTGTCATTCTGGGAGACCCTTGCTTTGTTTGATGTAGCAAGAGGCCATGTGGTTGAGTCCCATGTGTCAAGGAACTGTGAATGGCTTCTGGACAAAAACCATTTAGGAATTGGGAGCAGACTTGGATCAACAGCTGGCAAGAAACAGAGGCCCTCAATCCTCTAGCCTTAAGGGCCTGAATCCTGTCAACCACCATGTGAACTTGGAAGGGGCTCTTTCCCCAGTCAAACTTTGAGATGAGACCACAGCCCCAATAAATTGCTTAATTGCAGGCTTCCAGAGGATCCAGACAATAAGTATCTGGATTTTTGACCCACAGGAACTGTGAAATAATAAATGTGTTTTATGATGTTGTCACACATCAATAGATAACTAGTACAGCATTTTGGAGCTATATTGGAAACAAATCATGGTTCTGTAGGTTCTGGAAGGACACCTCCATGTCTTAAGTGTTGAAGAACATTGGTTTTGCAATCAAATGGATTTGTGTTAAAGTATCAGGTCCAGCTTGGGTCATGTGGTTCTCAGATCACTAAGTTGCCATGTAGCGTAGGATGAGTTGTTTAATCTGAGGGTGTTTAATTATTTTCCTCACTTTTATAATACAAGTGTTAATTAGACTTACATCCTAGCACTGAAAATGTGGCTTAACAAGAATAATAAAATAAAATGCTTTATGTAATCCCTGATAGAAAATAAGTGCTTACTGATAATCAAGCTTACTGTCCCAGAAGTGCTGTGCGATGCAGGTTCCTGGTTACAGAACCACCAGTCATTTCATCCTTCTGAGCCCATTTTCTCATCTGAAATTCATAGTTATTGCATCTGCCTATGTCATAAGTTTCTAAGGAATAGGTGTATATCAAATGCATTGTGAGCAGTAACAGGGTACATAGATATGAGCATTTTTACTGCTAATAAAATACCATATTATAAAAATATAATTAAAATCTTGGAGGAAGCCTTTAGAATGAACATTCATGGCTGAACCAGGAGGGTGGCTAACTCTGACCACTCCAGAGGTGACCTGGCCATGGCATGCTGGTTAAAAGCTTGGGCTCCAGAGAAGGGTTACCTGGGTTTAAAACTCCTGGGAAGCTATCTGCTTCTCTGTGCCTCAATCTCATCAGGTATAAAATGAGGGAAACAGTCACCACTCTCCTCAGAGTAGTTTTGAGCATTAAATGTAATGATGTGGTTGTTGTTCAGTTGTCCAGTCATGTCTGACTCTTTGCAATCCCATGGACTGCAGCATGCCAGACCTCCCAGTTCCTCACCATCTCCTAGAGTTTGCCCAAGTTCATGTCCATTGCATCAGTGATGCCATCCAGCCATCTCATCCTCTGATGCCCTCTTCTCCTGACCTCAATCTTTCCCAGAATCAGGGATTTTTCCAATGAGTTGGCTGTTTGCATCAGGTGACCAAAATCCTGGAGCTTCAGCTTCAACATCAGTCCTTCCAGTGAGTATTCGGGGTTGTTTTCCCTTAAGATTGACTGGTTTGATCTCCCTGCTGTCCGAGGGGCTCTCAGGAGTATTCCCTAGCACCGCAGTTTGAAGGCATCAATTCTTTGGTGCTCTGTCTTCTTACGGTCCAGGTCTGACAACAATACATGACCACTGAGAAGACTATAGCCTTGACTATACAGACCTTTGTTGGCAGAGTGATATTTCTGCTTTTCAACACACTGTCTATGTTTATCATACCTTTCCTGCTAAGAATAGTCATCTTCTGATTTCATGGCTGCAGTCACATTCACAGTGATTTTAGTGATTTTCCAGGAAGAGGAAATCTGTCAATGTTTCCACCTTTTCCCCTTCTATTTGCCATGAAGTAATGGGGCCGGATGCCATGATCAGGATGGGGAACACGTGTACACCCATGGCAGATTCATGTTGACGTATGGCAAAACCAGTACAATATTGTAAAGTAATTAGCCTCCAATTAAAATAAATAAATTTAATTTTTAGAAAAAGATTTTTTAATATTTAGTTTTAAGCCAGCTTTTTCATTAAATGTGATGATACATTTGAGCAATATGAACTCTTTTTCTTTTTTAAAAATTTATTGAAATATAGTTGAATTACAATGTTGTGTTAATTACTGCTAAACAGCAAAATGGCTCAGTTATACATACATATATTCTTTTTCATATTCTTTTCCATTATGGTTTATCACAGAATATTGAATATAGTTCCCTGTGTTATACAGTAGGGACTTGTTGTTTACACACTCTATATATACAAGTTTGTATCTGTTAATTCCTAGTAACTCAGCTGGGAAAGAATCTGCCTGCAATGCAGGAGACTTCAGTTCGATTCCTGGGCTGGGAAGATCCCCTGGAGAAGGGAATGGCTACCCACTCCACTATTCTGGCCTGGAGAGTTCCACGGACTGTATAGTCCATGGGATCTCGAAGAGTTGGACACGACTGAGTGACTTTCACTCTCACTCTCACTTTCAATCCCACATCTTAGCAAAACATCAATATCAGTGCTCAGTAAACATCAACTGAAATTATTCTTTTCTCAGACCATTGTATCATTAGGAAATGGAAGATGTTAATCTTGGTTACTATTTCCTTCATTTTTACATTTTTGGATGGGGAATGAAGTTTGGGTTTTTTCCCAGTTCAGCCATCTGGCAGTTCCTGTTTGTCTCCCTATGAGGATTTTGCAATAACTGATTAAAGGGAGGACTGATTTTGACCAAATCAAGTATTATAAAGAACATCAAGAAACTACTTAAATTCAATTTATGATTTCATCTGCTTTCTTGAAGTAAATGATAGCTAATAAAGGATTTAAAATTGGTATGAGAAAGAAATTATGAAGATAAATGTTGGCTGCAGCTAAAAATATATAAATTCATTGTCTTAGGACAAAACAGAATAAATTTCCCCAAATATTTCTATTGCATGACAGCACTTATTTTATTGAAAGTATAGAATAATGCGATGTTTTACCTCATTGAAAACATATTCCTTTTGAAAGATGATTTCCTCATTATCTTCAGAGGCTCTGGAATCTGCTCTTAGATTCAGAATTCAACTCTGAGTGACAAGAGAATAAAACCTTTATAACTTTTCTTTCTAAAGTGTGGAGTATCAAAGTCTGAATGTCACCTTTAAAGCAATTTATTATTACAGCATCTCACACTGTATATAATGTACTTAGTTAATGATTTTTCAGTAAATTTAATACATTTTTTTAAATTTTCTTTCATAAATTACCATTTTATCTTTCAGTTTTCATGTAATTACAATCAGGTCAATTTATTTTGGACTAGAAGTATAGAATCTTAAAACAACTGGGCACCTACTAGTATATCACATTGAATTCTATAACAGCCCTATGAGTTAGGTGTGATTTTCCCTCTCTAATAATATGAGGAAGCTGAGGCACAAACAGGTTATCCAGCATCCTGGTGCTAGTTTGAGCAAGCTTCAGGAGATGGTGAAGGATAGGGAAGCCTGGTGTTTTGCAGTCCATAGGGTTGCAAAGAGTTGGAAACGACTGAGTGAGTGAACAACAACAACAACCCAAATTCTAAGCCTTTGTTCTTTGTACCATAGAAGCCACTTGCATGCTGTTGAAGGACTTCTAGTGACATCCCATCCCCATTACTATAGCACAAATGAAAAAAAAAAAAAAAAAGATGAAATAACCCCCAAGACTATAGGAAGTGAAGTGACCTGTTTTGGGTTCCACTGTGAGCTGGGAATCATGGATTGAGGCATGTTTGGGGGCACACAAACCTGGGTTGTCTTTCCTCTGCCATGCACGAGAGACATGAATTTACAAAATGTATTTCATCCCTTTGAGTTCCAGTTTTCATACTTGTAAAATGAAAATAAACTTACACCATAAGGATGTTCTGAGGGTTGTGAAAGTTGCTCAGCTGTGTGCGACTCTTCACAAACACTGGAGGGGGTAGCAATTTCCTTCTCCAGGGATCTTCCCAACCCAGGGATCAAAACCAGGTCTTCCACTTTTCAGCGGATTCTTTACCAGCAGAACCACCAGGGAAGCCCACGGTTCTGAGGGTTAAAGGAGTTTTTTATATGTATTGTAGAATGCTTTAGCACTAGTACCTGGCCTATGCTGCTGCTGCTGCTGCTAAGTCGCTTCAGTCGTGTCCAACTCTGTGCGACCCCACAGACGGCAGCCCACCAGGCTCCCCCGTCCCTGGGATTCAATCATAAATTAGAGGTATTTGTTTTCAGTAACAACAGGAAATGGGATCTAGCCCCCTGAGTTCTGACTTGTTCTACTTTGTTATCACTCTAGTCTAATTATATAAACATACCAACTTCCTAACTGGTATACTTTATCCTATGTATTTATTTCTTTATGGAGTTGTTGAAACGTATCAGCCTTGGCTGAAACGTATCAGCTTTGGCTTAGGTAACATTATCTCGCAGAGAGAATATGTTTGTATATATTCTTCATGGACTGTGCACTCAGATACACTGGTGCTGCTATTTCTTGGCACTGGCCACTCACTTCCCAGGCCTTTATTCTCCAGGCAAGAATACTGGAGTGGGTTGCCATTTCCTTCTCCACTGGGATCTTCCTGACCCAGGGATTGAACCCTAGTCTCCTGCATTGCAGGCAGACGCTTTAACCTCTGAGCCACCAGGGAAGCTCTTTGAGAAATTAGAGTTGCACTTTTGCTCTCTGCAGCCCCTAAGGCCCCATCTTGCTATTCCTGCTGACGAGTCTGCTGTGACAGTCCCATTCATTACCAATTCCCTGGGCTCTCTGGAAATCAGGGCCCTGCTAAATTACCTGGATCCCAGCTGCCCAAGCCCTCCCCTTTTCCAGCAACCACTGCCCCCACCACTCTCTGACCTTGTCCACTGCTGCTTCTCTGTCTTTTTCTCTGTGAGTGAAGCTCAGAATGTGGATCATTTTGTACTAATCATTTATTTAATATGCCTGAATTTGTCAGTGGGCTTACAACTGCACCGTTCTTGCCTTCTCTGCTGGGGCAAGTATACAAAAAAGCCTTTATTATTCTCTTAATCCCTTTAGTGGTTTTGTTTTTTTCTTATCTTATCTTCCTCTTAAGCTTTCACTGACACAGCAGATTCTTACCTTGCTTCCTTCTGTTTTCCTAAGTACAAATGTTTGTTTAACCCCTTGCTATCAGATGCTTTATTTATAAAGCCATTTAAGTCTTTACTACTCTTCTCATGCTCCTACTTTCCTTCATCTGACATTAATTTTAGAAGAACTTTTTAAATTTTTTTTTTTACTTTACAATATTTATTGGTTTTGTCATACATCAACTTGAATCCACCACACTTAAAAAGGCGACAGAGTCAGGAAACTAAGACGAGAACATGGAAGCTGCTTCTCGTAGCTTGATATATACATATATTCTATATCTAAGTCATCTACATCTATTCTGTGTCTATATCATACATCCATTTTTTAATCAACTATATGTATACTATATCTGTATCATCTCCATCTCTTCTACATCTATTTGAACTACATCTTTTCTATGTTTCTATTATTTCCATCTATTCTATATCTATATCAAGTACACTTATTCTACTGTTAGCACAAGTTCCTGTGCATGCACACTGAGGTCAAACAAACTGAAACATCTGAGTCTGAAGCAGAGAAAGGTTTGGTGCAGGGCTATGCAAGGAGACAGGTGGCTCACACCCTAAAAGCCCAAACACCCTTAAGAGTTTAGCAAAGCACTTTTAAAAGCCAGGTGAGAGGTGAGGGTTGCAAGAGTGATCTGCTGGTTTGGGGACGGAACAGGGTGTTGTCATGGGGGTTAACATTATCAGTCCTTAGGCTCCAGGAGGCCTGAGGCTGTGTGCTCTTAGTTGTCAAGTAGTTAATGTCTTCTATTCTGTGGAGGGATTTTCACATCTGCAAAACAACTCAGGAAATGTGCATCAAATCTAGGTACTTAAGAAAGGAGATACAGCACAAGGCCTCAGGGAAGGCTTGTCTGAAGAAGGGCCCCTAGAGTCCTACTCAGTTGCACTGTATCTATACCATCTATTAATAAGTCTATTCTATATCTGTATCATCTAAGTCATGCTCTGTGTGTGGGTTGGAAAAGGATTTCCAGAAATGAGACAGAATGAGAGGGAAATAAAGTTTATTTGAATGGGAGATGCTGTTAGAAGAGCAGGCCAGCTCAAGGGAGAAGCAACATTGAAAAGGGGTCTTCAGTCCACTTTTATACCCAGGGTACAATAGTGGGATAGGGATCTTGCCAGTCATTTGCTGATTGGATGAGGCATATACACTCAGTGGGGGGAAGAGTAAGGCAAATACCTTCTCCCTATGGGATAGGAGGGGAGACAGGTTATACTTCTCAGGAGGACCTGAAATCCATTAATAGTTACAACATAGGGGAGGGAAGGACAATAAGCGTCAGGTTTTTCTGTTCCTGCATTCCAAGACCCTCCTTGGTTTCATCTGCTCTTTCGTCCTTGGGTCACCACGTTCCCCCCTCTCTTTACTTCTAGGACCAATTTTTGGCCCCTGTTGATACTCTGCTCATGTCTAACTACCTATTTCCCTTCGCAGGCATTTGGGAACTCAGTCTCAAAGGAAAAGGGGTGATGACCACTTTGGTTTCTTCAGGCTCTAGGGGCCTCATGGGGCTCTGGGTTCTCATTGCCTGCTCTCTGTCAGGGTGCATTTATGGAGGGAGAGGAGACTCCATGGAATAATAAGGCGGCTTGTTTCAGCATTGTCTGGGTGTTGGTGGGGAATATTCTTGTCAAACTATCACTTGGAGATTTGTTGTAGTCTAGAAGAAACCAACTCAATAAGAAATTTAAAGATATATGGCCCAAAGATTAACAGAGGTAGAAAAGCTGCTCAGGGGTTGGCCAGGAGAACCAGGACCAGATTGGTTTGTGACATTAGTGCTTCTCTGGGTAGAGAAGATGCAGGAATTTGTGCTCAGAAAAACCTTTACCTGAAAGCATCTGACTCTCTGAAGGCCGGTTCTTCTGGGTTTTTCCCAGAGCACAGAGTGCCTTATTTCTGATCTCCACCCTGAACTCCTTTCAAGGGGTGTTGAAGGTCAACAGCTTGGAATGGTCATGATGTAATTAATCTTCGTAGAGATAACTGGCAAGCACCAACTTCCAGTCAGCAGGGTCCCTTCATAGCCACATATTTGACCATGTTTGGGGGGCATTTCATGGCCATTGTGTCCCACAGTGCTGGGAAGGCTCATTCCCAGGTCTCGGGAAGATCCCATTGGGAGGCCACTCAGTGTGCTGTTATTGGACCAGGGCTTGCGAGTAGCAAAAGTCCCTGGACCATACCTGTCTTACTAGCTTCTTGGTCCAGGAAAATATTCCCTCTGTTGCTTCTTCCCATATCCTGAGTTACATTATTGTAATCATTGTTCTCGTATGGAACTGCATATCAGCATTTTATCACAGGTTCAGGCACGCATTTAGTAACGTAAGAAACACTTCTGAAACAAGTGACAGACAAAATAATATAGCTAGCAAGTATTAGTAATGTTGTAAGCAAGAATTTAAGTCAAGAACTTTCATTAAGTATAGCCCAGTATACCCCAGGTCATCTGACTTTGTTAAATGATTATAACCAGGTGTTAATCTCCTGGTGTATCCCATGGAGCCTCTGACTTTTACCCAAAGATTAGTTATTGAGATAAGCTTTAGAAACAAACTTAGAATGTCTTTTTAAATAACTTAACTAATTAAATCTTTAGCAATATAACATAACAACAAGGAACTATCTCAGAAATGAGTCATAGTAAACCAGCAAAAATAGAACTTAATATTAAGTGAAATATAATTTTTTGTCATTGTAAGAGCATTAACCCTGTAGCCAGGGAAGGCTTTAACCCATCAGATAAAATTGAAGTTTGTCAGGGAGCAAGGAAAAACCAAGAGGCCACCTTGGATTTCCCACAGCCCTGACTCTTTGAGTTACAGCTATTTTTCACCAATTTTTAATTCCCCAATTTAGGAGTAGACTGTTGCCATGTTTTAAGGACATCAGGATAGCAAAAGTCTAACAGTGAGGCCTTATTTTTTGTAGAAGCAGAATGAGCTTTGTCTATATGTACCATAATTCTAAATCATGCTTATTTACTTTATCAAAGTAACAAAACACTTAAAGGCAAAGAAATTCATAATTCATTATCAAAAGCTGCATTCTAAGAAAACGTTGTTCTCTTAACATAGAGAATAGACTAAATTTCAGTCTGTTACCAGTTTACCAGATAAAAACAAACAGAATTTTTATTTACTAGTTAATCTTAGAAAATTCTTTCCCATAAATCCTGAAGCAGCAGTATTCCTGCAAAGTCATCAGAGTGAAATCATAGAAGGCATGTTTTAAACTTGATTAAACTGTAATTGACAAAGTAACCTGGTCATTGCTGTGACTAGTAACACTTTAACATGATAACTAGAATTATAATTGACAACATTTTACCAGGACATATAAGATTTTTATGAATTTCACATAATTTCTAGGATATCTATATTAGTAACATCAAACATAAAATATAAACTGTTAAGATTTATCACCCCTTCAACAGTACTTCCCATGTACTTTAACATGTCCAATGAACCCAGGTAGTTTAATAGCTGTTTGGGGTGTCTCAGGGGCCCTCTGAAGCATCCCAAAGTTAGCTAGAAGTTAAGTCATTTAGGAAGTTTTGTTGATAAATATCGAAAGTGTTTATAACAGTCAGATAGAATCTTATAGATCACTGTGAAACAATATATTCACTTAGCCAAAGTATTAAAGAAGATTTCAAAGGTAAACATAGACCATATCACTTCAGAGGTAAAGAAATTTAAAATCTATTATCAAAGGCAATTCAACATCTCAAGAAAATGTGTATTTATGCACAAAACCCTTCCCTTGGTGTCCACTTTCCATAAAACATTCTTATCACTATCTGTACCCATTACTTTGTTTCCCATCCTGAAACAGCCACTTATAAGTCAGACCTACTTTCTTTTCCCTTTACAAAATGTAATTTCACTCCTCATACCCTCTTTACTGAAAATACACATCCTACTTTCCTTAGACAACCAAGAACTGAGCTTTACACTAGCATTCTATAGAGTGAAAGTGAACATATATACCAGTGATAATTTCTTTAAAAAATTTCTGGAAAACATCTCAGGATAGCACCAAACATTCATTAATAGTCCAAAATCTCTAGTTTCTCTGTAACAGGAAGTTAGTGTTCAGTAATGAATGTTTCAGAATCTTATCTTATTTGGAAAATGACCTAATTATTCAGTAACTTCCATCACTTACTTTAGCACAACCCTAGAAATTCAGGTTACCAAAATCTGGAGAGACAATTTTAGACAGACATTTCTAAAGTATAATTATTCTTAATAGTTGATCTAAAAGCTCATATCTCATTTACATTTTTTAGGAGTATTTTTCTTTTTCTATAGGTACTTTCCTTGCTAAAAAACTTGTAACAGATATAACAATATTTAACTTATAAGAAACCAAAGCATAATAAAAATATTATGCTTAATGTTAATGATACTTAGACATGTCTATATAATAAGATTAGCAAAAAAACATTAATACTAAATACTTAATGTTGAATATTTCCCAGTTCACATGAATCTGAAATTCATTTAAGTTAATTTCTCTTGTATTTAGAATTGTCTGATTTCTAAGTGCTTACTTTTCTTTAGGTCAATTAAATTAGAACTCAGTTACAACTTCAGCGATATTATTAAAAAATAAAATAAAAAAGACACACACTGAGACATACATAAATCCAGAGAGACAGAGATCTCATAGTTTTTTGCTTGAGATTTAAAATGTCTCTTTCACAGACACCCACACACCTCCCCTTCCTTTTTTTTGTTTGGCTTACAGTTCTAATTTGGCCAGGGTTGGGGTCTCAGTCAAAGTTGGTTGTGTGTTGCAAGGGCATTGAAGGGATTAACTTCAAGCTTTTCTCTCAGTTTAATTCAGTCACTCAGTCATGTCCGACTCTTTGCGACCCCATGAATCACAGCACACCAGGCCTCCCTGTTCATCACCAACTCCCGGAGTTCACTCAGATTCACGTCCATCAAGTCAGTGATGCCATCCAGCCATCTCATCCTCGGTCGTCCCCTTCTCCTCCTGCCCCCAATCCCTCCCAGCATCAGAGTCTTTACAATGAGTCAACTCTTCGCATCAGGTGGCCAAAGTACTGGAGTTTCAGCTTTAGCATCATTCCTTCCAAAGAAATCCCAGGGCTGATCTCCTTTAGGATGGACTGGTTCCTTGCAGTCCAAGGGACTCTCAAGACTCTTCTCCAACACCACAGTTCAAAAGCATCAATTCTTCGGCACTCAGCCTTCTTCACAGTCCAACTCTCACATCCATACATGACCACGGGAAAAACCATAGCCTTGACTAGACAGACCTTAGTCGGCAAAGCAATGTCTCTACTTTTGAATGTACTATCTAGGTTGGTCATAACTTTCCTTCCAAGGAGTAAGCGTCTTTTAATTTCATGGCTGCAATCACCATCTGCAGTGATTTTGGAGGCCCCCAAAAATAAAGTCTGACACTGTTTCCACTGTTTCCCCATCTATTTCCCATGAAGTGATGGGACTGGATGCTATGATCTTCATTTTCTGAATGTTGAGCTTTAAGCCAACTTTTTCACTCTCCTCTTTCACTTTCATCGAGAGGTTTTTTAGTTCCTCTTCACTTTCTGCCATAAGGGTGGTGTCATCGGCATATCTGAGGTTATTGATATTTCTCCCGGCAATCTTGATTCCAGCTTGTGTTTCTTCCAGTCCACCGTTTCTCATGATGTACCCTGCACATAAGTTAAATAAGCAGGATGACGATATACAGCCTTGACGTACTCCTTTTCCTATTTGGAACCAGTCTGTTGTTCCATGTCCAGTTCTAACTGTTGCTTCCTGACCTGCATACAGATTTCTCAAGAGGCAGGTCAGGTGATCTGGTATTCCCATCTCTCTCAGAATTTTCCACAGTTTATTGTGATCCACACAGTCAAAGGCTTTGACATAGTCAATAAAGCAGAAATAGATGTTTTTCTGGAACTCTCTTGCTTTTTCCATGATCCAGCAGATATTGGTAATTTGATCTCTGGTTCCTCTGCCTTTAATAAAACCAGCTTGAACATCAGGAAGTTCACAGTTCACGTATTGCTGAAGCCTGGCTTAGAGAATTTTGAACATTACTTTACTAGTTTTCTTTAATTGCATATGCAAAAAGAATTGGCTTTGCAATTTCCAAGAAAATATAATTTTCATTTTAACCAAATTTTTCCAAAATCTAAAGAATATCGTTGCCATCCTGTCAAAAAGTCATATCTCCTTTCTGTAGTCATAGTTTTATAGCTAAAATATAGACCAAATAATGCTCAAATTGACTCTGATATCAGGTGATAGCTGATAAAAATCTTGGATTGTCCCTCTGGTGGGAAGTGAGGTCTTTGTCCCATCAAAAGAATCTGAAGGGTTAAGGGAGTTTGCAGGAGTGGGGGAAGCTTGGTCCTTCTCTACCCTGAGAAACAGGAGTAGTTAGAAGGGAATTCTTTAGGATGTTCAGAAGTGGGGAAAGCTTGATTCCCTCCACACCCATCAGATAAGCATAGTTAGAACATCCTTTAGAATGTTAGGAGAGTTTTTAATCCTTCAGGCTTTTGAATATAGGAGAAAGACCTGGACCAAAGGGAACCTCAGAATCCTTTCCTAGAAATCATGTGGATATGAAAGGTCAAGTAGGGGTCATCTAGGAAATCTGATTGGGACAAGGCAATGGCACCCCACTCCAGTACTCTTGCCTGGAAAATCCCATGGAAGGAGGAGCCTGGTAGGCTGCAGTCCATGGGGTCTCAAAGAGTCAGAAACGACTGAGGGACTTCACTTTCACTTTCATGCGTTGGAGAAGGAAATGGCAACCCACTCCAGTATTCTTGCCTGGAGAATGCCAGGGATGGGGGAGCCTGGTGGGCTGCTGACTCTGGGGTCGCACAGAGTCAGACATGACTGAAGTGACTTAGCAGCAGCAGTGGTAGCATCAGGAAATCTGATGGAGACAGTCAGAGGCGATCAGGAGGTAAGGAAGCAACAGAAAGACACATGAGGCATGAGTCCCTGAAATCTGGATTCTAGCTGAGGGCCATGAAGCACTGAATGTAAGGAAACTCTGAGTCCTTTCTCTGCTTTCAGAAAAAGCTAGTGTGCCATTCAGAGGCCATTTTTGGGGGGGGGTCCTCTAGTTTGTGTCGAGGCCAGGCCTTTTACAAGGTCAAAATTTTCCCATTTCTGAGAATGTAGCCAAGGGATGAGTCTGAGAGAGGCTCTCAGGACATACCAGAACCCATTTTTAGCCTACCTGCCACAGAATGGGGGTACTGAGAGTCACTGGCTGACAGAAAGGCGTCCCTTTGTCCCAGTGGTCTCTCCGTGCCACTAATGGCATAAAAATGGCTGACCTTTCCAACAGTCATGTCCGACAGTGAGAGGTGACCCCTGAGAACCGTGCAGCTAAGGCAGCATGTGACCTGGACAGAGAAAGACAGAGATTCCCAGGAGCACCAGGGTGACTCACTGTTTGGAGATTCCCTGAAATATGGAATGCACTCTTGGGATGGCTCAGAGGCAACACCTAGGCTCCTGTAAATCAATCCAGACTGAAAGGGAAAGAAGTGAAGTGACAGGGAAGAAGGCTGGGGAATCTGCCTTACAAGCCTATTGAGGGGGCAGTGCCCAGGGGACAATGGTCTTTGTTTTGCTTCAGCCATTATGTGCCTGACATGGTGCATGGAAGTTGTCTTGCTGGGGGTGGATGCCCTTGTGGCCTGATCCATTCCACCTTCCCCTTATCCTCACATGAGAGTCTTCACGTGGCAGGTGTCTAATGGCTTTTAAGTGCCTGACCCATGCCAACATATTGGTTGACTTAATCCTCAGTTGGAAAGAAGACAAAGGAGAGACCCTCATCCATTCTGGCGGCAGCTACTGGGGCGCAGTGAGCAGTGAAGCCTTTGAAATATACCAGAGGATAACCCTGGCCAGAGTTCCTCAGTTTCTCCCCCAACACTTGCCTGTTTGCAGAAGGTTCCTTTTAGAAAGAAGAAATGAGGAGGTGGGGAAGAGGCCCCAAGTCCCCATATGGGCCACCAAAAATGTCGTGGTCCTGGCATGGGTAGGAAAAGAATTTCCAGACATGAGACAGAATGAGAGGAAAATAAAGTTTATTAGAATGGGAGATGCTGTTAGAAGAGCTGGCCAACTCAAGGGAGAAGTGACATTGAACAGGGGTCCTCAGTCCACTTTTAGACCCAGCGTACAAAGAGTGGGATAGGGGTCTTGCCAGTCATTTGCTGATTGGATGAGGCACATATACTCGGTGGGAGAAAGAATAAGGCAAACACCTTCTCCCTATGGGATAGGAAGCGAGACAGGTTACGCTGCTCAGGAGGACCTGAAATCCATTAATAGTTACAACATAAGGGAGGGAAGGACAATAAGGGTCGGGTTTTTCTGTTCCTGCATTCCAAGACCCTCCTTGGTTTTATCTGCTCTTTCAATCTTGAGTCACCACAGTTCCCACTCTGGCTACCAATTGCATTGCGATTGTTTTCCTCTAGGGAGAAGGACTATTACTTACTGACCACTTGCTATTAGACTAGCTTGTTCTTTCTTGTTTATTGCCTCAAACTTCATATCATTTAGAAGTGGACATAATGGTCCTTTATAGATGGGGAAACTGAGGCTCAGAGAAGTGAAGAAATTGAGAGAACTCAACCATAGAAATGAGAGTGTGACAAATTGAATCAGATAATTAAGGATATGATTTTGTTCAGGCTATTGCAACAAGGACAACATTCACTAATGAAGAGCATCTCATAAAAAGGAAGAGAATCTGGGTTTTATAGAGCAGATAAATAAGAAAGTAATCTACAAGTCTTATGGGAGTCAGGAGAAAGGATGGAAATGGATCTTGGAGTATACAAAGGAAGGATGAGGGGGCAGGTTTCTTTTTTGTTTGGTTGGTTGGTTTTGGAGTTTGGGCTTTTGACATTCATTTTTATTTTGTTGAAATATAGCTGATTTACAGGCTGTGTTATTTTCTGGTGTACAGCAAAGTGATTCAGTTATACACACACACATATACATAACTGAATATTTTTTCAAATTCTTTTCTATTATAGGCTACCACAAGGTATTGAATATAGTTCCCTGTGCTACACAGTAGGACCTTGTTTATTTTATATACAGTAGTGTAGGGATTTCTTAACTACTGCAACTTTCTGACAACACAAGTTTCAGAAAATAATTCAACATTGTTAGAACCCTTTTTCCCAGACAGGCATCATTCATTGCTGAACAACTCAGAGGTAATTATAAACCTCTTGAGAGGGAAAAGTAGGATCTAAGAAACAGTCTTCCAGGTGTTGCAGAAAGGTAGTTGTTAGAGAAAACACTGACTGAGACTGCCCACCCTGGCCAGCCAGGACAGTAACCATTTGCATGAGTTATTTTATGACAAGAGGTCCTGGTAAGGAACATGGAACTAACAAGCCACTAGCAATGAGTAATAGAAGAACCTGGGAAAGGTCAAAAGGAAGCACAAATTCATTTCCAAGTGTTAGACAAGAATCAACTCTCAAGGTCCCTCTTCCAGCAATACAAGGGTTCTTGTTAATGCTATTCCTGTAAAACCAGTTGAACCATCTGTTGAGAAGTGGTAGCAAAGATCAGTTATTTTAGAGTACTGGAGATCAGGCATCTTGAAAGAGGGATGTCTAAAGTTAAAAAGGTAAATATTAGCATTGAATGTTATATTAAGGTAAAGAGCCAGAAGCTGAGTTCTGAGGGCAGCTAGTCCAATGGACTCCAAGAGGTTGGAGAAGGTTGTTTGGCAGTACTCTATTTCTTCAGATTCTCCAGTCTGGATGTTGCTGTTCTTGGTGATGTTGTCCACTGTCTTGGTTACATCTTGTAAAAGAGCATGTGTGACCTGAACATTTCACTGGACTCATTTAGTGATCCAAACACAGCTTGCCCAGGGAGAATTCTGCTGCAGTGGTGAGCCCTTGGAAGTTTATGGCAAGCTGTTGGGCTTCAGCTTGCAGGGCCTCTTCAGATCTTGGGAAATGGGACCAGCTACAAGACAATCTAGTATCTTAATAGGGAGCTAGGCAGTCAGGTTTCAGTTCTAGAAGTTCAGTTCAATTCAGTTGAGTTCAGTTCAGTCACTCAGTCATGTCCGACTCTGCGACCCCATGAATCACAGCACACCAGGCCTCCCTGTCCATCACCAACTCCCAGAGTTCACTCAAATTCACATCCATCGAGTCGGTGATGCCATCCAGCCATCTCATCCTCTGTCGTCCCCTTCTTCTCCTGCCCCCAATCCCTCCCAGCATCAGACTCTTTTCCAATGAGTCAGTTCTTCGCATGAGGTGGCCAAAGTACTGGAGCTTCAGCGTTAGCATCATTCCTTCCAAAGAATACTCAGGGCTGATCTCCTTCAGAATGGACTGGTTGGATCTTCTTGCAGTCCAAGGGACTCTTAAGAGTCTTCTCCAACACCACAGTTCAAAAGCATCAATTTTTCAGTGCTCAGCTTTCTTCCCAGTCCAACTCTCGCATCCATACATGACCACTGGAAAAACCATAGCCTTGATTAGACAGACCTTTGCTGGCAAAGTAATGTGTCTGCTTTTCAATATGCTATCTAGGTTGCTAGATTTAAAGTAAAGAAATAAAATTGCAACAAAGTTAAAATTTTTTTAAATACTGAAAATATGACTAATACTACCTTGCTGTTATCTAATATAAGGCAATGAAGAACCAGGAATCTGATAAATAGAAACATACTACAGATAGCAAGGGCACCAACAGATCTCTAGGAACTTCCTCTATGACATACAACTTAAAATATTTGTATTAATAACATCACCAATACAAATTTACCTAGGGAAGGCTTAGCATCTCTTCTGATTTGACAACTGTTTGCTTTTCATCAATAGTAATATAGGAAAAAATTTTTATTATTTCTAGCACCTCTCTTCTCACAAGGTGAAAGAACAAGTTCTCTGTGAGTTTCTAGGGGCCCTCTGGGAAATCTCAAAGACAGTTTTAGGTGTAAATATATCATTTATAACTGGATTTTGGAAATACAAAAATCAAAAGTTGCTATGAGATTTGAACATCTAAGATAGAATTGGATCATGAGTGCCTGAGACATTTTGCTTCTTGTTTCAAAGTGACAATGAAGCATTCAAAAATAAACTCTGAAGGTAACATGCTTTTTCCTAAGTGATAAGCTTTTATTTTCTTAAATCACCAAAGATACGTTAAAATCAACATTAAACCATAGAAGGTTATTCTGTTAAGACACAACTTCTGTGAACTAAAACATTATGCAGAAGGCAAAGAACAATATTTTAAAACTTCATGCTAAGTGGACCAAGAAAATTTTGCCATTTTAACAGAAATAAAAACAATCACAATTTTGCATCAGCATGATATTTGACACTAGGGCATATCTGGAGGCTCAGATGGTATAGAATCTGCCCTCAGTGCAGGATACTGGGGTTTGATTCCTGATTCAGGAAGATCAGGATCCTTTCTCCTGATCCTGGAGAAGGAAATGGCAACTGCCTCCAGTATTCTGGAAATCCCAGGGGCAGAGGAGCCTGGCAGGTTACAGGCCTTGGGGTCGCAAGAGTCAAACATGACTTAGCAACTAAACCACCACCAATATTTGACACTAAAAGCCCTTTTTGAAATCTTATAAAGAAACCTATCAAACCTGAGCTAGCACTGACCACAACAAATACAATTTCCTTTTCACAAACTTTCTATTAGGTTTTACATCCATTTAGGTTTGGCCTTCCTCTTTTCTCTTTCTCATTCTGCAGCAGCCAGTCAGTATAGTTTAGAACCAAACCACTCTCTTGCTTCATTAACAAAAGCACATCCTGCCTACCTTGCATACAGAGTTGGTCCTCTCTGGCATCTCCTTCACATATATTGATTATAACTTTTAACCACAGTAACTTCTATTCTGCAGAGAAAATAAAGAGGCTGATAACTGAACGATCTGCCATACACCAGCATTTTGCAGCAGATTAGCAGAGTTTACAACTTCCTATAACCATGCTGCTAGGTCGCTTCAGTCGTGTCCGACTCTGTGCGACCCCAAGGACGGCAGCCCACCAGGCTCCCCCGTCCCTGGGATTCTCCAGGCAAGAACACTGGAGTGGGTTGCCATTTCCTTCTCCACCTATAACCATACATGTCCCTTACAATACAGTGTCTCAAAGTGACAAAAATTAAACATGCTCATTAACAACCCAAAAGAGAAAGCCTCTCAGCAGCATATAAAAATAAGAGGCAAGTGTATTCAAACCTTAAATTATAATTAGTAATTAATGTTTTAATACTCTATCTTACTTGGAGTTGATGCCTGTATTCAATGAATACCCATTAATTACTCAATTTAGTAGAAGTCTAAAGTTTTAAGTTGCCTAATATTCTGGGAAATTACCTTCAAGCTTACATACTACAAAACATAATTACTGTTGAAATAAACCTTTCAGAATAGTGATTCAATTTGGTGAAATGTAAATTTATGTCTTTCATAATCTTAAACATTAAGTAAAAGTAATGTTAACTATCTAATAAGTGAACATGTATATGTTTAGAAAACCCATAAAGTACAACAAAATATATGCTATTTTTATACTTACTGTCAATAACTCAGAAAAACAGCCGTTTTTATTAAAACAAAATTATACAAGTCTTCTTTGTGAAAGATTTACCTAAATTATGTTAACTTGAATTCTGAGTTTGTTTACGTAGGAGTATATCTTTTTCACATTGAAAATATTTGGGATTTCAGTTCAGTTCAGTCGCTCAGTCATGTCTGACTCTTTGTGACCCCATAAACCGCAGCACGTCAGGCCTCCCTGTCCATCACCAACTCCTGGAGTCCACCCAAACCCATGTCTATCGAGTCGGTGATGCCATCCAACCATCTCATCCTCTGTCGTCCCTTTCTCCTCTTGCCCTCAATCTTTCCCAGCGTCAGGGTCCTTTCAAATGAGTCAGCTCTTTGCATCAGGTGGCCAAAGTATTGGAGTTTCAGCTTCAACATCAGTCCTTCCAATGAACACCCAGGACTGATTTCCCTTAGGATGGACTGGTTGGATCTTTTTGCAGTCCAAGGGACTCTCAAGAGTCTTCTCCAACACCATAGATTTCCTTAATTTCTTGGAATTTTAGGAATATTCCATTTACATAGGCACTTACTTACCTCTAAGGTAATCAGAATAGAGCTCCTATAAAGAGGTTTATAATCTAATTTAGTCATACAATTCAGAAATAGGAAAACATTACACAGTCACACAAAGGAAAGGTGAAGGTTTTTTTTGAATCACATATATATAAACATACAGATACATACAGAGAAATAGCTTCAAGTTTAAAATTTCAGCTATGGGTCAAGCATAAACACAGAATACAAGACTCGCTGGTCTGTATCAAGGAATTCTTCCCTTCCTCATCCCTGGTGGCTCAGCTGGTAAAGAATCTCCCTGCAGTGTAGGAGACCTGGGTTCGATCCCTGGGTTGGGAAGACCCCCTGGAGAAGGGAAAGGCTACCCACTCCAGTATTCTGGCCTGAAGAATTCCATGGACTGTGTAGTTCATGGGGTTGCAAAGAGTCAGATACAAATTCTTAGTTGATTTGAATTCAAAACAAAAGACAAACAGGAAAGACTAACAATTCTGATTCTGTGCTATCTTCCATCCAATAGAAAAAAGAACTTTTTCATGACATTACCTCTGTTACATTTGCATTAGTCTATTTACAGAGAACACCAATTCATCAGACAATAAAACCAAGAAAAGCCAGAACTGGAACACAAGTGAGTACTCAGAAAGAATCAGCATCAAATCCTTACTCAGCTACTACCAGCTGAGTTAGTAGCTGAATAACAGCCAGGAGTCAGAGGCACTGTGGGGGCCCCAGTTAGAAGTCAAGAAGGGAGCACAACTGACTCTGAGAAGCTTCAATATGTAGATAGAGTAAATGCAGATTCAAAGATGAGGTCCAATCTTATTTAAGTCACAGCACTGAAACTGTGAAAGACAAAATGCATTGTACAATTAAGGATATGATTTTACTTATACTATTGCAATAGGGAAATTGGTAATTAATGAGGAACATCTCACAAAAAATAAGGGGACCTAGGATTTATAGAGGCAGGTAAACAAATGACTTAGGAGTCTCAAGGGAGTCCTGGGTAAGGCTGGAGACAGATCTTATCTCAGAATATATATACAAGGACCTCCTTTGTTGTTAACAAGTCCAGGAACACAAAAGCTTCCAGGAGTGCAGGGCTCTGATAAAAAATTTGTTCTTTTAAAGATGAACTCCTGGACTTCCCTGGTGGTCCAGTGGTTAAGAATCCACCTGTCAATGCAGGGGACACAGATTCCATTCTTGGTCAGGGAAGATTCAGCATGCTGCGGCACAACAAAGCCCCTGCACCACAACTACTCAACCCACATTCTAGAGCCCTCAAGTCACAACTACTGAAGCCTGCACACCTTAGAGCCTGTGATCAACAACTAGAGAAGCCTCTGCAATGAGAAACCCTCTCACCACACCCAGAGGGTAGCACCAACTTGCTACAGCTAGAGAAAGCCCACGAGTAGTGACAAAGACCCCTCATATTCAAAAAGTGAGAAAAAAAAATGAAATAGTTTTCAGGCCTTTTACTGCATCCCTTTATATTTCCTGGTTTTGGTTCCAGGCAGATAGAAGGTGCATAGTAAATGCTTGTTGAGCTAACTTTAACCGAATATGATGATGAAGGCTCTGCCTGCCAGAGAGGACTTGGAGAGAAAGGAGGGGACTCCGGTCAGTCTGTGAATGTCAGCAGTGAGTAAATCCATGATGGAAGTGGACACTTTTCAAAGGTTCATCTCTGCTACAGGGAAAGTTCAATATTTTTTTTTTGGAGACTCATTTTTTTCTCTCTAAAATGAAAATGCAACATATTTCATAGATGTGTCTGAGACTTCAGCCACATAATAACACTAAAATGCCTGCCATATATTAGGCACTCAGGGTTTCTTCCCTTTTCTCCAGTCATGCCCATGCTGTTTACAGAGCACATTTTTTTAAATAATTAGGTTATAGCTCAATCTACAGTACTGGCATATTCTCTCACACCACACTGCAAACTCTCCTTGGGCAATGAATATATACACCTTTGAATCATCTTTGTACATCCAGCAGAGAAAGCGCCTTGTGAAAGTCAAGTTTATTGCTCTTAGATAGGCATAGGCTGAGATGCTACCAAAGAACCTCTAAAAGAAAATGACTTAAATAAGACAAGTTTATTTCTTTGTCAGGAATTAATCCAGAGGATAGCAGTCCAGGCTGATGGAATGGTTCCGTGTGACTTCAGAGATCCCATTCCTGCTGTCTGCGGTTTTGTGTTAATATAGACTCATAAAAGAGAGTCAGCAAACTGAAGTCCATGAGCAGACCACCTGTTTTTCAAAATGAATTTTATGTAAACACAGCCATGCCTACTTGACTGCATATTGTCACAGCTGCTTCTGTGACAACAGCTGCTTCTCTTACAACAGCAGAGTTGAAGAGCATGTATGGAGACCATAAGGCCCACAAGCCCCAACTATCTGTCCTCAGCAAAAAGTCTGCCCATCTTGCGCTAAGGCACAGTTTTCATAGACATGGCTGAAGCTGAGTGGCTGCAAGATGCATGTTTCATGAAGGGGAAGAAGATGGAAATTCAGAACATGTAGTTTTTGTTTTCCTTGGAGATGACTCAGACACAGCATGTAGGATTTTTGCTTTTATCTCATTGCTCTGAACTTTGCCAGATGGCCACACCTAACTGCAAGAGAGGTTGGGAAAAGTAGCCAGATGCCCAGCTTAAACCCCAAAAGTTTAGTTATTAAGAGAAAGGACTACAAACCACATATCTAACAGAGGATCAGTATCTGGAACTAACAAAGTTCTCTCAAAACTTAACAAATAATGTTTAATTATCCCCCAAATGAGCAATCTAATTAGAAAATGAGCAAAAGATATGAACACAAATTTCACTGAAGAAGATATACAGGTGGCCAACAAGCCCACAAAAGACATTCCACATCATTAACCATGATAAAAATGCAAATTAAGACCTCAAGGAGATACTACAGATCTATCAATGACCGAAACAAAAAACAGTGGCGTCAAATGCTGGTGAGGACGTGGAGAAACCGGATCACTCATATACAGCTGGGAGGAATGTGAAATGGTACAAGGCACTTGGGAGTTTCTCAAAGAACTAAACATGCCACTAACAATTGCACTCTTGGGCATTTATTCCAGAGGAGTGACACTGTTGATTAAAAAACTTGTTATCAGATGTTCATAGCCAAAAGCTGGAAATAATTGTGTATTCCTAAATGGCTAAATGGTTAGAAAACTGATGCACCCACACCTTGAATAGAAAAACCATTTTTAAAAATTAATTTTTATTGACATATAGTTGTTTTACAACGTTGTGTTCATTTCTACTGTACAGCAAAGTGAATCAGCTATCTTTTTTTTTTTTTTTGTATTTCCTCCCCATTCAGTCACTCAGTCGTGTCCAATTCTTTGTGACTCCATGGACTGCAGCCCACCAGCCTTCCCTGTCCCATTTAGGTCACTACAGAGCCCTGAGGAGAGTTCCCTATGTATGTATCACTATTGATACTATGTAAAAAAATAGATCACTATTGAGAGCCTACTGTATAGCTCAGGTTAGCCTTGCCCAATTTATCCCACTTTCTCCTTTTCCCCTTGGTGTTCATACATTTTTTCTCTACATCTGTGTCTCTATGTCTTTTAAAAACCAATTACGATAACATGAAACAACTTGTATGAATCTCAAGGGAATTATGCTGGAAAAAAGTCAATCCCAACGTGTTGCATACTGTAGGATTCCATTACACATCTTTGAAGTGCCAAAATTATAGAAATGGAATAGATCCTGGTTTCCAGGGATAAAGACACTAGTGGAGGGCCACGGGTTGGTGGGGGGAGGAGGGGAGAAACAGGAGTAAGATGAGTTCAGTTCAGTCACTCAGTCATGTCCGACTCTTTGTGACCCCATGAATCGCAGCACACCAGGCCTCTCTGTCCATCACCAACTCCCGGAGTTCACTCAGATTCATGTCCATCGAGTCGGTGATGCCATCCAGCCATCTCATCCTCTGTCCTCCCCTTCTCCTACTGCCCCCAATCCCTCCCAGCATCAAAGTCTTTTCCAATGAGTCAACTCTTTGCATGAGGTGGCCAAAGTACTGGAGTTTCAGCTTCAGCATCATTCCTTCCAAAGAAATCCCAGGTATGTGTATAAAAAGCCAACACTATGGATCATTGTGATGACAGAATCACTCTTCATCTTGACTGTGATGATGGATACAAAAACCTACACATGTGATAAAATAACAAGCACACCAATGAGGACAAGTAAAACTCAATCTGTAAAAAGGAAGAAGGAGGAGATGATTGCTAGGGGACAGTAAGCAGTCTCCATAACTGTGTTATTGTTCTGGTGCAAAGATTAGAGATAGAGGAATTCTCTTATCACTCTGACCTCACTTCTGCCCATTTCTTCTTCTGAAATTTGCTACATGGCATGAGAATACTAGCATGTAACCAACAGTATCTCTCTTCCACCCTCCCCATAAAAGGAGAAGAGATGAGAGCAGGAGCTGTTTTGCCACGTCCAAGAACTCTTCTTGCAATTTAAATGATTCATGCATCTAAGCTTTACAAAGAGGAAAACCTCATTGTTATTTGCTCTGTTAAAGTCCTCAAGTGTTCAGCTTATTATTTTGTTATCTGGTAAAAAGGTAGAGTTTAATTCTCTAATCTTTTCCATGGGAAATTCTTAACAGGATAATAAAAATCTCTTATTTAACTAGCAGTGAAATAGTTCAACCTCTGGCAACGGATGGCTTAGATGGTAAAGTGTCTGCCTACAATGCGGGAAACCTGGATTTGATCCCTGGGTCGGGAAGATCCTTTGGAGAAGGAAATGGCAATGCACTCCAGTACTCTTGCCTGGAAAATCCTATGGACAGAGGACCGTGTTAGGCTATAGTTCATGGGGTTGCAAAGAGTTGGACATGACTAAGCGACTTCATTTCAGAAAGAATTAAAGTCTGGTAAGGAGTACGTCAAGGCTGTATATTGTCACCTTGCTTATTTAACTTATATGCAGAGTACATCATGAGAAACGATGGACTGGATGAAGTACAAGCTGGGATCAAGATTGCCCGGAGAAATATCAATAACCTTAGATATGCAGGTGACACCACCCTTATGGCAGAAAGTGAAGAACTGAAGAGCCTCTTGATGAAAGTGAAAGAAGAGAGTGAAAAAGTTGGCTTACAGCTCAACATTCAGAAAACGAAGATCATGGCATCCAGTCCCATCACTTCATGGGAAATAGATGGGGAAACAGTGGAAACAGTGGCAGACTTTATTTTGAGGAGTTCCAAAATCACTGCAGATGATGACTGCAGCCATGAAGTTAAAAGATGCTTGCTCCTTGGAAGGAAAGTTATGACCAACCTAGACAGCATATTAAAAAGCAGAGACATTACTTTGCCAACAAAGGTCCATCTAGTCAAGGCTATGGTTTTTCCAATAGTTATGTTTGGGTGTGAGGGTTGGTAATGGACAGTGAGGCCTGGTGTGCTGCAGTCCATGGGGTCGCAAAGAGTCAGACATGACTGAGTGACTGAACTGAACTGACCAGACTAAAAAAATACCTTCTGCTCTTGAATGTCCTGGGAACACCTTTGCTACCCAAAGAGAGTCATTCAATTTTCCATCTATTGGTTGTGTACATTAATGCAAATTGGTTTCTTCTTCATTTCAATATGACAAGAAGAGGTATAGTATTTTCTGTCTAAGGCATCCTGTAAAGGAACAGCAGTCAAGGGCTTTGACTGAGGTGAGCACAGGCTGCTAGACCCATTCCAGTAACCTGAATTGGAGGGCAAAGTGGGCAGAGACGGGCTCTGTAGGTTCTTGAATGGTACTTTGTTCTGTTGTTTTTTTCTGAATACCAAGGCACTATTCACCATGTACCACACTCCTGGTTTTTCAGAAAAATTCTAAAAGGACGCCAGGTTAGGGGACTGTCTTCTCTCTTAATGAGGGTGAATTTATCCCTGAGTTAACCTGGAATGAGGACTCCAACCCCAGGGCCTGAGTAAGGGACTTGGTCTCTCTGGTCCCACCAGAAAGGGTTGTTTTATTTATGCATCTTACATGCATTTATTGAGCATCAACTGTGTGGCAGGCTTCAGGAGGAGGTTAAATTGCAGGCAGGGGTTACATCCTAAGCTGATCCTGACACCTAACATCACAGCTTCTCTCTGTCCTGTAATCAGAGTCTATGAGAGACTGAGACTGGCTGGTCACTCTGTGGCCAATGTGGGCATGTTTGAGCCTCGTCCATGCTCTACATCTTGTGTTACTCTGATAGTCTTTAGAGGGGGTTGCTTTTAAAAATGCTGCTATAGACAAATATCATATGATATCACTTATATGTGGAATCTTTAAAAATGGTACAAATGAACCTATTTACAAAACGTGTGTTTTTTGAAATAGAGGCACGGATGTAGAAGGCAAACTTATGGTTACCGGAGCATAAAGATGGGGAGGGATAATATGGGAAATTGAAATGACATACACACATTACTAGCATATAAAATAAATAACTAACAAGGACCTACTGTACAGCACAGGGAACTCTACTCAATACTCTGAATGGCCTATATAGGAAAAGAATCAAAAAAAAAAAAAAAGAGTAGATATATTTATATACATGACTGAATCGTTTTGTTGTACAACAGAAATGAATACAACATTGTAAATCAACTGTACTCTGATAAAAATTGATTTAAACAAAGGAAATGCTGCTATACCTCATTAATGCAATCAGGAATGGCTTGTCTAAGTCAGTGGTTTTGAAGTTTACTGTGCACCAGAATCGCCTGAAGGGCTTGTTAAGATAGTTTCTGATTCAGAAGATCTGGGTGAGGTCTGAGAATTCACATTTCCAGCAAGTTCCCAGATGCTTCTCCTAGTGCTGCTTTAAGGACCACACTGTGCAAACCACTTACAACCATCTCCTTAGAACGCCTCCTTCTCCTCCTTTCCTCACTCTTAGCCATGCATGATACAGTTTGAAGCAGACAGCTCAGCATTGCTTCTCTGTGTAGGTAGAGCCAGCAAGTCCTTCAAACACAGAACTTTATTAGAGAAGAATCTTTGTGATGACACGCTTGGTTATGTAACTCTAAAAACCAGAAGGCATCCAGGACAGAAAGATGGAAAGGACTTTGTGGCCTGATGTCTTCCTGAGTCCTCTTGCTATGCAGAGCCCTGGGAAGGGAATGAATGCACTTGCATAAGGTACCTGGGAGGTCTGCTGGATGGGAAGAGACTCAAATTTAGTGACAAACAACATCCACTGATTATCTGTTTTCTGTAAAGAAATCTGCATACTGCTGAGCAAGATTTTCTGCCTGAGGGGCTGAAGGCAAGGAATACGCTAGGCTGTGTTCCTTCTTAGAGCTCCAGGTCCTCTTCCAAACAAAGGCAGTTGTAGGAAGAATTCAATTTGTTGCGATTCAAGGACTGAGGCCCCTATCCTCTTGCTGGTTGGTGACTTGGGCTGCTCTCAGCTTCCAGAATTTTATTGCAGTCCTTGCCATATCCTCCCCAATCTGCACTCAGCTCCACTGACCCTCTCACACTTAGTGTATCTTCCTCTTCCCTAAGGTCAGCAAGAGCACAGGTTTCTAACTTCTTTTAAAGGCTCTTCTGATGAGATCAGACCCACTCAGGGAAATCTGTCTTTTGTTGAAAAATGTGTCTTTTGTTAAAAAAACAATCTGTCTTTTTTTGATCATTAGTCATGAAAGTGATACCCTATCATATCCACAGATTCCCCTCCCACCCAACAAAGGAGAGAGGATTATTCAAGGCATCTATCTAGGGTTGGACATGAGGTGGGTGAGACTCAGAAAAAGCTTGAGAGACACCTTGGGATACTTCCTAGAACTCCATCCTTTACCCTGATATTCAAAAGTACTAAATCATATTGAGGAGGATTCAAGTGATTCTGATCAAGGTCAAACTGAGAAGCACTCCCACAAGAAGAGGTTGGGGACGGTGACATGAAGGTTTAAAGGCTCCTGGGAGAGCTGTTTTGGGCTCAGTAATTAGCTGAGGCTGTACTGGGATTTACTTGGGAACAATGACCAAGCAAATTATATTAGAAGAGTGGAAAGGTGAGAAGAACCCAGATGCTGAAGGGTTGTATGTGTCCTAAAGGTAACTGGATGCCATTGGTAACTAGGTGGACAGTGGTGTGGTCAGCCTTATGTTCTAGAAGATCACTCTGATTGCTGCTGCTGCTGCTAAGTCACTTCAGTCGTGTCCGACTCTGTGCAACCACAGAGACGGCAGCCCATCAGGCTCCCCTGTCCCTGGGATTCTCCAGGCAAGAACACTGGAGTGGGTTGCCATTTCCTTCTCCAATGCATGAAAGTGAAAAGTGGAAGTGAAGTCGCTCAGTCGTGTCCAACTGCGCAACCACATGGACTGCAGCCTACCAGGCTCCTCCATCCCTGGGATTCCCAGGCAAGAGTACTGGAGTGGGGTGCCATTACCTTCTCCTCACTCTGTCTACAGACTGAGAAATTGATTAGTTAGTGATAGCAGCAAAACTAGAGGATCTCGGGGGCTTTCATAACAGTCCAAGTGAGAGATGGCAGGGCTAAACCAGAACATAGTAACGGGGACAGAAGTTAAGAATATTCAGCATTCCTACCCACCTGCAGCAGGAACAGCTTTGTTATTTAGTAGTTGATGAATACAGTGTCTGCCTTCATTCAGAGCTCATCATCTTTGCACTTGATTGTGTCAACAGCCCATTCCATCTGTTGTTTAACAGCTCTGTTTTTAAGAAGGCCAGATCCAAACTTCTTGGTTGAGTATTCAAGGCTGTTTGTGAGTTGGCCTTGTTCTCCTTACCACCTTCAACTCCTGTCTTCCTTCATCATACAGCTTATATTCTAGTTACTTGGAAGATTTTTTTATTTCCTAAGCAGGTGAGGCTTTCCACATTATATCCCTTCAGCTAGAATAATGCGAGAACTCATTCATTCCTCAAGGCCCAGTCCCAATGCTCTTTTCCTCATTCTATAATTGTAGTAGAATTTATAATGACTCCCAATGATATCCAGGTTGTAATTCCTGGCATTGTTTACTGTGTTATCTTATATGGCAAAAAAAAAAAAAAAGGAGGACTTTGTGGATGTGACTGAGTTAAGAATCTTGAAATGGGGAGATTATTCTAGATGAGGTGAACCTTAAATGTCATCACAAGACTTCTTAGAAAAGAAAGGCAGAGATTTTACTACAAAAGAAGAATAAGGAGATGTGCAACAAAAGCCAGAGGTAAGAGTGACACAAGGAAGAGGTCATTAGTCAAGAAGTGCAAGTGGCCTCCAGAGGCTAGAAACGGCAAAGAAATGGATTGTATTCTAGAGTCTCCAGAATAAACCACCCTCTTGGCACCTTGATGGTGACCCAGTGAAACTGATTTCAGACTTCTTGTCTCCAAAACTAGAGAGGGGAAATGTGTACTATTTTTTTTTTTAAGATTTCTTTATTTTTGGCTGCATTCTCTGTATCACTTTTGTACCCACCCCCATCACCCTTTATTCATCCCTTTCTAAAGGTTTTGTTGTTTCTTTCTGACCATGGCACTCCAACAACTCAAATGGAGGGGTCAGGAACTTAGGGAGTTTAAGAGGAAATGTGCCAGGAATATGCTCCACTCTTTCCCAGGTCAAAAAGCACTCTTTCAGAACACTGGATACTAGAGAATATTGAAAAAGTATCTCCTGGGGAAAAATCACTCCCAAATGAGAGGTTCTCAAGTGAGGGAATGCTCTTGTTGGGCTATGGGGAATCTGTATCAAAATAAAACCTTTCTGAGGACCCCTCATGGCTGCAAGGTTGGTTTTGGTGAGATTTGACAGCCCAATTTCTTCTTCCCAGATCCAATGCAGCCTGATCATTTTGCAAACCACTCTTCCAAAGGATTAGTAAACAAATATTTCCTGCCTGAAATCCAAGCCTGAAGTCATATCCTCAGCTGCATTTGAATATTTCCTAAGTTTCCATCAGCAGCATGTTTACAAAGCTCTTCTCAGAGTAGACTCCACCGGACACGGCCAAGTGTATCCACTGTTTGCTGAGTCTTGCTGGTTTGTCTCTTGGATGATGACCTCATCTGCCACATTCTTGAGGCAACTCATTGCATACTCCAACATTCTATTCCTGAGCTGAACCTGAACAGAGCAAGATTCAGAATGACAAATGCACTCTGCCAGGCACAATTTATGCAGACTGTCTTGTGTCCACTTTTGGATGTGGGGGTGGGAGGGCTTACATTCAGTTCAGTTCAGTTGCTCAGTTGTATCCGACTCTTTGCAACCCCATGAATCACAGCACGTCAGGCCTCCCTGTCCATCACCAACTCCCGGAGTTCACTCAGATTCACCTCCATCGAGTCAGAGATGCCATCCAGCCATCTCATCCTCTGTCGTCCACTTCTCCTCCTGCCCCCAATCCCTCCCAGCATCAGAGTCTTTTCCAATGAGTCAACTCTTCGCATGAGGTGGCAAAAGTCCTGGAGCTTCAGGTTTAGCATCATTCCTTCCAAAGAATACCCAGGGCTGATCTCCTTCAGAATGGACTGGTTGGATCTCCTTGCAGTCCAAGGGACTCTCAACAGTCTTCTCCAACACCACAATTCAAAAGCATCAATTCTTTGGCGCTCAGCCTTCTTCACAGTCTGACTCTCACATCCATACATGACCACAGGAAAAACCATAGCCTTGACTAGATGGACCTTTTCGGCAAAGTAATGTCTCTGCTTTTGAATATACTATCTAGGTTGGTCATAACTTTTCTTCCAAGGAGTAAGCGTCTTTTAATTTCATGGATGCATTCACCATCTGCAGTGATTTTGGAGCCCAAAAAATAAAGTCTGACACTGTTTCCATTGTTTCCCCATCTATTTCCCACGAAGTGATGTGACTGGATGCCATGATCTTCGTTTTCTGAATGTTGAGCTTTAAGCCAACTTTTTCACTCTCCACTTTCACTTTCATCAAGAGGCTTTTTAGTTCCTCTTCACTTTCTGCCATAAAGGTGGTGTCATCTGCATATCTGAGGTTATTGATATTTCTCCTGGCAATCTTGATTCCAGCTTGTGCTTCTTCCAGTCCAGCGTTTCCCATGATGTACTCTGCATAGAAGTTAAATTAGCGGGGTGACAATATACAGCCTTGACATACTCCTTTTCCTATTTGGAATCAGTCTGTTGTTCCATGTCCAGTTCTAACTGTTGCTTCCTGGCCTGCATACAGATTTCTCAAGAGGCAGGTCATTAAGTGTGCTCAATTATTGTTGTTGTTGTTTTTCAGTCGCTCAGTCATGTCCAGCTCTTTGCAACCTCATGGACTGCAGCACACCAGGCTTCCCTGTCCTTTACCAACTCCTGGAGCTTACTCAAACTGTTGTCCATTGAGTCAGTGATGCCATCCAACCATCCTGTGCTCTGTCATTCCCTTCTCCTCCTGTCTTCAATCTTTCCCAGCATCAGGGTCTTTTCTAATTAGTCAGCTCTTCACATCAGGTGGCCAAAGTATTGGAGCTTCAGCTTACAGCATCAGTTTTTCCAATGAATATTCAGAATTGATTTCCTTTAGAATATTCCTTTAGAATTTCATTTAGAATATTCAGAATTGATTGACTGGTTTGATCTCCTTGCAGGCTAAGAGACCCCCAAGAGGCTTCTCCAACACCACAGTTCAAAAGCATCAATCTTCAGTATTTGGCCTTCTTTATGATCCAACTCTCACATCCATACCTGACTATTGGAAAAACCATAGATTTGACTAAATGGACATTTGTTTTCAAAGTAATGTCTCTGCTTTCTAATACGCTGTCTAGGTTTGTCATAGCTTTTCTTCCAAGGAGTAAGAGTCTTAATTTCATGGCTGCAATCGCCATCTGCAGTGATTTTGGAGCCCAGAAAAATAAAGTCAGCTACTGTTTCCACTGTTTCCCCATCTATTTGCCATGAAGTGATGGGATCAGATACCATGATCTTAGTTTTCTGAATGTTGAGCTTTAAGCCAACTTTTTCACTCTCCTCTTTCACTTTCATCAAGAGGCTCTTTAGTTCTTCTTAACTTTCTGCCATAAGAGTGGTGTCATCTGCATATCTGAGGTTATTGATATTTCTCCTGGCAATCTTGATTCCAGCTGGTGCTTCTTCCAGTCCAGCGTTTCCCATGATGTACTCTGCATAGAAGTTAAATTAGTGGGGTGACAATATACAGCCTTGATGTACTCCTTTCCCTATTTGGAGCCAGTCTGTTGTTCCATGTCCAGTTCTAACTGTTGCTTCTTGACATGCATGCAGGTTTCTCAGGAGGTAGGTAAGGTGGTCTGATATTCCCATCTCTTTCAGAATTTTCCACAGTTTGTTGTGACCCACACAGTCAAAGTCTTTAGTGTAGTCAATGAAGGAGAAGTAGATGTTTTTCTGGAACTCTCTTGCTTTTTCTATGATCCAGTAGATGTTGACAATTTGATCTCTGGTTCCTCTGCCTTTTCTAAATCCACCTTGAGCATCTGGAAGTTCTTGGTTCATATACTGTTGAAGCCTGGGTTGGAGAATTTTGACCATTACTTTTCTAGCTTGTGAAATCAGTGCAGTTGTGTGGTAGTTTGAAATTTCTTTGGCATTGCCCTTCTTTGGGACTGCAGTGAAAACTGACCTTTTCCAGTCCTGTGGCCACTGCTGAGTGTTCCAGATTTGCTAGCATATTAAATGCAGCACTTTCACAGCATCATCCTTGAGGATTTTAAATAGCTCAGCTGGAACTCCTTCATCTCTACTACTTTGTTCACAGTGATCCTTCTTAAGGCCCACTTGACTTCTCACTCCAAGATATCTGGCTCTAGGTGAGTGATCATACCATCATGGTTATCTGGGTCACTGAGATATTTTCTGCATAATTTTTCTGTGTATTCTCGCCACCTCTTCTAAATATCTTATGTTTCTGTTAGGTCCATACCATTTCTGTCCTTTATTGTGCCCATCTTTGCATGAAATGTTCCCTTGGTTTCTCTAATTTTCTTGAAGAAGTCTCTAGTCTTTCCCATTCTGTTGTTTTCTTATATTTCTTTGCATTATTCACTTAGGAAGGCTTTCTTATCTCTCCTTGCTCTTCTTTGGAACTCTACATTCAGATGTGGTATATCTTTCCTTTTCTCTTTTGTCTTTTACTTCAATTATAAGCATTACTTATTTTATATTGGTTACCACTGAGATGTTGGGAAGACACTCTTTTGGTGTTGGCTTTCTTAAAGGTAAAGGAAGTACAAATGAGGTGAATCACGGAATTAATGGGGGAAAAGGACCCCTGAGCATTTGAGTCATAATGGGTCTATAGGTAGAAAATGGTAAACTCTGCTGAAAGATGCTGTACTAAATGAAACTAGAATTTTTTTTGTAACTAAATGGATTAGATAGACTACTGACGAACAGAAAGATGCAGTCAGCTGAGCAGTAGGCAAGGACATGAGGAAATTAAACAAAAAACTCAGAATTTAGGAGCCAAAGCAGATCAACTGATTTTGAGCCAATAACTCAACTGATTTTTCACGGCAGAAGTTGATTCCAATACAAGATCGGATGATTTGTAACCTATCTCCTGAAGCACACAGTTCTCCAGTCTCCACAAACACCCCTATCAAGACAAGCATCATTACATATCTTTTATATTATTCCTTTCTATTTGCAAACTGCTTGGCACAAAGATATTCAATAACTGTTGATAGTTATTTTTAATTCAATCATGATGCAAATATAAGAAAGTAGTTATTTGAAAGTAGATGAGGAAACTGAGACTCAGATTCCTTTGCAGATTGAAGGCAGAGCAGGACTCAACTGAAACTCTGACCTGATGACTATAAGTCCATTTTTCTTTTCTGCACAAATTAACAGCAATCACATGTACTCCTGATGCTGCTGCTAAGCCGCTGCAGTTGTGTCTGACCCTGTGCGACCCCATAGACGGCAGCCCACGGGATTCTCCAGGCAAGAACACGGGAGTGGGTTGCCATTTACAGCTATATTTTGGCTCTTCCTTTCAAATTATGCCATCCTAAATCATTTCACTTGAGCTAATATCAAGTAATAAAATGAGCATATTTCACTTTTCACTCCTTTTCTTTCCCCAAGAAGAAGCAAAATCATAGGTTAAAAAGAAATTAGGTAACAAACTACTGTATGATGAAAAGCTGGATTTCCCCCAGAAGACCCACAAATTTGCAAAACCCAGTCAAAATACTCAAGTTCTAATTTAAAGAGCTTCAAGGTAAGCACCAGAACAAATCTGGCCAAATGAAGTATACACCTGTGATGCTTTGTATGAGCAGAGACAATTGGCACTGTGGAAGGATAATGGTCACCCTAGAGCCATGAGATCTGAATTTGATTCCAGTTCTGCCACTTCAAGCGGTGTGGCTTACATAGGTCCCTTAACTTTTCTCATTTTTCTTTATCTTTGAAACTGAGTTAGCCATATCTATAGTGCAGCATTGTAGTGGGGATTGCATGAAAAAGTAATAGGGACTTCCAGTTTCTGGTGCAGCAAGTAAAGAGCTTGGAAGCTGTCTCTTAGGAAGTTTCCTAACAACAAATAAATGCTGAACAACCTATATATATGTGTGTATATATATACATGCTATATGCTGTGCTGAGTTGCTCAGTCATATCCAACTCTTTGCGACCGCATGGACTATAGCGTACCAGGCTCCACTGTCCATGGGAATTCTCCAGGCAAGAATACTGCAGTGTGTTGCCATGCTCTCATCCAGGGGATCTTCCCAACCCAGGGATTGAACCCAGGTCTCCCACATTGCAAGTGGATTCTTTACCAGCTGAGCCACCAGGGAAGCCCCAGAGATATATACATATATATAATATTTATGGTGCAGCATGCAAATATATATATATATATATATTAACATATATTTGCTGACCAGAAACTGGAGCAGAAACTGGAAGTCCTTTGATTTATCAGAGAAGTAAGTTTGTCCTATATTCAAAGCCAATCCCGGGTAACTCCCCCAGCAGAGAAGCAGCGCAGACACCTGCACCCGCCACTAGCAAGTGGGGGCTGGGCAGGGAGGCGTGGGCTGCATTGCTTAGCGTAAGGATCTGGCTTGAATGCCCCAGCCCAATCTGAGAGAACTAACTTGGGCTAGCAAACCAGATTGTGGGAAAACTACCACGTGAAGAGCCAGCCCTAACCTAAGACACTGCCAGGCCCGTGCACAGAGCAAAGGACTGAACAGAGATAGCCCGCTGCAGACCATCCCCCTCCGGTGACAGGCAGCCAGAGCCAGAAGGGGGCAATCGCAGCCCCAGAGAGACATTATCTACAAAACTGTATGTAGGCTTCTTTGCTAACTAAGACTTCTTGGGGTTCTGGACGGTCAACATCCGCCTGAGAAGGTGCACCAGTTTTACACCCAGCAAACCGAGTGGCAGGGATGGGGGAGGTGATAAGCCGCAGCGACCACGCTCACCAAACACCTCATCACCTGAGCTGCTCAGACCTGGGAAGGGCACAAAACACAGGCCCAACCAAGTGTGTGCCTCTGAGGATACCCAAGTGCCTGAACATAAGCGGCTTAGACCTGGGAGGTGCATTCAGCCCAGGGCCAGCCTCAGACGGTTCCCTGCGAAGCAACCTAGAGCCTGAGCAGAGTGGACAAGGAGGGTATACACGCCGTGAGCGGGGGCAGGCCCAGTGTGGCTGAGGTGCCGCGAGCACACACCAGTGCTATTTGCTTGCAGTGTCCCTCCCTCCCCACAGTGCAACTGAACAAGTGAGCCTAGAAAAAGTGTCCACCACTGCCCCCTTTGTGTCATGGTGGAAATCAGACACAGAAGAGACCAGCAAACAGAAGAAGCTAAAACAGAGGGAACCACCTTGGAAGTGACAGGTGCAATAGATTAAAACTCTGTCATTAGTACCGACTACATAGGAAGGGGCCTATAGATCTTGAGAAATATAAGCTGGACCAAGGAACTATCCAAAAATGAACTGACCCCACAATACCCACAACACCAGAGAAAGTCCTAGATATATTTTTACTATTTTTATAATCATTCTTTTTTTTTCTTTTTAATTTTTAAAAATTTTAAGTCCTCTATTACTCCTTTAATTTTCACTTTTATAACCTACTATTACTTTGCAAAAAAAAAAAAGACCTTAATTTTTAAAGGCAAACTTCATATATATATATATATATATATTTAATAATTTTTGTGACTTTGGTTTTCTCTCTCTCTTTCTTTCTTTTTTTTTTTTTCTTTTCTTTAATATTGTATTTTTGAAATTCCAAGCTCTACTCTAGATTTTTAATCTTTGCTTTTTGGTATTTGTTATCAATTTTGTACCTTTAAGAACCTGATTTTCAGTACTCATTTTTACTTGGGAGCGAAATTACTGGCTTGACTGCTCTCTCCCCCTTTGGACTCTCCTTTTTCTCTAACAGGTCACCCATGTCTTCTTACTAACCCCTCTCTTCTCTACCCAACTCTATGAATTTCTGTGGGTTCCAAATGGTGGAGAACACTTAGGGAACTGATTACTGGCTGGATCTGTCTCTCTCCTTTTCATTCCCCCCTTTTATCCTCCTGGCCCCCTCTGTCTCCTTCCTCCCTCTTCTCTTCTCTGTATAACTATGTGATCATCTCTGAGCGGCCCAGTTGTGGAGTGCACATAAGGAAGTGATTACTGGCTAGCTTGCTCTCTCCTCTATTGATTCCACCTCATCTCATTTGGGTCACCTCTAACACCTTCCTCCCTCTTCTCTTCTCTTCTCCATGTAACTCTGTGAACCTCTCTGGGTGTCCCTCACTGTGGAGAAACTTTTCATCTTTAACCTAGATGTTTTATCAATGGTGCTGTATAGAAGGAGAAGTCTTGAGACCACTGTAAAAACAAGACTGAAAACCAGAAGCAGGAGGCTTAAATCCAAACCCTGAGAACACCAGAGAGCTCCTGACTCCAGGGAACATTAATTGACAGAAGTTCGTCAAATGCCTCCGTAACTACACTGAAACCAAGCACCACCCAAGGGCCAACAAGTTCCAGAGCAAGACTACCATGCGAATTCTCCAGCAACACAGGAACACAGCCCTGAGCTCCAATATACAGGTTGCCCAAAGTTACTCCAAAATCATAGACATCTCATAACTCATTACTGGACTCTTCATTGCACTCCAGAGAGAAGAAATCCAGCTCCACCCACCAGAACACCGACACAAGCTTCCCTAACCAAGAAACCTTGACAAGCCACCTGCATAACCCCACCCACAGTGAAACTCCACAATAAAGAGAACTCCACAAACTGCCAGAATACAGAAAAGAAACCCCAAATGCAGCAATATAAACAAGATGAAGAGACAGAAGAATACCCAGCAGGTAAAGGAACAGGAGAAATGCCCACCAAACCAAACAAAAGAGGAAGAGATAGGGAATCCACCTGATAAAGAATTCCAAATAATGATAGTGAAAATGATCAAAAATCTTGAAATCAAAATGGAATCATAGATAAATAGCCTGGAGACAAGGATTGAGAAGATGCAAGAAAGGTTTAACAAGGACCTAGAAGAAATAAAAAAGAGTCAATATATAATGAATGATGCAATAAATGAGGTCAAAAACACTCTGGAGGCAACAAATAGTAGAATAATGGAGGCAGAAGATAGGATTAGTGAATTAGAAGATAGAATGGTAGAAATAAATGAATCAGAGAGGAAAAAAGAAAAACGAACTAAAAGAAATGAGGACAATCTCAGAGACCTCCAGGACAGTGTTAAATGCCCCAACATTCGAATCATAGGAGTCCCAGAAGAAGAAGAGAAAAAGAAAGACCATGAGAAAATACTTGAGGAGATAATAGTTGAAAACTTCCCTAAAATGCGAAAGGAAATAATCACCCAAGTCCAAGAAACCCAGAGAGTCCAAACAGGATAAACCCAAGGCAAAACAACCCAAGACACATATTAATCGAATTAACAAAGATTAAACACAAAGAACAAATATTAAAAGCAGCAAGGGAAAAACAACAAATAACACACAAGGAGATTCCCACAAGAATAACAGCTGATCTTTCAATAGAAACTCTTCAGGCCAGGAGGGAATGGCAAGACATACTTAAAGTGATGAAAGAAAATAACCTACAGCCCAGATTACTGTACCCAGCAAGGATCTCATTCAAATATGAAGAAGAAATCAAAAGCTTTACAGACAAGCAAAAGCTGAGAGAATTCAGCACCATCAAACCAGCTCTCCAACAAAATGCTAAAGGATATTCTCTAGACAGGAAACACAAAAAGGATGTATAAACTCAAACCCAAAACAATAAAGTAAATGGCAACGGGGTCCTACTTATCAATAATTACCTTAAACATAAATGGGTTGAATGCTTCAACCAAAAGACAAAGACTGGATGAATGGATACAAAAACAAGACCCCTATATATGTTGTCTACAAGAGACCCACCTCAAAACAAGGGACACATACAAACTGAAAGTGTAGAACTGGAAAAAGACACATGCAAATAGACACCAAAAGAAAGCAGGAGCAGCAATACTCATATCAGATAAAATAGACTTTAAAATAAAGGCTGTGAAAAGAAACAAAGAAGGACACCACATAATGATCAAAGGATCAATCCAGGAAGAAGATATAACAATTATAAATATATATGCACCCAACATAGGAGCACCGCAATATGTAAGACAAATGCTAACAAGTATGAACGGGGAAATTAACAATAACACAATAATAGTGTGAGACGGTCATACCCCACTCACACCTATAGCTAGATCAACTAAACAGAAAATTAACAAGGAAACACAAACTTTAAATGATACAATAGACCAGTTAGACCTAATTGATATCTATAGGACATGTCACCCCAAAACAATGAATTTCACCTTTTTCTCAAGAGCACACGGAAACTTCTCCAGGATAGATCACATCCTGGGCCATAAATCTAGCCTTGGAAAATTCAAAAAAAATGAAAGCATTCCAAGCATCTTTTCTGACAACAATGCAGTAAGATTAGATTTCAATTACAGGAGAAAAACTGTTAAAAATTCCAACATATGGAGGCTAAACAACACGCTGCTGAATAACCAACAAATCACAGAAGAAATCAAAATATGCATAGGAATGAATGAAAATGAAAACACAACAACCCAAAACCTGTGGGACACTGTAAAAGCAGTGCTAAGGGGAAAGTTCATAGCAATACAGGCATACCTCAAGAAACAAGAAAAAAGTCAAATTAATAACCTAACTCTACACCTAAAGCAACTAGAAAAGGAAGAAATGAAGAACCCCAGGATTAGTAGAAGGAAAGAAATCTTAAAAATTAGGGCAGAAATAAATACAAAAGAAACAAAAGGGACCATAGCAAAAATCAACAAAGCCAAAAGCTGGTTCTTTGAAAGGATAAATGGATGCTTGGGGCTGGTGCACTGGGATGACCCAGAGGGATGGTATAGGGAGGGGGGTTCACGATGGGGAACACGTGTATACCTGTGGTGGATACATGTTGATGTATGGCAAAACCAATACAATATTGTAAAATATTAACCTCCAATTAAAATAAATAAATTTATATTTAAAAAATTGACAAACCATTAGCCAGACTCATCAAGAAACATAGGGAGAAAAATCAAATCAATAAAATTAGAAATGAAAATGGAGAGATCACAACAGACAACACAGAAATACAAAGGATCATAAGAAACTACTATCAGCAGTTGTATGCCAATAAAATGGACAACGTGGAAGAAATGGACAAATTCTTAGAAAAGTACAACTTTCCAAAACTGAATCAGGAAGAAATAGAAAATCTTAACAGACCCATCACAAGTACAGAAATTGAAACTGTAATCAGAAATCTTCCAGCAAAAAAAGCCCAGGTCCAGATGGCTTCACAGTTGATTCTACGAAAAATTTAGGGAAGAGCTAACATCTGTACTACTCAAACTCTTCCAGAAAATTGCAGAGGAAGGTAAACTTCAAAACTCATTCTATGAGGCCACCATCACCCTAATACCAAAACCTGACAAAGATGCCACACACACAAAAAAAAACTACAGGGCAGGCCAATATCACTGATGAACATAGATGCAAAAATCCTTAACAAAATTCTAGCAATCAGAATCCAACAACACATTAAAAAATCATACACCATGACCAAGTGGGCTTTATCCCAGCGATGCAAGGATTCTTCAATATCTGCAAATAAATCAATGTGATACACCACATTAACAAATTGAAAAATAGAGCCATATGATTGTCTCAATAGATGCAGAGAAAGCCTTTGACAAAATTCAACATCCATTTATGATAAAAACTCTCCAGAAAGCAGGAATAGAAGGAATATACCTCAACATAATAAAAGCTATATATGACAAACTCACAGCAAACATTATCCTCAATGGTGAAAAATTGAAAGCATTTCCCCTAAAGTCAGGAACAAGACAAGGGTACCCATTTTCACCATTACTATTCAACATAGCTTTGGAAGTTTTGGCCACAGCAATCAGAGCAGAAAAAGAAATAAAAGGAATCCAAATTGGAAAAGAAGACGTAAAACTCCCACTGTTTGCAGATGACATGATCCTCTACATAGAAAACCCTGAAGGCTCTACCAGAAAATTACTAGAGCTAATCAATGAATATACTAAAGTTGCAGGATATCAAATCAACACACAGAAATCCCTTGCATTCCTATACACTAATAATGAGAAAATAGAAAGAGAAATTAAGGAAACAATTCCATTCACCATTGCAATGAAAAGAATAAAATACTTAGGAATATATCTACCTATAGAAACAAAAGACCTATATATAGAAAACTATAAAACACTGGTGAAAGAAATCAAATAGGACACTAATAGATGGAGAAATACACTATGTTCATGGATCAGAAGAATCAATATAGTGAAAATGAGTATACTACCCAAAGCAATTTATAGATTTAATGCAATCCCTATCAAGCTACCAGCGGTATTTTTCACAGAGCTAGAACAAATAATTTCACAATTTGTATGGAAATACAAAAAAACTCAAATAGCCAAAGCAATCTTGAGAAAGAAGAATGGAACTGGAGGAATCAACCTGCCTGACTTCAGGCTCTACTACAAAGCCACAGTCATCAAGACAGTATGGTACTGGCACAAAGACAGAAATCTAGATCAATGGAACAAAATAGAAAGCCCAGAGATAATTCCACGCACCTTATCTTTGACAAAGGAGGCAAGAATACACAATGGATTAAGAATCCCTTTAATAAGTGGTGCTGGTAAAACTGGCCAACCACTTGTAAAAGAATGAAACTGGAACACTTGCTAACACCATACACAAAAATAAACTCAAAATGGATTAAATATCTAAACATAAGACCAGAAACTATACAACTCCTAGAAGAGAACATAAGCAAAACACTCTCTGACATACATCACAGCAGGATCCTCTATGACCCACCTCCCAGAATACTGGAAATAAAAGCAAAAATAAACAAATGGGACCTAATTAAACTTAAACGCTTCTGCACAACAAAGGAAACTATAAACAATGTGAAAAGACAGCCTTCAGAATGGGAGAAAATAATAGCAATTGAAGCAACTGACAAACAACTAATCTCAAAAATATACAAGCAACTCCTGCAGCTCAATTCCAGAAAAATAAACGACCCAATAAAACAATGGGCTAAAGAACTAAATAGACATTTCTCCAAAGAAGACATACAGATGGCTAACAAACACATGAAAAGATGCTCAACATCACTCATTATCAGAGAAATGCAAATCACAACCACAATGAGGTACCATTTCACACCAGTCAGAATGGCTGTGATCCAAAAGTCTACAAGCAATAAATGCTGGAGAGGGTGTGGAGAAAAGGGAACCCTCTTACACTGTTGGTGGGAATGCAAACTAGTACAGCCATTATGGAGAACAGTGTGGACATTCCTTAAAAAATTGCAAATAGAACTTCCTTATGACCCAGCAATCCCACTGCTGGGCATACACACCGAGGAAACCAGAATTGAAAGAGACACGTGTACCCCCAGCACTGTTTATAATAGCCAGGACATGTTGGAACCTAGATGTCAATCAGCAGATGAATGGATAAGAAAGCTTTGGTACATATTCACAATGGAATATTACTCAGCCATTAAAAAGAATACATTTGAATCAGTTCTAATGAGGTGGATGAAACTGGAACCTATTATACAGAGTGAAGTAAGCCAGAAAGAAAAACACCAATACAGTATACTAACACATATATATGGAATTTACAAAGATGGTAGTGATAACCCTGTACGTGAGACAGCAAAAGAGACACAGATGTATAGAACAGTCTTTTGGACTCTGTGGGAGAGGGAGAGGGTGGGATGATTTGGGAGAATGGCATTGGAACATGTATAATATCATATATGAAACGAGTCGCCAGTCCAGGTTCCATGCATGATACTGGATGCTTGGGGCTGGTACACTGAGATGACCCAGAGGAATGGTATGGGGAGGGAGGAGGGAAGGGGGTTCAGGATGGGGAACACGTGTATACCTGTGGCGGATTCATGTTGATGTATGGCAAAACCAATGCAATATTGTAAAGTAATTAACCTCCAATTAAAATAAATAAATTTATATTTTAAAAAATAAAATAAATAAATAAAAAGCCAATTCCTCCTATTCACCAATGGCTATACCAAGAGGTCATTCCTTTAATCTCTTTCCCTTTCCTCCCCCTCTCCACTGATCTTCCTATTTCCTAGAGAAAACAGAAGCCACCAGGAGAGCACATCTATACCTCCATCTACCTGTATCTGTATCTGCCTTGCCTCCTGTTACCAAGAACATGTTGTCTGTCCTGTATTCAAGGCCAATCCCTTCTCAAGACTCCACACCTGCTCACTCAAGGAAATGACCCTTCTCTCTCCTATGTCATCTGTTTTTTCCCTCTCTACTTCCTCATCCTCACCAGCATACAAACATGCCATCTGTTTTGTTTTTTTAATCTCTTGACCCCACATGCCATGCCAGATATTTCCCCACATTTTGCCCCTCTTCAGGACTCCCAAGTGGTCTACGCTACTCATTGGTTTCTCTGCGTCCTGTCCTCTCATTTTCAACTGAGGTTCTCCAATCAGGATGTTGTTCCCAAGACACAGGAACAAGGGACCTCCAAATTGTTAACTCGATCAACTATTCATCCTCATCTTACGTGACCCATCTGTAAATTTGACAGAGATATCCAAGCCTTTTACCTCAAAGCTCTTTCTTAGAACATTATCCTTATCTGATCACCCCCTTGCCTCACCAGCTGCTCACTTTCACATCCCTTGCTTGTTCCTCCTCATCTTCTTGACCTCTAACAGTGGAGTGCTCCAGGACGTATTCCTCAGTTCTCTTCTGTCCTGTGTCTACATTTACTCCTACAGAGAACTCATTTAGCTTCGTGACTTAAAGAAAAAAACACACACACAAACTATGTAAGAACACACACACAATTCCCACATTTCTAAACCCCTTTGGCATTTTCTTCTACACTTCCTCTACATGCTCCTGCAGGTATCTGCTCAAATGTCATTTTCCCAGTGAGGCCTTACCCAACTACCCTTATTTAAATCTGGAACCTACCCTTATCTCACTAGACTGCTCCACATCCCTCTCCCTTACTTTCTTTTTTCTTTATAATTTTTTACTTTCTAGTACCTCATATAAATTATTTACTGGGTTTATTTTGTGCTCTTCAATACTGGAACATAGGTTTCCTGAGTGCAGGAAGTTTTATCTGTCTGTACTGCTGTATTCTCCAAACTTGGAATTGAACCAAGCACATAGTAAGTGCTCAAGGAAGTGCTTGTGAAAATGAATGCATGAATGTCCTTACAGGAGCTATCATAAAATTCAGGGGCAGAAAATCATAATTGGAAATATCTATTTTCACACAAATAGGTGAACTTGATTTCTAGCTACACATCTGTTTATTTGCACCTCTGAGGCCTCAAGCCTCAAAGCTGTATGCTACAGTCAGCTCCCAAAGCACCTTCACTGTGTTGTCTCCAGGACCCTCTAAGCCAGGTATCTGAGTCCCACAGAAGTCAAGGGGATACCTTGTATGACAAATAAAATGCACCCCTGAAGATGTCCACATCCTAATCCCCAAAACCTGTGAATATGTTCAGCAAAAGGGACTTTGCAGGTGTATTTAAGGTTACAAACCTTATAATAGGGAGGTTAGCCTGATTATTCAACTAGACCCAATCTAATCACATGAGCACTTAAAAACAGAGAACTTCCTCTAGCTAGAAGCAGAAGAGATTTAGCAGAAAGATGACAAAATTTGAAATGTGAGAAAAACTCTTGACCTGCCATTGTTGGCTTTCCCCCCAGTTTTACTGAAATATAACTGACACAAAAATTTGTGTAAGTTTAAGGTGCACAACATGTTGATTTGTTATACCTTGCAAAATAATCACCACCTTAGTGGTAGCTAACACCTCCATCATGTCATATACTTACCACTGCTTTTTTGTGATAGGAACATTGAAGATATACTCTCTTAACAACTTCAAGTATTTAGTTCAGTGTTGTTAACTATAATCACCATGCTATACATTAGATGCCTAGAACTGATTCATCTTATAACTTGAAGTTTGTATTCTTTGACCAACATCTCACCATTTCTCCCACCCTCCCCCCCAGGCCCTGGTAGCCATTCTTCTACACTCTGTTACTATGAATTCAACTTTTTAAAAAGCTACATGTAAATGGGGCTTCCTGGGTGGCTCAGCAGTAAAGAATCTGCCGGCAATGCAGGAGATATGGGTTTGTCCCTGGGTGGGGAAGATACCCTGGAGAAGGGAATGGCAACCCACTTCAATATTCTTTCCTGGGAAATCCCATGGACAGAGGAGCCTGGCAAAAGGTTGCAAAGAGTTGGACATGACTTAGTACCTAAACAACAACAACATGTAAATGAGATCATCCCATTTCTTTATAGTGTGGCTTATTTCACTGAGTATAACACCCTCTAGATCCATCCATATTGTTACAAACGGCAGATTTTTTTACCTGGCTGAGTAATATTTCATTGTGTGTGTCTGTGTGTGTATATATATATACACACATATCTACATATATATATACATATGTATATATACATATCTACATATCTACATATATACATATCTCACTAGACTGCTCCACATCCCTCTCCCTTACTTTCTTGGGGTTCACCATTAACCCACCAGAGAGCCTGTAAACTCCAGGGATTGGTCTCCTCAGACCAAACAATGAACCCAAACCAGGAAGGAGGGAGTTTAAGCCCACACACCAGCAGAAAATGGACTTAAAGTTTTACTGAGCAAGGTCCTGCTCACCAGCCCCTCCCATCAGGAAACTTACACAAACTTCTTAGCCTTCTCCATCAGAGGGCAGACAGAGAAAGCAAGAAGAAGCACAGTGCCAAAGTGGCTAAAACAAAAACAATATTACAGAAAGTTAATCACGTTGAAAAAGCAGAAAGTTGTGTCCCAGATGAATGGACAAGATAAAACCTGAGAAAAACAATGAAATGAAGTGGAGATAGGCAACGTTCCAGAAAAAGAATTCAGAATAATGATAATGAATATAATCCAGGATCTTGGAAAAATAATGAAGAAAATGCAAGAAATGTTTACCAACAACCTAGAAGAACTAAAAAAAAAAAAAAAACAAACAGAGGTCATCAGTTCAGTTCAGTTCAGTCACTCAGTCATGTCCGACTCTTTGGGACCCCATGAATCGCAGCACGCCAGGCCTCCCTGTCCATCACCAACTCCCGGAATTCACTCAAACTCATGTCCATTGAGTCGGTGATGCCATCCAGCCATCTCATCCTCTGTCATCCCCTTCTCCTCCTGCCCCTATCCATCCCAGCATCAGAGTCTTTTCCATGAGTCAGCTCTTCACATGAGGTGGCCAAAGTTGGAGTTTCAGCTTTAGCATCATTCCTTCCAAAGAAATCCCAGGGCTGATCTCCTTTAGAAGGGACTGGTTGGATCTCCTTGCAGTCCAAGGGACTCTCAAGAGTCTTCTCCAACGTCACAGTTCAAAAGCATCAATTCTTGGGCACTCAGCCTTCTTCACAGTACAACTCTTACATCCATACATGACCACAGGAAAAACCATAGGCTTGACTAGATGGACCTTAGTCGGCAAAGCAATGTCTCTGCTTTACAATATGCTATCCAGTTGGTCATAACTATTAATCCAAGGAGTAAGTGTCTTTTAATTGCATGGCTGCAGTCACCATCTGCAGTGATTCTGGAGCCCAAAAAATAAAGTCTGACACTGTTTCCAATGTTTTCTCATCTATTTGCCATGAAGTGATGGGACCGGATGCCATGATCTTCATTTTCTGAAGGTTGAGCTTTAGGCCAACTTTTTTACTCTCCTCTTTCATTTTCATCAAGAGGCTTTTTAGTTCCTCTTCACTTTCTGCCATAAGGGTGGTGTCATCTGCATATCTGGGTTTATTGATATTTCTCCCAGCAATCTTGATTCCAGCTTGTGTTTCTTCCAGTCCAGCGTTTATCATGATGTACTCTGCATGGAAGTTAAATAAGCAGGGTGACAATATACAGCCTTGATGTACTCCTTTTCCTATTTGAAACCAGTCTGTTGTTCCATGTCCAGTTGTAACTGTTGCTTCCTGACCTGCATACAGATTTCTCAAGAGGCAGGTCAGGTGGTCTGGTATTCCCATCTCTTTCAGAATTTTCCACAGTTAATTGTGATCCACACAGTCAAAGGCTTTGGCATAGTCAATAAAGCAGAAATAGATGTTTTTCTGGAAATCTCTTGCTTTTTCCATGATCCAGTGGATGTTGGCAATTTGATCTCTGGTTCCTCTACCTTTTCTAAAACCAGTTTGAACATCAGGAAGTTCACAGTTCGAGTATTGTTGAAGCCTAGCTTGGAGAATTTTGAGCATTACTTTATTAGCATATGAGATGAGTGCAATTGTGCGGTAGTTTGAGCATTCTTTGGCATTGTCTTTCTTTGGGATTGGAATGAAAACGGACCTTTTCCAGTCCTGTGGCCACTGCTGAGTTTTCCAAATTTGCTGGCATATGAGTGCAGCACTTTCACAGCATCATCTTTCAGGATTTGAAATAGCTCCACTGGAATTCCATCACCTCCACTAACTTTGTTCTTAGTGACGCTTTCTAAGGCCCACTTGACTTCACATTCCAGGATGTCTGGCTCCAGATGAGTGATCACACCATCATAATTATCTGGGTTGTGAAGATCTTTTTTGTACAGTTCTTCTGTGTATTCTTGCCACCTCTTCTTAATATCTTCTGCTTCTGTTAGGTCCAGACCATTTCTGTTCTTTATCGAGCCCATCTTTGCATGAAATGTTCCCTTGGTATCTCTAATTTTCTTGAAGAGATCTCTAGTCTTTCCCATTCTGTTGTTTTCCTCGATTTCTTTGCATTGGTTGCTGAAGAAGACTTTCTTATCTCTTCTTTCTATTCTTTGGAACTCTGCATTCAGATGGGTATATCTTTCCTTTTCTCCTTTGTTTATCACTTCTCTTCTTTTCACAGCTATTTGTAAGGCCTCCCCAGACAGCCATTTTACTTTTTTGCATTTCTTTTCCATGGGGATGGTCTTGATCCCTGTCTCCTGTACAATGTCAAAAAACTCATTCCATAGTTCTTCAGGCACTCTATCTATCAGATCGAGGCCCTTAAATCTATTTCTCACTTCCACTGTATAATCATAAGGGATTTGATTTAGGTCATACCTGAATGGTCTAGCGGTTTTCCCTACTTTCTTCAATTTGAGTCTGAATTTGGTAATAAGGAGTTCATGATGTGAGCCACCGTCAGCTTCTGGTCTTGTTTTTGTTGACTGTATAGAGCTTCTCCATCTTTGGCTGCAAAGAATATAATCAATCTGATTTCGGTGTTGACCGTCTGGTGATGTCCATGTGTAGAGTCTTCTCTTGTGTTGTTGGAAGAGGTTGTTTGCTATGACCAGAGCATTTTCTTGGCAAAACTCTATTAGTCTTTGCCCTGCTTCATTCTGCATTCCAAGGCCAAATTTGTCTGTTACTCCAGGTGTTTCTTGACTTCCTACTTTTGCATTCCAGTCCCCTATAATGAAAAGGACATCTTTTTTGGGTGTTAGTTCTAAAAAGTATTGTACGTCTTCATGGAACCGTTCAACTTCAGCTTCTTCAGCATTACTGGTTGGGGCATAGGCTTGGATTACCGTGATATTGAATGGTTTGCCTTGGAGACGAACAGAGATCATTCTGTCGTTTTTTGAGATTGCATCCAAGTACTGCATTTTGGACTCTTTTGTTGACCATGATGGCTACTCCATTTCTTCTGAGGGATTCCTGCCCACAGTAGTAGATATAATGGTCATCTGAGTTAAATTCACCCATTCCAGTCCATTTTAGTTCGCTGATTCCTAGAGTGTAGACATTCACTCTTGCCATCTCTTGTTTGACCACTTCCAATTTGCCTTGATTCATGGACCTGACATTCCAGGTTCCTATGCAATATTGCTCTTTACAGCATCGGACCTTGCTTCTATCACCAGTCACATCCACAGCTAGGTATTGTTTTTGCTTTGGCTCCATCCCTTCATTCTTTCTGGAGTTATTTTCCACTGATCTCTAGTAGCGTGTTGGGCATCTACTGACCAGGGGAGTTCCTCTTTCAGTATCCTATCATTTTGCCTTTTCATACTGTTCATGGGGTTCTCAAGGCAAGAATACTGAAGTGGTTTGCCATTCCCTTCTTCAGTGTACCACATCTGTCAGACCTCTCAACCATGACCCGCCCATCTTGGGTTACCCCACGGGCATGGCTTAGTTTCAATGAGGTAGACAAGGCTGTGGTCCTAGTGTGATTAGATTGACTAGTTTTCTGTGAGTATGGTTTCAGTGTGTCTGCCCTCTGATGCCCTCTTGCAACACCTACCATCTTACTTGGCTTTCTCTCACCTTGGACATGGGGTATCCCTTCATGGCTGCTCCAGCAAAGTGCAGCTGCTGCTCCTTACCTTTGTCGAAGGGTATCTCCTCACCGCCACCCTTCCTGACCTTCAACGTGGGATATCTCCTCCAGGCTAACATAATTATAAAGGTGTGTGTGTTAGTTTTACTAACTGCTGGATTTAATTTTTAACAATAGGCTCTCAAGTCTCCTGGAAATTTACAAATTTGCTCTTTTGAGCCAGTACAAGCTAACTCAGCACATATCAGCCCTATATACATGTTATTCTTTCTTCAACTATTTAGTTACTCTTTCCCTGCCCCAAAGAATAAAGAATGGCATAAATGCTTCTCCAGAAATTACAGCAGATTTCTCTCCCAGGCAAAGCATGTAATCAATCCCAAGAAGGAAATAAATTGATCTTGGCCAAACTTGGTGAAACAGGTCAAGTCCTAGGCCATTCCTCCTAAGGGACAGCCCAAATTTGCTGATTGTGTTAGAACTTCATTGTCTCAAGTACCGCTGGAAATAAATGAGTCGATAGCCTAGACTTGGATATCTCTGGATTATATATGGTCATTTAAGAGACTAGACTTTAGGAATCTGTGTAGAGAAATGAAAAGAGAGGGCAATTGTGAGGATCAGAGCTGTGTCAAAAATCATTTCAGCTTTCTTACCTTCCACTCTACATTCAAGAAAACAAAAAACATGAGATCCAGGGAAAACTCAATTTAGCCTGGTAATCTCCCTTTGCTCCAGTGATTATAATTCCCCAGAATAATTTCTTCAATTACCCTGGACATTTCTTGGAACAGGAACATTATGGTTCTGCACATGTCCTCTCAGTAGCATGACTGACTGTCCTAATTATCTAGGACACTCCCAGTATTAGCACTGAGGATCCAAAGCCTCAGGAAACCACTTGGTCCTGGGAAAACCAGGACAGTTATTCACTAACTCTTGGCCCCCCAGGCCAGGATTCCTGTGACCTTCAGTCTATCAGAAAAGCCTCACACAATGATTCTAGAGGGCTCTTCAAACAAAGGCTGTGAAGTAGGAACATGCATAGATCCAAGAGGCCAAGAATTAGGAGTCAGAGTGTCTTAGTCAATTTAGGCTGCTATAACAGAATTTCACAGACTGAGGGCCTGTAAAATAAATAAACATTTATTTCTCATGGTTTTGGAGGCTGGAAGTCCAAGATCAAGACAAAGACTGGGAAATGTAAAGCAGCTGAGCAGTCATATGCCTAACATGGCAGGAAGGCAGCCCTCTCTAACGCACATGGAATTGGGAAGAATTGTGATCCCCAGTCCTGCAAATGTGAAGTTCAGATACATAATAGATAAATCATAACAATTGAATATGTCTTCCAAACCAGTCATTTCCAGTCAGCAAATTACCACTTCTAAGTAGACAAGTGACTCTGCCCCTCCCTCTCCAAAGTCTGCAGAGTTCTCCCTGGACTCCTTCACAATATGCCTTTATTACATCCTGTCCAATCCACAGATTCAACTTCTCAATCCATATACAACTCATGTCATCACTACATGTGCTTCCCTGTGAGGAAGTAGAAGACTTTGAGAAAAATAAAAGTATCGTCTCATTAGAGAGACCTAGGGATTCTGTACTAGACTCAGAGACCAGAGCTGCTACCAGTAGTTGAAGCTGACCCCTCACATTGTGTGTTCCAGGAGGTGCTGAGTGTTTTTCTGTTCCCTGAGGTTCCTCTTAGTCCTCTTCTTACAGTTGTAGACAACAGAAGTAGCATGTGAGTAGTTCAGTTGTTCCTGTTATAAAATATTATTGAAGAGACTCCTTATCTTCCAACCATTGCTGTTCCCACAGCATGAAGGAAGTGTTGGTCCAGAGCCACTTTTCAGGGTTCATCATGTGCCCTAGTTTCCAGGCTGAGGAGGAGACTGTGCCAAGATGGGCATTATGTTAGTTACTAAATTAGTTGAACAAGCATGTGTCAGGCCTTGTCCTAAGTGCTGGGAAGAGAGTGATGAACAAGACTTATGTATTTTTTTCTGTGTCTCGTATTGCCCATCTCCAACCCACACAGTGGAAGAGTGCTTTTTCTGAAACATAATCAAGTTTCATTACTCCCTTGCTCAGCCAGATCATCTCCTCAGCATCATTTTTGGGTCATTAAAAAGAGACAAGCCAAGTGGGGAATGATTTGGGATGTGCAGTTTAGAAATGTTGGCTTGCCATGGTCCCAGCTCCAGGAGAGTTTCCTTAAAGACAGCAGTAGCTTGCTGCCATATGCAGAAGTCATACAAACAGAGCTGTCAGTGCAAAACTAGGTCCTCAGCCTAGACAGGCAAAGGGCTCTTCAGAGGCCATTCAAAATATGCTTTCTCCCCAACAGTGCTTCATCATAAAGTGGGTCTTCTTATCCCATTCTTTACACTCCTCCCTACCAGAACTTCTTTTCCCTGTCAGTTCCCCAGCTGCATCTTTCTAAAGGTGATTATGTACTCTCCATGACAATGCACAGACCTGAAAGCAGTTTGGATTGCTAGGGACCTTTGAAAGACACCCAACAATCTTATGCATTCTCCCTGGAACTTGCCACCTCGTCACCAAATGCAATTCCTTCATTTCTCCTGGGATCAGGCTCAACAGACCAGTCCCTTCAGGAAGCTCTCCCAAATTTACCTCTCCACTCTCCTAGCTCTAATCACTTATATTACTCTATCACCTTCTAGCAATATTATGGTTTATGTTTTCAGTTTTGATTGTGTCATTCTCCACTTGTTGATATGTCATTGCAACTACAGAGTCTTTGACTTTTATCCAAAACCTGTAAAATCAAATGCATTGTAGAATTCAAAACTTTTCAAATTTTAGAAAAATAATAGAGGTTCTGGGGTACCACCTATAATCAAACACATTAATATTTTTTCAGTGAAACGTGTAAAATTTCACACCAAGTGGGATACATACAGATTATAATCATCTTTTTATTAGCTCAGGTTTATTTTGCCACAAATGAGTTCAGTATTTTAGAAGCATGGAAATGAACTACTAATAACAGCTGCCACCACTGAAACTTCCTCTGTGCCAGGCACTCTGCCCTGTGCAGAGCATCTCAGGTAATCCAGAGCGGGGCCATGGGAAGGAGGCATTGTTTTCCACATATGAGAGATGAGAGATGAGATTCAGACAGGTTAAGTAATTTGCCCAAGGTCAAATGTCTAGAAGATAGAGGAGCCAGCATTTAAACCCAAAGCTGTCTAACCATGAGCTTGACGCTCAACGGCCAGGTTTCATACCAAATATGCTTCCTCTCCCTTGACAGTGCTCCATACGCTAGACAGAATACATAAATGCTTGCAAACAGAAGAGCCCATGAATTTTTATTCACAAGTTATACTGTCCTTCTTTCATAAAGACCATACAGGATGGAAAATGTCAGTTAGTTGTATAAGGCAAGCACCATACAGCTTGGGAGTCCAGATGCGACCACAGTAGATGAAGGCACAACACACACATCAGCTGAGGCACATCGGGGCACATGGGCCACAACGACCACCACGTGCATTCTCATCTGTTTACAGAGAATCAATGAGCAACATCCAGAATTCAGGGGATTTCAATTCAGAGTCCACATAGTTTCTCTAAATGTTAAAAACATGAAAATTGGATATTTCCACCGTACAGTGTTTGTTTGTTTTTTTTTCCTACATTGCAATAATCAGCTGATGCTGAGTAGCAGCTTTAGGTGGGGAGATTGCTTTTCAATAAGTCCTCCACTCTGCACACCTGGATTGTGCGGGAATTCAAGTCTGAGGCCACTGTATCTGATAAAGTGAACCAGTATCTGATGGCTTGCCCTGTCATCTTACCTAGCAGGCTGGCAGTGTTTACTGATGTGAGTGATGGGCTGTGACTTATGTCTTCTATTACAAGTCAAGGCTTTTCAGTAAGGATGACACTGGAAGACCATATTTTTTGTCATCAACATGCAGCAAGAACAGACTGAGAGAGAAAAAGAAAGAGAGGTAGAAAAGGGGAAGGGGAGGGTGGAGAAGAAGAACATTTATTTGTGCCAGACATAGGAAAGAAATTCAAGGTGATGAAGGAAACTTAAAGCACATCTGTTGGGGCAGGGCCAGAAGAAGGCAGAGGTGGCCCAGTGTCAGCTCCTAAAAGGCAAAGTTCCTCATGTGAAGCAGAGCAACCAGAACTGAGGCCACTTCTTGAACCAAGGTTTAACTACCCTTGAAAGGAAACTGAGAAAAGCTACCACAAATTGTTTCTGGGGGTTATAGCATACGCAAGGTTCTGTGATCAGAGGACATAAATGAAAGAGTATCATAGCAAGACAAGGCCACAGCCATCTTTCATGAATACCACCAAAAAGGCACAAATATAATTTCTATTTTCCTAACTAGCAGAAAAACATTTACTTCTGCTTTATTGGCTACACCAAAGCCTTTGACTGTATGGATCACAACAAACTATGGAAAATTCTTCAAGAGACAGGAATACCAGACCACCTGACCTGCCTCTTAAGAAATCTGTATGCAGGTCAAGAAGCAACAGTTAGAACTGGACATGGAACAACAGACTGGTTCCAAATAGGAAAAGGAGTACATCAAGACTGTATATTGTCACCCTGCTTATTTAACTTATATGCAGAGTACATCATGAGAAACACTGGGCTGGATGAAGCACAAGCTGGAATCAAGATTGCTGGGAGAAATATCAATAAACCCAGATATGCAGATGACACCATCCTTATGGCAGAAAGTGAAGAATTAAAGAGCCTCTTGATGAAAGTGAAAGAGGAGAGTGAAAAAGTTGGCTTAAAGCTCAACATTCAGAAAACTAAGGTCATGGTCCCATCACTTCAAAGCAAATAGATGGGGAAACAATGAAAACAGTGAGATACTTTATCTTGGGGGGATCTCCAAAATCACTGCAGATGATGGCTGCACCCATGAAATTAAAAGATGCTTGCTCCTTGGAAGAAAAGCTATGACCAACCTAGACAGCATATAAAAAACAGAGACATTACTTTCCCAACAAGGGTCCATCTAGTCAAAGCTACAGTTTTTCCAGTAGTCATGAACGGATGTGAAAGTTGGACTATAAAGAAAGCTGAGCACCGAAGAATTGATGCTTTTGAACAGTGGTGCTGGAGAAGACTCTTGAGAGTCCCTTGGACTACAAGCAGATCCAACTGTCAATCCTAAAGGAAATTATTCCTGAATATTCATTGGAAGGACTGATGTTGAAGCTGAAACTCCAATATTTTGGCCACCTGATGTGAAGAACTGCCTCATTGGAAAAGACCCTGACGCTGGGAAAGATTGAAGGCAGAAGGAGAAGGGGCCGACAGAGGATGAGATGGTTGGATGGCATCACCAACTCAGTGGACATGAGTTTGAGCAAGCTCCAGGAGTTGGTGATGGACAGGGAAGCCTGATGTGCTGCAATCCATGGAGTCACAAAGAGTTGAACACGACTATGCGACTGAACTGATCTGAACAGAAAGGAAAAAAGATAAATAGTAGAAAAATTAAAACTAAAAAGAGGAGAAATCAATAAAGAATATACAGGAAAAAAATTTTAATGTATTTCCTGGATTTTCCCGTTTTCTAAGATGATCACCCAACACCCAAGTTGACCAGTTTTCTGACCTTTCTCAAGGTCAGCAAATACACCTGTATGTAAGACACAGCAGAGTTCATGTGGGAATCTATATGTGAGGAGAGGCAAGTGTTCCTTTTCCCACCAGTGGGAAGCCAGATATTTGCTCATTATCGTCTGAAGCCCATAGTGCAGGAAGCAACTACCTTCAGACCATTAGTTCCTAGCACTGAGTCCCTTACAGGGGACATCTTGATTATTTATAGAATTCTCAGGGAGACTCTCAGGAATAAACAGAAGAGTAGCAGTAAAATCCAGTCAATTATGCCATAGATTGTAAATGGCACCATGGGCAAAAGGACCTTGAACAGATCTTCCCAACTGCTGTCTTGTAAACAATAAGAGTGATAATAGCCCTTCCTTTGACACAAGCTCCACTTCCTGTCGGACACAAATACAACAGTGGTAATTGGATTCTGAGTAAATACACCCTCCCGTCAATATTCTAACTTAATGGAGGCAATGATCTGCTAGTCCTCTGAAAATTTCCAAATTTTCCAGACCTGCTCAGTTTCCTGGGCCTAGGAAAGAAAGCTTACTGGGCTTTGTGCCCTGGCCTCCTGGGAGCTGCCGTGCTGCCAGATCTCACTCTGGCAGCTGGAAATATAATGTAGATAAGGTAAATTGCATTGCTGTTTTGGTTTGGACCTGAGAGGCAAACATCCAATTTGAAATCAAATAAATGGATTCTAGGCCTGAGTAAGCTTTTTATTTTTTTTATTTTTTTTTTTTTGGTGTCATTAATAATTTATTTTTTTTTATTTAAATTTATTTATTTATTTTTAATTTTTACTTTACAATTCTGTATTGGTTTTGGCATAGATTGACATGAATCCACTACAGGTGTACATGCGTTCCCAAACATGAACCCCCCTCCCACCCCCCTCCCCACAACATCTCTCTGGGTCATCCCCGCGTGTCAGCCCCAAGCGTGTCATATCCTGCATCAGACATAGACTGGCATTTCGATTCTTACATGTTATTATACATGTTTCAATGCCATTCTCTCAAATCATCACACCCTCTCCCTCTCCCTCTGAGTCCAAAAGTCCGCTATACACATCTGTGTCTTTTTTGCTGTCCTGCATACAGGGTCATCATTGCCATCTTCCTAAATTCCATATATATGTGTTAGTATACTGTATTGGTGTTTTTCTTTCTGGCTCACTTCACTCTGTATAATTGGCTCCTACCTAAAGAAACTAAAGACCTATATACAGAAAACTTTAAAACACTGATGAAAGAAATCAAAGAGGACACTAATAGATGGAGAAATATACCATGCTCATGGATCGGAAGAATCAATATAGTGAAAATGAGTATATTACCCAAAGCAATTTACAAATTCAATGCAATCCCTATCAAGATACCGGCGATATTTTTCACAGAACTAGAACAAATAATTTCAAGATTTGTATGGAAATACAAGGGACTCTCAAGAGTCTTCTCCAACACCACAGTTCAAAAACACCAATTCTTCGGTACTCAGCTTTCTTTATGGTCCAACTCTCACATCCATACATGACTACTAGAAAACTGTACTTTAACTATGCGGACCTTTGTTGGCAAAGTAATGTCTCTGCTTTTTAATATGCTGTCTAGGTTGGTCATAGCTTTTCTTCCAAGGAGCAAGCGTCTTTTAATTTCATGGCTTCAGTCACCATCTGCAGTGATTTGGAGCCCAAAAAAATAAAGTCTGTCACTTTCCAGTGTTTCCCCATCTATTTGCCATGAGGTGATGGGACCAGATGCCATGATCTTAGTTTTCTGAATGTTGAAAAAGCCAGCCTTTTCACTCTCCTCTTTTACTTTCATCAAGAGGCTCTTTAGTTGTTCACTTTCTGCCACAAGGGTGGTGTCATCTGCATATCTGGGGTCTGAAAATCAGAAAGATGCATCAGCAAAATTCTGCCTAAACTTCCTGAGCTAAAAAAAGAGAAGCCCCACTCTCACCCCACCCAACAAAAGGACACATTCATACTAGATATTGTTTTACATTCAGAAAAATATTTTCTGAATAGGGAAGAGTCTTATACAATTTTGATTTGAATGAAGACAAACTCAGCTGATAAAGAATCCACCTACAATGTAGGAGACCCTGGCTTGATTCCTGGGTCAGGAAGACCTGCTGGAGAAGGGATAGACTACCAACTCCAGTATTCTTGGGCTTCACTGGTGGCTCAGATGCTAAAGAATCTACCTGCAATGTGGGATACCTGGGTTAGATCCCTGGGTTGGGAAGATCCCTTAGAAAAGAGAAAGGTTATCCACTCCAGTATTCTGGCCTGGAGAATTCATGGACTGTATAGTCCATGGGGTCACAAAGAGTTAGACCCAACTGAGTGACTTTCACTCAAACATAATTTAAATGTATAGAACCAATGTTTCCAAAATGAAAGCCGCCAAGGAGTTTTGAGAACTTCCTAGGTGCTTGACAGTGTTTCAAGCACTTAACAACTATACACTATTACCAAGTCTTTATTTGCAAAATAATAATAATAACAATCCCCCAAAACTATGAAATAGGTAGTATTACTATCCCTAATTTACAGCTGAGAAAACTGAATGACAGCTTATATTTGCTCATGCCAAGATTTAAATCTCAGATTTCTGACTCCAGTCTCTTCAACAAATCATGTTGGGAAAACTGGTCAACTATGTGTAAAAAAATGAAACTAGAACACTTTCTAACACCACTTGCAAAAATAAACTCACAATGGATTAAAGACCTAAAAGTAAGACCAGAAACTATAAAACTCTTAGAGGAAAACATAAGCAGAACACTCTCTGACATAAATCACAGCAAGATCCTCTATGACCCACCTCCCAGAGTAATGGAAATAAAACCAAAAATAAACAAATGAGACCTAATTAAACTTAAAAGCTTTTGCACATCGAAGGAAACTATAAGCAAAGTGAAAAGACAGCCCTCAGAATGGGAGAAAACAATAGCAAGTGAAACAACTGACAAAGAATTAATCTCAAAATATACAAGCAGCTCAATACCAGAAAAATGAACAACCTAATCCAAGAGTGGGCAAAGGAACTAAACAGACATTTCTCCAAGGAAGATATACAGATGGCTAATAAACATATGAAAATATGCTCAACATCATTCATTATTAGAGAAATGAAAATCAAAACATGAGGTATCATCTCACACTGGTCAGAATGGCCATCATCAAAAAGTCTACAAACAATAAATGCTATACAGGGTGTGGAGTAAAGGGAACCCTTTTACACTATTGGTGGGGATGCAAACTGGTACAGTCACTAGGGAGAACATTGTGAAGATTCCTTCAAAAACTGGAAATTGAACTGCCATGTGTGTGTGCTTAGTTGCTCAGTCATGTCCAACTCTTTGTGACCCCATGGACTGTAGCATGCCAGCTTTCCCTGTCCAAGGAATTCTCCAGGCAAGAATACCGGAGTGGGTGGCCATCCCCTCTTCCAGGGGATTTTCCCAAGTCAAGGATTGAACCCAGGTCTCCCGCATTGCAGGAGGATTCTTTACCATCTAAGCCACTAGGGAAGCCTAAGTGGGTAGCCTATGCCTTCTCCAGGAGATCTTCTCAACCCAGGAATTGAACCGAGGTTTCCTGCCTTGCAGGCAAATTCTTTACTGGCTGAGCTACCAGGGAAGCCCTAGAACTTCCATATGACCCAGCAATCCCACTGCTGGGCATACACCTCAGGGAAAACCAAACTGAGAGAGATACATGTACCCCAGTGTTCACTGCAGCACTATTTACAATAGCTAGAACATGGAAGCAACCTAGATGCCCATCAGCAGATGAATGAATAAGGAAATTATGGTACATCTACACGATATCTACATGATGGAATATTACTCAGCTATAAAAAGGAACTCATTTGAGTCAGTTCTAATGAGGTGGATGAACCTGGAACCTATTATACAGAGTGAAGTAAGTCAGAGAGAGAAAGACAAATACTGTATATTAATGCATTTATATGGAATTTAGAAAGATGGTACCAATGGGCAGCAAAGGAGACAGAGATGTAAAGAACAGACTGTTGGACTCATCAGGAGAAGGTGAGTATGGGATGATTTGAGAGAATATCATTGAAGCATGTACATTACCATATGTAAAATAGATGACCAGTGCAATGCATGAAGCAGGGCACACAAAGCTGGTGCTCTGGGACAACCCAGAGGGATAGGGTGGGGGAGGAGGTGGGAAGGGGTTCAGGATGGGTGGTAAACATGTATACCTGTGACTGATTCATACTGATGTATGATGAAAGCAATCACAATATTGTAAAGCAACTATTCTCCAATTAAAATAAATTAATTAAAAAAATAAAACCCAAGAGTGTAGCTACTAATCTATCTAGAAAGTAACCTTACAAAGTATTATTCCAAAAAAAAAAAATTTCAAGATCTATGAACCTCATGATGTGTAATATGGAATATACCTCTTTTCCTTGCTCAATAACTATGTTATACTTGTCTGTAGTTTACGGAATTTTGCATAGTCAAAGAAGCAACATCTCAAAGAAAGAAGGATCCTTCTTCAGACCTAGGAGGGGAATTAGGATTGGTTTGGGCCATGCAGAACAATTTGGTTTTTCTTTGCTGGAAATTAGTGGACATGTGACACAGATCCAGTCATGAGACCCAGCAAAATCCTGTCAGAGGTGTCTGGGGAAAGTTTTGGTCCATGATAAATAAATAAATTGAGAGTCCTCTATATCTCTCCTTTTTTGAATATGTATAAAACCTGATGCTCCTGGAAGAGGGCAAGGCAACCCACTCCAGTATTCTTGCCTGAAGAATCCCCATGGACACAAGACCCTGGTGGGCCAGTCCATGGGGTTGCAGAGTCAAACACGACTGAGTAACCAAGCACACAAAGACTAGTGCTAAATGCTGAAACAAGTATTTTAGGCCTGTCAGCCTATGGACAAAAAAACCAACATGCTGAGGTTGGAGGAATAGAAAATAAAAAATAAATAAAACCTGGGTTTCTAATGACAAATGGAGCCTACACATCAAATCTGGACTCCTCTATCTCTAGATTTCTTGCTACCAGCATAGTTATACATCTTTATTGCTTAAGCCATTGTAAGGCATTATGTCACTTTGCCTTTAAATGCATCCTAACTTATACACCAACCTAGATAGCATATTCAAAAGAAGAGACATTACTTTGCTGACTAATGTCCGTCTAGTCAAGGCTATGGTTTTTCCAATGGTCATGTATGGATGTGAGAGTTGGACTGTGAAGAAGGCTGAGCGCCGAAGAATTGATGCTTCTGAACTGTGGTGTTGGAGAAGACTCTTGAGAGTCCCTTGGACTGCAAGGAGATCCAACCAGTCCATTCTGAAGGAGATCAGCCCTGGGATTTCTTTGGAAGGAATGATGCTAAAGCTGAAACTCCAGTACTTTGGCCACCTCATGCGAAGAGTTGACTCATTGGAAAAGACTGATGCTGGGAGGGATTGGGGGCAGGAGGAGAAGGGGACGACAGAGGATGAGATGGCTGGATGGCATCACGGACTCGATGGACGTGAGTCTGAGTGAACTCCGGGAGTTGGTGATGAACAGGGAGGCCTGGCGTGCTGCGATTCATGGGGTCACAAAGAGTCGGACACGACTGAGCGACTGAACTGAACCGAACTTATACACATATCCTTTGTCCATGTATAGACATACATTATGTCTATACATTTTTTGCCTTTCTTTATTTCACTTGACTTGTAGCTATGTGGTCAAATAAAACCAGGCAGTCAAGGAAGGAAAGGAAATAAATTTGAGCAGCAGTTTATCAACACCGTTCTGGAAAAAAATACTCAAGACTATCATTTACCAGTCTCCTACCTCAAATCTTGCTTAGATACACTCACCTACAGGCTGTGACTCAGCAGTAGACAGAATAAAGTGTATCCCTAGTTTCCTCATTAGTAAAATAAGCAATCTGAACCAGGGGACCCTTAGGAAAATTTTAGCACTGGCATTTTATACTTTGTTCTCTGTTAAGATTTATGTTGGCATAACTTTTAGAGTTGCTCTATAAATAATGACCACATCTTTAAACACTTAATAAAAATTATAACAATTTATCACAGTTGTAAGTTCTCCCTCTCTGCAGGCCTGAGGTCCTCATCAGGAAAATGTGGAAAATGAAATGGATGCTCTATAATGCCCTTTCCAGCTTAGACACTCTTGAATCTGACCAGATTCTTAAATATGTGGTTCTAATTCTCATAAACTTTCTGCAAAGCTTATGCAGTCAGGTCTGATGATGTCTGAGTCACAGAGATCTTTCTTCAGCACAAATTTATGATAAAAGTTAATTGATTCAGACTGAGGGCTCCTCATTTCCCTGCTTTTCTGTGGTGCCCAGCACACCATGTGGCATATGTATGCTCTCAGTAACTACCTGTAATTCAATAATTGTACTGTGTTTTTTGTTTGTTTGTTTTAGCAACTACTATTTGACTGAGATATTAAATAGGGTATCTCAACTCCTCATCATAATCCTGCGAGGGCAGTATTTTTACATCTATAACCTGAATAAAAAAACAAGACTGCTTACATGCCAGCATGATGTCACATCCAAAATAAACCCAAACCCAGCAACCTGAAGACTTATGTAGGTCTTTCATGAAGTCCTGGAAGATATGGCTAAAGGGACCACCACATGAAAAAACATAGAGCAGAAACTCCTTTTCACCCATCTTTCCTCCTAAAATCCTCCCACAGCCCCACAAAGATCCCCAGCTCCGTCTCCCCAAGTGCTCTAGCAAAACACCTTCCTCCTTTCCGTTCTAGTTTACCCCTTTGAGATCTATTCTGTCCTCTGGAGATGGTCTCATTCCCTGCATAACCTAGATTAGCTTGGAAGTCAGGCCTCCCCAAGGCCTCCAGTTTCCCACTGACGAGCCAAGCACACTCTGCAAGTGCAGAGGGCGCCAGCACTCGGCGCCATCCAGAGGAGTCACGCTCTTCTGCAACACTGGGCGATGGGTGTACACCCCTCTATCCATGCAAAGCTGCTCTCTCTGTGTGTATCCCCTAACCAGTGACTGCCTCAGGGCCACCTAAGGAACTTCTCAAAAGTACAGATGTCTGGTCTGCATATCAGTGTCTCTGAATCAGAGTATCCTAGGGTGAGAGCCAAGAGGCCACACTTTTAACAAGCTTCCCAAGTGATTCTGACATGTAGTCAGGTTTTGAAGCACTTCTTTACACCCCAAGGCTTTAGAATTAAGCTACATAGTCATGCCCACAGGAACAGGACCCTTTTCCTAATCCCCTCTCTACTGTCTTGTCTTCCTGATAACATGGTGTCCCAGAAACACAAGCAATCCTCAACTTCTGAACCCTGTGGGTTTCAAAAATATGTTAGTCAGAGGCAAGGTACAGCTTTCCCCAAAGAATAGGGACTAGAGATCCAGGTGGGCTCAGAGTGCTGCAAAGAAGATTTGTAGGTCTTTGCAAGGTGATTTTGTGGGAAAGTATATACAACAGTTCCCAATGGGGCTTCCAGTAGGAGAAAGCCAACTGGAAATCGGGGCTTCCAATTTTTCTCTGAGGTCAGGCAATAAGAGCCTAACCTCCTTTCTGGGGTCTGGTGGCAGGAGGGGAAGGTTGAGGAAACTGGGGCTTCCAATTTCTCTCTGAGGTCAGGCAATAAGAGCCTAACCTCCTTTCTGGGGATCTGGTGGCAGGAGGGGAAGGTTATATGGTGACAAAGGAAGCCCAGAGGTCTGGTAGCTACTGAGAAAGATGTCAGAAAGGGAACCCCCTCCAAAGAAACAGGGAGTAGGCCACCAATGCAGTCAGGATGCAAAAAGGAATATCTTCATGGAGAGGGCCCAGGCAGTGGTTTCTTTTGCAGTGTCAGGACTCTAAACTGAGAGAGGGAAAATAACGTTCACTGGGCTTAAGAGAGAAGCACCCTGATGAAGAGGAGGAAGGTCACAGCCTCAGATCATTCTGGTAGCAGCACTTGAGCCCCCATGAGGAGCAATTTATCAAGAGGATGGGAAGGCCAGTCCTAGCATGAGGGCAAGCTTTTTGTCAAGCAAGTGCTCACTGAGAGTTTTCTTCTCCTGAGTCCTCCTCCAAGTCCTGTTTTCTTTGGAATGGACTTCAACATCTGAAGGCTCAATATTGCATCCTTCAAAAAAAATTTAGCCACTGAAGGAAAAAAACCCTGACCTCATTATTATGTGATCTTACCACACAGATTCTGAAGACAGTTTTAAAGTGAGGGCCTGTGCATTTTAAAACTCAGTTGCATTGCATAATTAGTAGCAATTACTGTCAACAAACATTTATCAAATATCTACTGATGCACTAGGCCTGAGGAACATGTGGGCAAGAGTGAATCAATCCTTTGGCAGAGCACAGAGTACCAGAAATCAGAACACATGATCTGACAAGCAGAACGGTCCCCATGAATCTGCTGGAACAGGAAATTTGAATACAGATCTACCTCTGAAAAACCAAAACATTTGCTTGAAAGGCCAGTGGAATCATTGGTTGAAACACTTAATTGGTTCTGCACACATGAGGTTAAACCCAATATAACTATGAGTTTAGATCCAACATCAAACATGGGTACAGCCACATACATAAGGGAAAAAGACTTCACCTTTCTTTACACAGCTTCCACAGCACAATGCAACAACTCAAGGTGATTGCTTCTCTAATTTGCTATAGGGACACGCACATAGGTAAGTTTTTGTTACCTCAAATATCCTGGTATATCCTCTCTCTATTCCTTTAGGTAATATTCTTGCCTTCAGTCTTATTCTAAATGGACTAGTGTCATCCTTGCTTTTTAATAGTGGTTTGCAGAATTACTGTAGGCAGTAGAACAGTTTTAGCAAAATAAACTTTCTATGCAACTCCAATCTCTTATACACATAAACAGAGATCCCTGAGTCCGTCCTTTCCCCAGACTCTCTCCAGCCTCAGGAGCAACCCTAGATACAGTTGCTCTAAAACCTCAATGCGCACCAATTTTTCCCACTGAGGCAGAGACTGCAAATTACCATCCCAGTATCCCTTTCCCCTTCTTTCTTAGTAACCAGATTCTAATAAGGATGGAAATGAAACCAATTAAAAGATGACATTTCTAAGCCTGTCTTGCTGCTACATAAAGCCAGAAAGCCAGTACTTATTAAAGAGTGGCCAGTGATATATAAATGAGATATATATATAGGAGATTCCCAGAAAGACTCCTTAGAACTGAAAGCTGTGCCTTGTCTATTCTGTTTTTCCTCCTTTCTGCTTTCTTAAATATGGGCATGATGGCTGAGCTTCTGCAACCACACTGAACCATTAGGTTACTTTGAAGTTAAAGACTCTGCTCTAGAGATAGTGAAACCAAAAAGACAGAACCTGTGTCTGAATGACTTCATGGTGTTGCCACACCAGTTCTGAATTTCCTATTTCTGGATTTATTTTATGTGAGAGAACAAGTACTGTGTGTCTATGATGTTGCTTCGGTTTTTTAATAATTTACAGCAATATCAAGTTCTGATGCAGAATCTACCTGTAGTTAACTTTTCCAGCAAAAGCTTTCACTGTGAGTCTCCTTTTATGTACTCTGTTTAACAAGGAAAAATCATGAAGGACTAAGATAAGGACATATAGTATATGCTATATGGGTCAAATTTGTTTATAAAATTTATTTTAAAATATATAAAATTAATAAAAATAACTATAATTTACTGAGTGCTTACTGTGGGCTAGGCTATCTGCTAAGCATTTGTGCATATATTATTTCATTTACTACTCAAGTCAACCACATGAAGTATGTGATATAATGGATAGTTTTCAGATGAAAAAAATCAAAGCCAGGAGGAGTTTGCTACTTATCTACAGTTTCACAGCTAGTTCATTGCAGAGCAGAGATCTGAGACTGTATCTCCTTTCTATAAAAAACAGCAAATGAAAGGGGACTGAAAGTCTAAGCAAAATAATTTGATCAATAAAGGGTGTTTTGAAGTACTTTATAATAAGGATAGTTTAGCAGAGTATATTCTGACTGAAGTTCTCTTTCATGATCTAAACTTGGGATAAAGCAGCTCTGGAATCAGACTGGCTTGGGTACAAATTCTTGCTCTACCACTTTTTGGAAGTGTGATCTTGGGCAAAATTCTTTAACTTCTCTGAGCCTCAGACTGCCTTGCACAGTAAGGTGGATCAATGAACTAAGGCCTGTGAAGTTTACAGTGCAATGCCTGCATCTGATAGGCAAGCAAGTCTCAATTCTGTAGCACAGGGCAGGCTCAAATGAGAGGAATGAGGTAAGAGGTTATTCACTTATTTTCAGAAGGGTTTCCAAACATCTCCTTGGAGGTCTTGCACAGAACAAAAGAATGTTTGTAATGTTTGTGAAACTGAACAAGATACCTTTCTTTAATCTCAGTTTTCTCACCTGTAAAGTGGGAATTACAATGTCTTTTATGCATGATCATTGGAAAAAAGACACGATTGGCCATAGAATGCTACGCAGTGTTAAAGATCATTATTAGAGTTAATCTTCACTTACCCCGGTCACTTCTTAATTTTTCCAAATGAAGCAACAAACTACCTATCCCATCTTCTTCTTTTTCTTATTTCAAGCCATTACTAAGATTTCTTTCATATTGTGGAAATTGATGCCAACAGTTATGATTCAGAATTGCTAACCCTAAAGAAGGTGAAGTATCAGAATTGAATAACAGAGAAAAAAGTGTGGCAAATACACAGAATGGTAATTTCTACAGGAAAAAAATGGTAATTTCTAAAATCATAAAACTCATTAGGAGATTAAGTCAGAATTTAAAACTTCTATGCATCAAAAAATACAATCAACAGAATGAAAAAGTGGCTTATGGAATAAGGGAAATGCAAGTCATATATCTGATAAAAAAGATTAATATCTAGAATACATAAAGAACTCCTATGACAACACAAAAAACCTGACTGAAAAATGAGCAAAGATATAGATATTTCTCCAAAGAAGATATACAAACAGTTAACAAGCTATGAAAAGGTGCTCAGCATCACTACTCATTATGAAATGCAAACCAGAACCACCAGGGCTGTGCTGTGTGTGCTTAATCACTCACTCATGTCTGACTGTGACCCCATGGACTGTTCCACCAGGCTCCTCTGTCCATCGGGATTCTCCAGACAAGAATACTGGAGTGGGTGGCCATGCCCTCCTCCAGGAGACCTTCCCAACTTAGCATCGAACCCAGGTCTTTGGCACTGCAGGCAGATTCTTTACCATCTGAGCCACTGGGAAGACCAAAACCACCATGAAGTATCACTTTATACCCATTAGGTTGGGTATAATCAAAAAGATAGGAATAACAAATGCTGGGAAAGATATAGAGAAACTGAAATTTTGGTGCCCTGTTAGTAGGAATGTTAAATGGTGACCCACTGTGGAAAATAGTATAACGGTTTCTCAAACAAATTCTATTTCCATATGATTCTGCAATTTCACTTCTGGGTATATAAATAAAATAACTGAAAGAAATGTACACCCATGTTCATAAGCAGCAATATTCACAATAACTGAAAGGTAGAAGCAACCCAATTGTCCATTAACAGATGTATGGATAATCAAAATTTAGTGTATACATATGTAGATATATATAATAGAATATATATATAATGGAATATACATATATATATAATGGAATATTATTTAGTCTTAAAGGGAAAGAAATTCTGACACATGCTTCAATGTGAATGAACCTCGAGGACATTATGCTAAGTGAAATAAGTAAGTCACAGAAAGATAAATACTCTATGATTCTACTCACACAGGGTATCAGGAGTAACCAAATTTGTAAAAACAGAAAGTAGAGTGTTCCAGGGGCCTAGAGGAAGAGAAAGTAAGAGTGGTTGTTCCATGGGTATAGAGTTTAATTTTAATTTTGCAAGATAAAAATGTTCTGGGGATTACTTGCACAAGAGTATGAATATAAACACTACTGAACTGTACACTTAAAATGGTTAAGGTAGTAAATTTTATGTTATATGCATTTTATTACAATTGAAAAAAACTTGTTTGGCAAAAAGCAATAGGAAGAAGTATAAAAGAGATAGAACAGTGAGTAGGTGACAAGAGTACAGTAACATTATGTGGGTGTCAGAAATGCATTTGACAACTACTTCCATAAAAGTTGTGCTCCAATTAAATTGGCCTGTTTTTGAATGCTCTCATCTAAATGGATTGCTGGCAGGGTGAAAATACTACGTAATCAGGGATAAACGGGAAATACATCTGGTTGCAAGCAAAAGGTCTACTAGAGCATGTCAGAGGCTGGTGCTGGAACTGACCTCATTTAACAAACTCATTAATGACCTAGAAGAAAACAGAAATAGCCACTGCTAATGAAATTTGCAAAGATATGTTGGAGATGCCCTGGACTTGGCCATTACAGCATAAGCATTGCTGGGATGGAGAGATTTTCCACTAGGTAGTTAATTGGATTAAACCAATGACTTCCTGGGATAAGAACACTTGCTCATTTCCAACTCTCATCTCCAGAGCAGAAAGCAAATTTTGAAATGTGATGCAGATCAGAAAACCATACTTGATAGAGGCCTATGAAAGAATAATGCTTTCCCAGAGCACAATTCTGCCTTTGTCTTTCATCTGTAGGTAGAAGACAATGGAATCTATTCATTAAAAAGATATAAGAAAGGAGAAGGTAAGACAGGCAGAGGAGATACCGTGTTTCTTCCATGGTGAAAAGTCTAGGCCAGAAGCCCATACGTGCGTGCATGCTTAGTCACTCAGTCGTGTCTCCACTAAAACTTAGTGTACACGCTCTGAAGTTTGGCACAAATTATGCCATCCTCTTCCCCTGCTTAAAACCTGTCTGTGGTCTCCCAGGGCACCTTGGAGGAATCCAGCATCTTTGACAAGGCCCTGAGTGATCGGCCCTGCCTCCCTATCCAGCCTCATCTTGCACCACTGCCCTTCTCACCCATGTAATGGGCATCAGCTTCTCTGCCAGCCTGGCAGAAGTTCAGCATCACTATTTGCCTTGGTAGTTTCACCCCTTCCCACTCTGAGTCACTGTACTTGGTTCAGGAGTGGACAGGGGACTCAAGCTGTGCCAATCTGATTCCATCCCATCACTTTCAGAGCAACAAACACTGAGGGGCAGCTCTCCTGATGAGGTTGGCTGCCTATGGTCCTCAGATGAAGATGTTAGCGTTTCAAGCAGGACTCTTCTTTGTTATGCAGAATCACCATTAGCATTTAGTACTGGAACTTCTGTACACAAACTTTCAGTTGTACTCCCTGAATCTTTGTGATGACAACAACAAAATGACACACTTGAACACTACCCAGGGTTGAGAACGGCGAGACATAGAACTTTTGGCCACAAGATGGAAATCGAGGAATGAAGCAATTTGCCTAAGGCATTCGAGTCTCCAGTGACTGCGTCACTTCCTCAGAGACCTTTTTGTATCTCCCCCATCTGAAGTAGATCTCTATCATAACACTACTTATTATATATAGTACAGAACCAGTTTACAAATACGTGCTTCGTTGTGTGGGCTTTTTGTTTTATATCTGTTTTCTCCCACTAAACTGTAAGTTCCACGTTGTTGCTGTTCAGTCGTTAAGTCATATCAGACTCTTCTTCACCCCATGGACTGCAGCACGCCAGGCTCCCCTGTCCTCTACTATCTCCCGGGATTTGCTCAAATTCATGTCTATTGAATCTGTGATGCTATCTAACCATCTCATCCTCTGCCACCACCTTCTCCTTTTGTCTTCGATCTTTCCCAGCATCAAGGTCTTTTCCGATGAATCAGTTCTTCACATCAGGTGGTCAAAGTACTGGAGCTTAAAAAGGGGTTGTTTTGGTTTCCAACGACTGACATTCAATAAACATTTGTAGAGAAAAGAAGAGAGGGGGAAAGGAAGGTCATTTGGAAACTAGTAACACTGTTCAATGACTAACATCTCAATCCAACCCACAAAGCCTGTTTAATCTAAGAACCTAAATGTCATCCCTACACTGCTCTTATGAGAGATGGATTGATTGTAGGACCCCAGGAGCCCACCTGCCTCTCCATAATACCAGTTTTAAGAATTTCCCTGGCTCCCAAGAGAACAGGATCCACTTCAGAAGAGCGGGGCTTGAAAGATGGAGGAGGCCAGTAGGAGTCTGATAGCATTTCATTAACCCTTACCTCTCCCCTCTCTCACTCCACATTGGCAGTAATCTCAGGGGCTCTAACAGCAGGGAGAAAGGGTAGGTTCCAGAGAGGGAACATTTGCACCACTTTGGAAAGCAGACACCTCTCTTCTAGAATGCTCCTTTTTTGGAAATGTGTTGTTTTGTGGCCACCCGGCACTATGCCCCCCTCCCTAGAACACTCCTGTCCCTTATGGGGAATTACCCTTTATTTTGTGGGTTAGCCTTTGAGGAGTGGGAAATTCAGATGCCTGGCTCCCACTCCAGAAGCCAATAGATCAAATCCTTCCTGCCATAGTTGTTGTATAGCTGCACAGCTGATAGAGTCTCTGCAGGGCTTTAAATATTGAGTAAGCGATTAAAAAAAAAAAAGACTGGGGGACATTTCCTCAGTAATGTAACACGGATCATAGTGTTTCTACTGCTTGGTTAGTCCTAACTTCTAGTTTCCTGGACCTCAAGGGATGCCTTGCCTCCTGCCCATTTCCAGGCCTAGTTCTCTATTTCTCAATTCTTGGACTATCTCAATTTCATTCCAATAAAATCTCTTTTGTTTAAATTACCAGAGTCAAAGACTTTGTGAGCAATGCAAGAGTCTGGATGAATTTCCTGAGTCCTGACCAGATTATTCATTGGAGTTTCACATTTGCATTCATGCATTCCAAGTATAGCTAATGAAAGTCCATTATGCCTCACTCCCTGGGCCAAGTGTTAAGTGTGCAAAAACAAATAGGATGCAGGCCCAGGTCTAAGAGGACACATTCTGCTGGAAAAGCAGAGAATTAGATCAGAAATTGAAACTGAAGTGGTGTAACCTGTTGCAGGTGTCCTTGGAAGATAATGATCCGAAATCCTTCACTCTCTCAGGCACGCATTCAATCTCTCTACCTCTCCCACATCTAATGGCTTCTGGGGTCTTTGGACAGCAGGCTCTAGTGCAGATGTGGGTAATGTGAGTTTCTGCTGACACAGAAATATCCATAAGAAAACACAGAATGCATGTACAGTGAAATAGAGCTGCTGAAGAAGAATGTCAACACTTTTTAAATAAAAATAATGAGTATTTGGGGACTTCCCTGGTGGTCCATTGGTTAAGACTCCATTCTCCCAATGCAGGGGACATGTGCTCAATCCCTGGTTGGGGAAATAAGATCCCATACATTGCAAAGCATGGCCTAAAAAGAGAAATTTAAAATAAAATAATAAAAAATAACAAGTACTTATGGAGACTCAAGTACAAAACACACAACAACAAGATAGCCTTACTGGAATCTAAAAAAATCTCAACTAAGAGATTCAGGAAAGAAATCAAAATAGAGAGTGGTCGTTGATCAAATTATAAGAAATATTTCAAAGCACAAAGGAAAAATGTGAAGAGATCGAAATCATGAAGGAAAATTTCAGAGCTGTGGAGAATATATCCAGAAGACCCAATATGTGAATCATGGGTGTTCCAGAAGAAGTAAAAAAGAGTTATAACACAGAAGATTCTTTGGATTCTGTCAGGACTATAGAGTAAAGAGACACATGAAGAAACATCTTGGTAATATTTTAAACTTTGGGTAAAAAGAAAAGCATTCAAATAAAAAGAATGTAATCTCAGACTTGTAGAGACAATGTGGGAGGAGAGGGTGGGACAAATTGAGAGAATAGCATTGAAACATTACCATATGTAAAATTAAATAGCCAGTGGAAAATTTCTGTATATGACACAGGGAACTCAAATCATGTGTTCTGTGACAACCTAAAGGGGTGGGTTGGAGTGTGAGGTGGGAGGGAGATTCAAGAGGAAGGGGACGTATTGATACCTATGGCTGACCCATGCTGATATGTGGCAGAAGCTAACATAATATTGTAAAGCAATTATCCTTCAATTAAAAATAAATTAAAAAAAAAAAAGAACACAAGCTCTGTAAGGGAAAAATAATCAAATGGCAACAGATTTCTTTACTGCCACCATAGAAGTTGAAAAACAGTAAAATAGCAGCCACAGACACTGTGAGATTGCAACCAAGATTCTACTCCCAGCCAAGATTATTCACTTATTAAAATGAATGGAAAATATATAGGAACATGCCGGAAATTGGAGAGTGTATCAACACCTTAGGAAAAGAATCTAGGGAGGATATCCATATGCAAACCAACAAAGTGGGACTCCTACTTAATACTATACAAAAAACAACCCAAAGTGGAACACAGATCTAAATATAATAGCTAAAACTCCTAGAAGAAAACATAGGAATAAATCTTCATGACTTTGGGTAAAGCAATGATTTCTAAGCTATATCATTGAAATCACAAGCAACGGAAGAAAATATTAGAAATATTGAACTCATCGAAATTTAAAATGTTTGTGGTTGAAATAACACCATCAAGAAAATAAAAAGACAACTCATAAATAGGGAGAGAGTATCCACAATTCATGTATCTTATAAATGACATGTATCCAGAATACAAAAATAACTCTTTTCAATTCATTATTTTAAAGGTAGACTTTATTTTGGGGAGCTCCAAAATCACTGCAGATGGTGACTGCAGCCATGAAATTAAAGATCAACTTCAGCTTCTTCAGCATTACTGGTTGGGGCATAGACTTGGGTTACTGTGATATTGAATGGTTTGCCTTGGAGACGAACAGAGATCATTCTGTCGTTTTTGAGATTGCATCCAAGTACTGCATTTCAGACTCTTTTGTTGACCATGATGGCTACTCCATTTCTTCTGAGGGATTCCTGCCCACAGTAGTAGATGTAATGGTCATCTGAGTTAAATTCACCCATTCCAGTCCATTTTAGTTCGCTGATTCCTAGGATGTCAACCTTCACCCTTGCCATCTCTTGTTTGACCACTTCCAATTTACCTTGATTCATGGACCTGACATTCCAGGTTCCTATGCAATATTGCTCTTTACAGCATAGGATCTTGCTTCTATCACCAGTCACATGCACAATTGGGTATTGTTTTTGCTTTGGCTCCATCCCTTCATTCTTTCTGGAGTTATTTCTCCACTGACCACCAGTAGCATATTGGGCACCTAATGACCTGGGGAGTTCCTCTTTTGGTATCCTATCATTTTGCCTTTTCATACTGTTCATGGGGTTCTCAAGGCAAGAATACTGAAGTGGCTTGCCATTCCCTTCTCCAGTGGACCACATTCTGTCAGACCTCTCCACCAGGACCCGCCCATCTTGGGTTGCCCCGCAGGCATGGCTTGGTTTCATTGAGTTAGACAAGGCTGTGATCCTAGTGTGATTAGATTGACTACTTTTCTGTGAGTATGATTTCAGTGTGTCTGCCCTCTGATGCCCTCTTGCAACACCTACCATCT